>NC_088912.1:83449269-83757394 GCF_963576675.1 Euphorbia lathyris
TTGCTCGCCCGCTCCCCACCGTTGAACGTCCAGCTGGGGGCGTTGCCGCCGATGTGCTAGAGGTGGTAGTGACTGTTCCGGAAGGTTTAATTACTGTAGAACGTCCTCTTGCCGCAATCTACGAGGAAATGCGTGAAAAAGTGTGGTCGCGAGCCCCTGGTTCTGCTGGAAGTGAGGGTAAGCGTTTCGAAAAAGTGGAGCGCCCTAGGAGGCCGGAGTCCCTCGTTGTTGAAGATGCTCATAGCATAATTGTCGCGGATGATCTTTCGGCGATCTCTGCGGTGTACCGGCTTGGGGAGCCCTATGAATTAGCGGCGATAAACGAGGAGACCAGAGCTCACCATGCGGGTAGTGCCAATGAACTCATTATCTACGAAGAGCAATTGGAGTCGGGGATGCGGCTCCCCCTCCTGCCCTTCTTTGTAGAGGTATTAAAAGAATATGACCTGTGCCCTGGTCAAATACATCCGAATGGCTGGAGAATGATGGTTGCTTTCTACTCCTTGTGTCGTTCCGCCGGATATCGAGCCACAGGCTTAGTGTTTCGAGAATTTTTCAAGCCGAGCAAAGGGCAAAGATCGCAGCATGTGACTTTCTCTCATCAGAAATTTAGAGTGATGGGTGGTCTGAAGGATAAACTATCGGAAGTGTTCTTGCTACCCGGGAAGGTGCTGTCGGGGAGGTTGATGTCCCTCAGGGGAAACCTGTAACTGTCCCGGCTGTTGAGGAGCCGACGGGAGGGGTGGAGATGATTGAGTTGGGCGAAGAGGGATCTGGTAGTCCCAACCGTGGGATGGTTGCTCGGAAAAGAAAAAGGGACGCTGAAAAAACCGTTGTTGAAGATGTAGCCGGAGAGAGAGATGCTGAGGAAGTAATTGCTGGTGCTAGCGAAGGCGGGGAGAAACTTTCCTCTAATGGTGCCAATCAAATGTCAACGGATGTGACAGATCGGATACGGGATCATCCGAAAATGGTGAAGAGAATGGAGATGAAAATTGCCAAGTTCAAGGAGTATGTGATGGATCTGTCAGTGCATTCTGATATGATGACCTCCGACCTGGCTCGTGCAATGGCCCGCGTGGCCCGGGTTCCTGGTGAGCAACAGCGGATGGATGGTGTTTCAAAAATGAACTTGGGTTTAGAGACCCTATCGGCTCTTGGCATGGTGAGCTCTATTGTTCATTTTTGTTTGTATCGAGTGCTTCGATTTTTGTTGTGCCTTATCTTTACTTTCATTCTTTCACGCAGTCAATTCAAAATGCAACTCGGGTGTTCGATATGTGTGTTAATGATGAAAACTCTTTTCGCGATATGGAAGCGGGTCTGCGAAGATCTGTCAGAGATCTTGAGGAGGCGAACCAAAATCTGATAACTGCTCGGGAAATTTTAGATCATCGCGAAGCTGAGATAGTGGTGTTGTCGGAGAAGCTGAAGGTAGAAACTGCCGGCCGGGTGGAACTTTCGCAGCATTTGAAGAAGGATGTTGAGGAGATCTGCGCGTATCGGGTGTTGCTGAAGATGGCAGTCGGGTGGACTCGTCATGTGGCGGGGATTGTGAAGGAGAAGATGAAACGCTCGGCGGAGCTGGTCGAGGAGAACGAGTCTCTTATGCGACAACTGGAGGCTGCGCGCAAAGAGGCCGCCGATCTTCGTGCTCTGGCAGGTCAACGCGAGGAGAAATTAAGGAAATTAGATCGGATGATGCTGATTACCGCAGCTCACTCTGCGGGTTACAATGTTCCCCCGGAGGTGATCTTCGCTCCGAATATCTACGACAAAGCTGCTCAGGCGAAAGCTGTTGAATTTTGCAGTCGGTTTAATAAGTAATAGGGAGTTTGCTTTTTGATTTTTTAGATGTAATGATGACTTCGTACACTTTGGATCTTCTTTGGGATATCTTTTTGTATCTAATGATGTTTTATCTGCTTGATGTGATTGTTTGTGCATTGTGCCGTCTTTCATGTCTTTTCCTCGACCTGCTATAAAAAGGGGTCGGATTGCTGTGGTATGAAATGGCAATTTGTGTTTCCTTCTCTGCTCTCTCTTTTTTCTAAGTTTCTTTGGAAAATGTCGCTTCGGGATGTTATTGATCCTGCTCGGGTGCTCGAAGTTCAGAAAGCCATATCGGCGATGCCGCATCCTTATGTTTATTGCCCTCCATCCGAGGAGATTGATGCGGAGAGAAAAGTGAGGTACTCGTCCCCTATTTGGCTGAACCGTGATTTGGCTCCGCAGAAGAGAAGAGTGGAGAGTGAGACTTCCATGCCGTACACCGGATCCATTACTGATTCTTGCGAGGTTGCTGTCAGCGCACATTCATCAACGGAAAAGAAAACTTGGTCTCACGAAGGCATCGGGTACCTTCTTCCTGACGAGACTGTCGCCCCGGTACTCAACCCGCATCCTTCTTGGATTAAGAGGCTTTTAGCGGATGAGATGGAAAGGGTGTTGAATCTGCCTCATGAGGTGGAGTATCATCGGGTAGGGCGCCATGCTTCCCCCTCACGTCCTTATGGGCCGACTTTTGTTGACCCTCTCAAACCGCAAAGTGTAGTCTTCCTGGAATTTGCGAGGAAAGGTAGCCTGGGTCCCGTTCCGGCTAATCCTAACCATCATGTGACTCATGTGGGCAAAGCCTGTCTGTATTATAGGCAAAATGGTCATAACACTGATGAGTGTGTGGACTGGAAGGCGATGTATCAGGACCTAATGGACGAGGAGGAAATACCGGACCCTGACCGTCCGAAACCTTTCTGAGCAGCTTGTTTGTACTGTGTTCATATAGCCTTTGATTTGTCTTTTATGTATTCCTTGCTTTAGATGAAAGAATCTTATCGGTAGTTGGAGAACTTGTTTCTAATTTCATGTTTGCTCTGTGCTCTTTTTGAATTGCTTTATTTTTGGTGCTCTTTATGAGATGGTGTTCTGAACACCTAGAACTTGTTAAGTGAGTTAGATGATGAGGGAGGCGTTCGATTTGATCGAATAGCCTGTCCTGTGAGCGTTCCGAATGCTTGGTTGTCGGAGAACATGTTAGGGTTCTTAGTACCTAGAATCGTTAACTAAGTGAGTTAGACGATGAGAGAGGCGTTCGATTTGATCGAAGAGCCTGTCTGACGAGCATTCCGAATGCTTGATTAGCGGAGAACACATTAGGGTTCTGGGCGCCTAGAATCGTTAACTAAGTGAGTTAGACGATGAGGGAGGCGTTCGATTTGATCGAAGAGCCTATCCGAGGAGCATTTCGAATGCTTGATTGGCGGAGAACACATTAGGGTTCTGGGCGCCTAGAATCGTTAACTAAGTGAGTTAGACGATGAGGGAGGTGTTTGATTTGATCGAAGAGCCTATCCGAGCAGCATTTCGAATGCTTGATTGGCGGAGAACACATTAGGGTTCTGGGCGCCTAAAATCGTTAACTAAGTGAGTTAGACGATGAGGGAGGCGTTCGATTTGATCGAAGAGCCTATCCGAGGAGCATTTCGAATGCTTGATTGGCGGAGAACACATTAGGGTTCTGGGCGCCTAGAATCGTTAACTAAGTGAGTTAGACGATGAGGGAGGTGTTCGATTTGATCGAAGAGCCTATCCGAGGAGCATTTCGAATGCTTGATTGGCGGAGAAAACATTAGGGTTCTGGGCGCCTAAAATCGTTAACTAAGTGAGTTAGATGATGAGGGAGGCGTTCGATTTGATCGAAGAGCCTATCCGAGGAGCATTTCGAATGCTTGATTCGCGGAGAACACATTAGGGTTCTGGGCGCCTAAAATCGTTAACTAAGTGAGTTAGACGATGAGGGAGGCGTTCGATTTGATCGAAGAGCCTGTCCTGTGAGCGTTCCGAATGCTTGGTTGTCGGAGAACACATTAGGGTTCTTGGCACCTAGAATCGTTAACTGAGTTAGACGATGAGGGAGGCGTTCGATTTGATCGAAGAGCCTATCCGAGGAGCATTTCGAATGCTTGATTGGCGGAGAACACATTAGGGTTCTGGGCGCCTAGAATCGTTAACTAAGTGAGTTAGACGATGAAGGAGGCGTTCGATTTGATCGAAGAGCCTATCCGAGGAGCATTTTGAATGCTTGATTGGCGGAGAACACATTAGGGTTCTGGGCGCCTAGAATCGTTAACTAAGTGAGTTAGACGATGAGGGAGGTGTTCGATTTGATCGAAGAGCCTATCCGAGGAGCATTTCGAATGCTTGATTGGCGGAGAACACATTAGGGTTCTGGGCGCCTAAAATCGTTAACTAAGTGAGTTAGACGATGAGGGAGGCGTTCGATTTGATCGAAGAGCCTATCCGAGGAGCATTTCGAATGCTTGATTGGCGGAGAACACATTAGGGTTCTGGGCGCCTAAAATCGTTAACTGAGTGAGTTAGACGATGAGGGAGGCGTTCGATTTGATCGAAGAGCCTATCCGAGGAGCATTTCGAATGCTTGATTGCCGGAGAACACATTAGGGTTTTGGGCGCCTAAAATCGTTAACTAAGTGAGTTAGACGATGAGGGAGGCATTCGATTTGATCGAAGAGCCTATCCGAGGAGCATTTCGAATGCTTGATTGGCGGAGAACACATTAGGGTTCTGGACGCCTGGAGTTGTTGATTAGTTTTATCCCTTGCCTTATGAAACGTAGTTCGCATATTATTGATAATATCTTTTTAACGTTTGGACATTCCAGCTATTGTCATAAACTACCCCCTCGAGAGAGGCAATTCTATAAGCTCCATTATGGAGAACAGTGTCGATCTTGTACGGACCCTCCCATGATTGGCCGAGCTTTCCCTGGGCCAAAGGAGACTGCGCAGCCGCGGCGTCTCGAAGCACCAGGTCCCCGACCTGAAACATGCGTGGGCGAACTCTTCTATCATGATATCACGCCATATTCTGCTTATGGGTCGTAATGTGCAACAGGGCGTTAAGGCGCTCTTCTTCAAGTCTGTCACTGGCTTCCTGTAGCTCTGCATTATTGTCGCGCTCTTCGTAATCTACCTGTCGAGGAGATCGGAAAATGACTTCAGATGGTGCCATCGTTCTGACCCGTAAGCGAGGAAAAAGGGAGTGCGCCCAGTCCCAGTGTGCGGGGTGGTTCGGTATGACCATAAGATTGCCGCAATGTGATCGGGCCACCCCCTGCCCTGATCGGTTAATCGTGCTTTGATCCCTCGAAGGAGCATGCGGTTGCTTACTTCTGTTAGGCCGTTGCTCTGAGGGTGAGCGACCGATGTGTATCGGCCTTTGATTCCCCAGTCTGCGCAAAAATCACGAAACTGGCCACAGTCGAATTGCTTCCCGTTATCGGTGATGAACGAATGGGGGACCCCAAAACGGTAAATGATAGCTCGCTTGAGAAAGTTGATGACGTTGCTAGCGGTTATCTTGGCTAGTGCTTCAGCCTCAATCCATTTGGTGAAATGATCGACTGCCACGACCACGAAGCGTTTTTGCGCTGAAGCCATTGGGAAAGGGCCGAGCAGGTCAATGCCCCATACTACGAAAGGCCATGGAGTGATGATACCCTTGAATGGGGCCACTGGGGTGTGATGAATATTGGCGTGTAGTTGACAAGCCTGACAACTGCGGACCAAACGCGTTGCGTCGGAGTCCATGGTCTGCCAGTAAAACCCCTAGAGCCGGGCCTTCCTCACAATGGTTCGGGCTCCTTGGTGCGAGCCGCAGACACCTTGGTGAATTTCCTTTAGGCAGTGATCTCCTTCTTTCTCAGATATACAACGCAACCAGGGGTGCGTGGCCGATTTGCGGTAGAGCAAGCCATTCTGTAATGCATAACGCCAAGAACGTCGGACAATCAGTGACGCCGCTGCCCGATCTGCTGGAAGAGTCCCGTCCTGAAGGTACTCGATAATCGGGCCTCTCCATCCTCCTTGCGTAACCTCCTCGGAGTGAATTGATAACAGAGTTTGAGTGTGAAAAGCCGGGGCGCTTGCACTCTCAATAAAGGTGAGCGGGTCACTAGATTGTTCCCCTGCTGCGAGAGCAGCGATAGCGTCAGCCTCCTCGTTTTCTTCTCGCGGGACCAACACCAGGTGCAGGGTTACACCTCTGCTCTTCACATCATTGAGCAGGGATGTGGCGAGGGTCAAGTATTGACACATTACGGGGTCCTTTGCTTGATAAGCTCCGCTGACATGGCTGACTACCAATTTCGAGTCCGAGCATATTGTCACGCTTCCGGTGACCATTGCCTTCGATAGTCGGAGGGCAGCGATGAGGGCCTCATATTCGGCTTGATTGTTGGTAGTTGGAAAATTCAGCCGGACGGCATATCGCAAACGGAGGTTACCGGGCCCTTGAATTGCTACCCCGGCACCTGCCCTCCCCGGGGCACATGACCCATCAACGCTCATAGTCCAGACGTCACCCGAAAGAGACAGTGTCGTCTCAAGCTTGGTGTTTACGTGGCCGGAGAATTCGACAATGAAGTCAGATAAGGCCTGAGCCTTGATTGTCGTTCTGGGCTCAAAACGGATGTCGAACTGGGAGAGACGAACCGACCAATTTGTGATGCGTCCGGAAACCTCCGGCCTCTGCACGGCCCTTCTCAGCGGATAATTTGTCCTGACAATTACCGTGTGTGCTTGAAAATATGGTCTCAGGCGCTCTGAGGCTTGAGTGATGGCAAATAAAGCCTTTTCCACCTCGGAGTACCTGATTTCAGCTCCCTTCAGTACCCTGCTCAGGAAATATATCGGAAACAGTTCTGCCCCTTCCTCCTGAGTTAAGACGAAGGCTACCGTTTCATCTAAAATGGTGAAATACAAGTGAATATCCCGCTCAGGTTTTGGCGCCGAGAGTAGGGGGGAGCTGCGAGGAAAGTTTTTATGGCGCTGAATGCGGCCTGGCAGTCAGTCGACCACCTAAAGGGGTGCTCCTTCTTGATCGCTTTATAGAATGGGAGACATCGCTGAGCCGAGCAGGAGATGAAACGTCCCAAGGTGATGATCCTTCCATTGAGCCTTTGCACGCCCTGCAGGTCGCGTGGTGGCTCCATTGCTAAAATGGCCTCTATTTTTGCGGGGTTAGGCTCGATGCCTTTTTCCGAGACTACACATCCCAAGAACTTTCCGCTGCGAATTCCGAAAAAACACTTCTCAGGGTTGAGCTTGAGGTTATAGGCTCTGAAGATCTTGAGTACTTCCGCTAAATCTCGCGAATGGTCAGCTTCCTCGGAGCTTAGGACCACCATGTCGTCAATATAGACCTGCACGGTCTTCCCGATGAGGTGAGCGAACATCTTATCCACCAATCGCTGGTATGTGGCCCCCGCGTTTTTTAAACCAAACGGCATGACATTATAGCAATAAGTTCCTTCGTGTGTGATGAAGGAGGTCTTTTTGGCGTCGGCAGGGTCCAAAGGGATCTGCTGGAAACCTGCGATGGCATCAAATTGTGACAAGATCTTTCGACCAGCCGTCAGATCAAGGAGTTGATCTATGTTAGGCATCGGATAAGAATCCTTGGGGCAGGATTTATTGACATTGGTGAAATCTACACACATACGGTACTTTCCGCTGGCTTTCTTTACAAGTACGACATTAGAAAGCCAGTCCGGATAGTTCACCTCCCGGATAAATTTTACAGCTAGGAGCTTGTCGATCTCTTGCTTTACTGCCGCCTGTTTATCTTTTGCTTGCACTCTCATCTTCTGCTTGACGGGTTCAACGGATGGGTCGATATTTAGCTTGTGCATTGCGCTTTCAGGTGCGACCCCCGTGATGTCTTCGGTGTGCCATGCGAACACATCTGAATGCTCTTCCAAAACGGCCTTGATCTCCTCAGCTACCGGGGAAGTGAGCTTCGTTCCCATTTTTACCATCATGCCATCTCCGAGGATACAATCCGCGATAGGCTCAATAGGTACGGGATTGTATCCCCTTACGTCCATCAGCCCGTCCTCTAGGTAGAGCGTTTCTCGAGGTTGAGTCGCCTCCCACTGTAGCTTTTTGGCCAACAATCGGTCCCCCTGGATAATGATCTTTCCACGAGGAGAGGGAAATGTCAGGCACAACTCGGAGATATCCACTGTGGCCCTCAGTGCGGCCTGGAGTGGCCTACCGATAATGGCATTGTAAGCCAGGGGGATGTCGACCACCACCCATTCCACGGCCTGCTCGGTCCCCTCAACTTCTTCGGCCAAACTAGTCGGCAGTGAGATGACTCCTTTTACTGGCACCTCGATTTCTGATAGCCTGACCAGAGGGAAAGTCCCTGCCAGGAGGGCAGCGCGAGTATTTTTCATAGCGCGGAGGGCCGACCACGTGAGCAGATTCACCGAACTCCCGGTGTCAACCAGTACCCGATGAGTTTTGAAACCTGCTATGCTCACGGTGACCACAAGTGCTTCCGAGTGACTAGTCTGGAGTGGGGGTTGCAGTGTTAATGTCTGCCCGCTTGCCTTCCTCTTTCGGGAGCCGTCAGGCCGTGCGAGGAAAGCCAGCGCTCCCTTCCTGATCACGTGTATCTCCCCTTGGTATCTTGGTTTCTTTGATTCCTCTGCCCGCCCCGTCTCCCGCTGCTTCGGGCTTTGCTCCCTTTGCCTGCCCAACCTGGGCGGAGCCCCCTGCTCCGTGATTCGCTCGACTTCCTTCTGTAGTTGAAAACAGTTGTCTGTAGAATGTCCGGAGGACCTGTGATACTTGCAGTACTCCTTCTCTGCTCGGGTCTTTCCCTTCTCACCGACCGGGAGCTGCTGCGCATATCGGCGTGGCTGATGTTGAGTGGCGTAATGGACCTCCTTGCCCCTGGACCGATCCCCTCTTCGCTCTGGGTGGGAGCGCTCGGCCCGGGTGGGATAGGGCATTGGAGCCTCTCTGCGGACCCGGACATCCTCACGCGACTCCGGGACTGCTCTGCTCCTTTCTTGCTTCTATGCGTCGCCCTTGGCCTTATCCTTCTCAGTTTCCTCATAACCGGCCGGTCGGTCACAGTCATCGTACCGGACAAAGTTCTGTGCCATAGTCATCAGCTCTTCGAAGGACCTGGGCATTTTTCGGAAACACTTCTGCTTGAGAGGCTCGCAGGTGGTCCCTTTTGCTAAGGCATCGTGGGCCACTTCTAGGTTGAGACCCTTGACTTGCGATGCCATGTGATGGAACCTTGATAGGAAATTGCGCAGAGGCTCAGTCGTTCGCTGCTTAAGGCCGTTGAGGTCCGAACTGATTTTCCTAACCTTCGCCGCTGCGGCAAACCGAGAGAGAAAAAGGTCTTTCAAGAGATCAAACGAATCAATAGATTCCGGGGCAAGTCCCCGATACCACTCCTGCGCGCTGGAGGAGAGAGTGGTGGGGAAGACCTTGCACATGATGTCCTCGTCTTTCGAGTACAAATTTATGGTACTCATAAATGACGCCACATGATCATTGGGGTCCTCGGTCCCGGAGTACTGGGCCAGTCGAGGAGCTTTCCAGTCACGCGGAAATCTCTTTTCGATAATCCTCTGCACCAACGGCGTTTTGCTGGATGTAACGCTGCCTCCCATTACACCCCCGAGCGCCCTTTTGTCAAGGAAACGCTGGATCTTCAGCTCCAACAGCTCCTCGCTGCTCACGGCTGTGGCTCCAGCTCCTCGATCCTCGCCTTCTTCGGCGTCTGCGGTTGTGGCTCCTTTTCCTGCTATGATCACTTCTTCCGGGGCAGCTCCTTCCCTCTGTAGTTCCGCTGCTTCTTTGAGGTACTGCCAAATCTTAGCGTTTTCCTCCTGCAGGCTTCTCTGCTGGTCGATGATCTTCATTTGAGCCGCCGTGTGCACGGCCTGCGTCGTCTGAAAACCTTGTACTGGACTGAGGAGTTGAGTGGCGTTAAAGGTCGCCTCCTCCTCTGGGCCTACCTCCTCCAATAACGGCCCAAGATTTCTGGGGGATATTCGAGCGTTCATGCCCACGCCACTGGCGTGTGTTACAGAACTAGTTGCTCCAGCTTCTCGCAGTGCCGTTGGTGTCGGGTCATTTGGGGTCTCCATCTTGGCTGAAGATCCGGGGTCACTCGTAGTCCACGTTCATCGCACCAAATAATTAGGTATGTGAACACCGTGATCCGGGTCTTCGGAAAGAGGCTTTAGCTTGCCGACTAATCGTCCCTGCACCGGGAATGGTCCCTGCGGATACTCCGACGAGCAAGACAGTCAGAGGTCCAAGAAACTATTCAAAGTAAGATGTCAAAATGGTTTTTAGTGATTACCTCTCCCTTCCTTCAATGTGAGGTGTGTTTTTATAGAGGTTGCTTGGGCCCAAAGCCCACCTGCCCGAATGGGCCCTCTTCATATCCCGAATCAGTTCCTAACACCCCCCCTTGGAACTAATTACTAGGGACCAACAAGTGGTATCAGAGCCAAAAGCTCACTACTCAAAGATCTAACAATCTTGAGCTGATCCCGATAAATGGCTGAAAACAGCACTCGTTTCCTTCTAGGGAACCAAACAACACAGATACTCCCTGAGGGATTATCAATTAGTCAGCCTCCCCTATTATTTGGATCTAATTATACATTCTGGAAGAATAGGATGAAGAACTTTATTCAAGCCACAAACATGAGTGCATGGCTTGCAATAGTTCAAGGTCCACATATACCTTACAAAACTGTTGATAATGAGAAAGTTATCAAAAGTGAAACTGAGTGGACAGAAGATGACCTCAAAAAATTGCAAAATAATGCTTCGGCTATCAATATGCTTCACTGTGCTCTAGATGCTGCAGAATACAATAAGATTTCAGGTTGTGAGTCAGCACAGGAGATCTGGAAGAAGCTGGAAGTGACTTATGAAGGCACCAGCAAGGTCAAGGAATCTAAAGTAAACCAACACATGTGATTGTATGAGCTGTTCGAGATGACTGACAATGAGGACATCTCAGCAATGAATGCCAGGTTCACCAACATAATAAATGAGCTTAAAAGACTCGGTAAGAATTTCACTGAAGAAGAACAAGTGAAGAAGATCTTACGAAGTTTTCCCAAAAGCTGGCAAGCTAAGAAGACAGCTGTAGAGGAAGCTCAGGACTTAACCACATACAAATATGATGAGCTGATCGGTTCCTTGCTGACTCATGAAATTTCCATGAAAAACTTTGAAGCTAAAGAAAAATCTGAGGATAAGAAACAGAAATCACTAGTGATGAAAGCTGACTCCACAGAAGCTGAGTCAACTGATGATGAGGAAATGGCTATGTTTACTAGAAAAATGAAAAAGCTGTTCAAAAGAAATGAAAGAAATAGTAAGCGGCCATACAAGAGAGGAGACAGATATAAAGCTGAGTCCGGTGACACCAGATACAAAAAGGACAGCTCCAAGCCTGTCACATGTTATGAGTGCCATCAAACTGGGCATATTAAGTCAAGCTGTCCAAATCTGAAGAAAGATAAGAATGGAAGCAAAAAGGCAATGGTGGCCACGTGGAGTGACATTGATGAGTCAACATCATCTGAAGCTGAGCAAAATGAAACAGCCAACATATGTTTCATGGAAGATGATGGAGCTGACCAATCTCAATCTGAGCAAGCTGACCTCTCTGGAGATTCTGAGCAGGAGGAGAACAACAATGAGGTAACATCCTTACTTTTGCTTAGAAACGAAATGGTAAATGCCCTGAGTGACTTATATACACTAACTAAGAAGTGTAACAAAAAGATTAAGGCACTCAGCAGGCGCTGCGACGAGATTGAGGAGGTCAAACTGAGTGATCTCCGATATCTCCTCCAGGACAACTCAGATTTACATACCAACATGCAAATCTTGCATAAGTTTGTCGCGGAGGTTCAATCTGAGTCAAAGAAACTTAGGAAGGATGTCACAATCTTGCAGAGCCAAATGAAAGGCTCAAGTAGAAATAAACCCCATGTTGAGTACGCAAGTACTAGTCAGCATAAGCAATTCACTCAATGTGAGTGTTGTGGAAAAAGGGGGCACGCAAAAGATGTGTGTTGGCACAACAAGCGGATTGTCCAATGTGACTTCTGCGGAAGAAAAGGGCATTCCACAAAAGTATGCTGGCACGCCCAACACAACAATGCTGACCATACTCAGTACAACCCTCAAAGGGTACCTTTCTGTGACTTCTGTGGTAAGCCTGGCCACACTATAAAAGTATGTCATCACAAGTTGAAATATAACTCTGCATCTGTTCATACTAACAAGAAAAGACCCAAAAGGAATTGGGTACCTAAAGATGAATAGTTTAAAATGCAGGTCAGCTTGACATGCGTGGAGAAATCAAAACTTTGGTATATAGACAGCGCATGCTCAAGACACATGACAGGTGATGAAACTCAGTTCATCACACTAGAGCTTAAACGAGGAGGTAGTGTAAGCTTTGGAGACTACAAGAAGGGCAAGATAGTTGGCTCAGGAACTATCAGAGGTAACCCTAAAATTGAGTCAGTCTCCTTAGTTAAAGGTCTCAAATATAATCTTCTAAGCGTAGCTCAGCTTTGCAAGAGTGGAAGAAAGGTTATATTTGATGATACTAAGTGTCAAATACTCGAGGGAAAAACAAATGATTTGATTTTAACAGCCCCTCGTGTAGAAAATGTTTACATGTTGAGTTTGGAAAAACAATTTTCAAAAAGTATATGACAACTCCTGGCTATGGCATAGGAGACTTGGGCATGTCAGCATGGACCTCCTTGCCAAACTAGCTAGAAAGCAATTAGTTGAGGGATTACCCAAATTAAAGTATGAAAAAGATCAACTTTGTAATGCTTGTCAGCAAGGTAAACAAACCAAAAAGTCCTTTCATAGCAAAAATGTTGTCTCAACCAAAAGACCATTGGAATTACTACATTTGGATCTTTTCGGACCTATCCAGCCACTCAGCATAGGATGTAAGAAATTTTCCTTAGTTATTGTAGATGATTTCTCTAGGTATACTTGGATCATCTTGCTGAGTAGCAAGGATGAAACATTTGAGATGTTTACTACATTAATCAAAAATCTTGAAAATGACAAAGACATAAGAGCAGCTCACATTAGAAGTGATAATGGTGGAGAATTCAAAAACCAAATGTTTGATGAATTCTGTGAAACTAATGGTATTGACCACAATTTCTCTGCCCCTAGAACTCCTCAACAGAATGGAGTTGTTGAAAGGAAAAATAGGACAATAGTAGAAATTGCTAGGACAATGCTGAGTGAAAATAGGCTTCCGAAGTATTTTTGGGGAGAAGCTGTCAACAAAGCATGTTATATATTGAATAGGGCTTTAGTTAGACCCATATTAAAGAAAACTCCCTATGAACTTTGGAAAGGACGAAAGCCCAACATTGGCTACTTTCGTGCCTTTGGGTGTAAATGTTTCATACTCAATACAAAAGACAATTTGGCAAAATTTGATGCCAAAGCTGACGAAGCAATCTTTTTAGGGTACTCAACAAACAACAAAGCATATAGAATTTATAGTAAAAGAACTCAAGTTGTAGAAGAGTCAGTCCATGTAGATTTTGATGAAACTGACCCTGCAGGTAAGACAACTCAACCCATGGAGGATGAGCCGAACTCAGCTCATACTGACCTAATTGGAGGTGCTGAGCCATCAGCACAAGAGCTGACCAAAGGTAAAATTAAAACTGAAATTACCTTTGTTGACCAATCTGTCCCTGCAGAGATTGTAGAAACACCTGTTCCAAACAATTCAACATTACCCAAGGAGATAAAAATTCCAAGAGGACATTCAGAAGAGTCCATCCTTGATGATGCCAATAACAAAGTAATGACTAGAGACCAACTTAGGAAATTCCTTTGCAACGTTGCTTTCGTATCAATTCATGAACCAAAGAACTTTGCTGATGCTGAGCATGATGAGTATTGGATCAATGCTATGCAAGAAGAGCTTGACCAATTCACGAGAAATGAGGTATGGGATTTAGTACCGAAACCTAGGAATCAAAAATCCATAGGAACCAAGTGGGTTTTTAGAAACAAACTAGATGAGCATGGAAATGTAGTTAGGAACAAAGCCCGACTTGTAGCCCAAGGCTACAGTCAGCAAGAGGGCATTGATTATGGTGAAACTTTTGAACCAGTTGCTAGGTTAGAAGCCATACGTATATTGTGTGCATATGCTAGTTTCATGAACTTTAAATTGTATCAAATGAATGTTAAAAGTGCATTTCTTAATGGCTTTATAAACGATGAGGTATATGTTAATCAACCTCCGGGTTTTGAGGATCCAAAATTTCCAAACCACGTTTATAAACTCAAGAAGACCTTATATGGCCTGAAGCAAGCTCCAAGAGCTTGGTATGAAAGGTTGACCAACTTCCTGATGACCAGGAATTATGTCAGAGGAAAAGCTGACACAACCTTGTTCATTAAGAAAAAGGGTAAACATACCCTACTTGCACAAATCTATGTAGATGACATAATATTTGGTGCTACTGACGAATCTTTGTGTCAAGAGTTTAGCAAACAGATGCAGACTGAGTTCGAAATGTCTATGATGGGAGAACTCAACTTCTTCCTTGGACTTCAGATCAAGCAAGGTAAGAACGGCATCTTCATTAGTCAGTCCAAGTACACCAAGGAGATGCTAAAGAAATTCGATATGGAAGATTGTAAGCCCATATCAACCCCTATGGGTACTGATACTGTCCTATGCAAAGAGGAGAAAAGTAAGTTAGTAGATAGTAAACTCTATCGAGGTATGATAGGCTCCTTGCTTTATCTCACTACTAGTAGACCTGATATACAGTACTCAGTATGTTACTGTGCAAGATATCAAGCTGACCTAAAGGAATCTCACTTAATTGCTGTAAAAAGAATTTTTAGATATTTGCAGAGCTCAGTTGATGCAGGTTTGTGGTATCCAGCTTCAAATGACTTCACACTCATAGGATACACTGATGCTGACTATGGACGGGATAAGCTAAAACGTAAGAGTACTTCAGGAGGATGCCATTTCCTTGGAAGCTGTATAGTATCCTGGTTCAGTAAGAAGCAGTCATCAGTTGCTCTGTCTACAACTGAAGCTGAGTACGTTGCTGCTGGAAGCTGTGTAGCTCAAGTCCTATGGATAAAGCAACAGCTTGAGGATTATGGTGTAAGAACTGAGACAATAGAGATCAAATGTGACAACAAGAGTGCCATTGATCTATCCAAGAATCCTATCCAACACAGCGGGATGGAGCATGTCAGCATAAGGCATCACTTCATCAGAGATCACGTACTAAAGGGTGAGATCAAGCTAACCTATGTGCCAACAAATGAACAGCTTGCAGATATCTTCACCAAGCCTTTGGCTCGTGAGCAATTTAACATACTAAGGGAAGCAATCGGTATGTCTAATCCTCTTCAATAATTCTAACTATTTGAATAAATGTTGAGTGATTACCATGCTGACTGATATCAATCTAGTAACTACTGCACATTGAGCTTAAAAGTCTATGCTGAGTGGATACAAATGATGAGTAAAATATTCTGTGCTGAGTAGATAAACATATTGAGTAATCATCTTATGCTGAGTAGATGTACATGCTGTGTGATTAACATATGTTGAGTTACTAAGAGATAGAAAATCCATCTACGTAGAATTAAATACTCAGTATCATAAACGATTCATATCCTGGCAAACTGAGTAAAAGCCCACTTGCACCGATAAACAATGACACGTGTAACAAATCATACCTAGAAAAACGCAAGTAATAATGAATACCCATGCGCCGAACCTGTTATAAATGGCATAATCTTTGTCGATTAAAGTCCCAAGATGAAAACGGCTAGTTCATTAGTGACTCAAAACTCTATAAGTAGTGGAAGAATCCCCACTCATTACTCTTTACGCTTACGATCTTCTGTAATCGAACCCTTCTCTCTCCCTAAACCTCAAAACCTTCATTTGTAACAATGGCTTCCGGCAAAAATGAAATCCCTAACGTCACCACTCAGCTTGGCCAAACCTCTGGCAAACCCACTCAAGCTGATCCCGTTGGTTCTTCGAATCAAATAGAAAGGAATATGATCAAGGTCCATAAAAAGGTCAACAACTTGGAGGTTCTAAAATACAGATGGTTCTCTCCAGGATTCGTCACTTCTGAGAAACCGTTTTGTGACTGGATCGAGAAGAACAAATGGACCGGTCTCTTCTCACTCGCCGAAAAAACATACCCTAGACTGGTCAGAGAGTTCTATTCCAACATGTTTGTTGATGAAGAAGATGCTGACTACTTGGAGACCACGGTCAAAGGTCAGAAAATCACCATAACCCCTGCCTATCTAGCTACTTTGCTAGATTTACCAGACGAAGGAATAGAATTTAGGACAACAAAAGAGAAGGTACCAAAGGAAAAGCTTGACAAGATCAAAGGGTTCTGTAAACCCAAGAATCATAAAGGTGAAATACCCAGCATGTGTATGGGGCAAGACCAGAAGATGGCACACTACATACTGACCAACTTCATATTCCCCAAACTCAACTCAGCCTCATCCGCTTCCAACTTTGAGCAGTGCTTCATATGGCACATGCTAACCTACACTCCTCTCAACCTTCCAGTCTTTCTAGTTGGAGCTCTTCAACGAGGAGGTAAGAAACTTCGATTGGGCTCTCTAATCACAAAAATTCTGGAGGATAAGCAGATTGAGACCGTGAATGAAACAGACAGTTTGGGAAGCGAAATCACTGCAGCTCTGCTGGTTGGATTATTATACAATCAACCATTGAAAGGATATGAAGAAGTTGAAGATGCTGAGGAAAATGATGAAGCTGAGCAAGAAGTTGAACCTGAGCATGAGCCTGAGAAAGAAGTGGAGGCTCCTGCTGAGTCCCCTAAGGACAAGAAGAAGAGAAAAGCGCTGGCAACATGCGCAAAAGATATTGACTCAGTGCCCAGAAAGAAGCGGGCTATGAGCAGAGCTAAGAATGTTGATACTGACCAAGCTAAGGAGAAAACTGAGTCGGCAGAGAAGAGAAAGAGGCCAGAAGAGCCTGAGGATGAAGAAGAGGGAACTCCGGAATCCCCTTTGATGAAAAGGAAGAAGGTTAATACCTTAAAGACAGTTGAAGCTGATCCCCTAGATTGGGTTGTATCTTCCAAAGGTCATGGAACTGACCTAGAAAAGGAAACTGAGAAAGAAACTCATGTTGAGGAAGACGTCCATACTGAGCAGGAAGAACATGCTGATGTTGAGCAACCTCAATGTGATGTTGAGCAAAGAGTTGAGGAAGAAGAAAATGTTGTTGTTGAGGATCATGTTGAGCAACATGAGCATCAAACTGTGGTAGAAGAGACAGTCGATACTGATGAGGAGGTTATTAATGCTGACCCATCTCCTCCTAAAGAAAAAAGGTTCAAGCGACTCAAGAAGAAAGCACAAAAGCAAATTGATCTTCTGGATGATTCCCCTCCTCAAGATATTGATGCTGAACTCTCCAAAATTCAGCTCAAATATTTCTCTCATGATGCTGAGCCTGAGTCTCCTCCAATGGATCTTGTGCAAAACCAAGCCTCTGTTACTCATATTGAGGAACAATCCAAGACTCCGAAGAATCCAAAAACTGCTCAAGATGGAACAAATCCTGCTTCAACTTCACCCACTCAGGATGAGCAGGTCAACATGACTAACCAAATTCCACCTCCTACTGGGCATGTTGATAACTCAGCTCCTGAAACCAACCTGCATCAAAGTCCTGTCACCAATCAAGATAATCAATCTGGCAAACAGCCAACTCCACCACCATCAAGCTCAATTCCAGCCTCTGAGTCAAATGTTGCTCAATTCCAATACTTGAATGCTACTGAGTCAGGACGACGAATCATTGCCTCTGCTCAGTCCTTGCTTCAAGATTTGAACCCTCCTCAAGCTGATGCTACTAGATCTTCTCATGCTGAGTCCTCTCAACTGTCTGGTATCACTCAGCTTCTCAATGAACTTCGAGGACTCAAGGATCTGGTAAGTATTATAACCACTGTTCAAACTCAGAAACCAAGCCAAGACCAAATAGCAAAGCTGACTGAATTGGTACTCACAATGGTGAACCATCTAAACTCGCTTGAAGGCAAAATCCAACAATCGTCAGAAGTTAATCCAGGGTATGCAACTTTTACTGAGCTTCAAGGCCATTTTGCTAAGTTAACTGCAGAACTGTCCAAATCAAGCGCAACTGGCAATCCTGAGTATGCTACCTCTGCTGAGTTGCAAGACTGCTTTGCCAAGCTAACTGCCGAACTGACCAGTACGCATGAATTAGTCACCTCCTCTTCCCAGTGCACAATTGACCAACTGAGTGAAGCAGTAAGTTTACTCAACATCAACAAAGCACAAATGGATGTTGATCCAGTCTCAAATAGTCAACTCTTGGGCTTTTCACAAGCAATTATGAAGGCAATGCGCATCAACAATGCTCAGCGCATGTTTTATGATTCTGCCTTGCTAAAGATGTACCACCAATCTTTTGTTCAGCTCACCAGCACGCTCACCTAGCTTAGCAAATCCCATGAATGCCTACTCAGCATGATTAGTAGCTCTCTCCGGGTTCCTCGCCATGTCCAAGATGACAGTGTTCCTATAATTGATGGCTTGCGTGAAAGTACTAAGAGGCTCCAGCGTTACTCAACTCACCTCTCCTCTCATGCTCGCAACGATACCTTCCTTTATAAACCCGATGATGGCAAAACGGGGGAGACAAGCCAAGAAGGAACTCAGCTTGCAGGTAATGCCTCAGGAAGTAAAGACAAAGGCAAAGGAATAGCTCAAGCTGACCACCAAGCTCAGAAGAAGAAGAACTAGATACTACCTAGTTAATGTTTAGAACATAGCATAAAATCTTTCCTTCCTCATATGCTCATATGCTTCTTCTTGCTTAATCTATGACAAGTACTATTTCCTCAATCTGATCGATAAAATTGAACAAACAAATTAAGAAGTAAAATATACTCAATATACATTAACACTAAAATACTTATGTAATAAACTGAGTAGCAACATACTTCTAATATTTTTGAAAACTGACTTAAATCAAATTAGCTCAGATCTTGAAAAATCTAACATTAAATTAAGTCAGTATACACAAATGTCTTAAGGATAATTCAATTAAATATTGGAAGGTTTAGAATTAAGTTAAGACAATATGTGCAACCCTTACGGGGGAGTCATTTTAAAAACAAATCAATCATGGGGTAACTTATAACAGAGTTCCATAATTATGTATTTTGCCAACATCAAAATGGGGGAGTTTGTTGAAACACCTTTCCACAAGATTTTGATTTGACAAAATCATCCATGATTAAGAAGCAATTAAATTTAAATGCTTTGATTTAATTGTACTAATGTGTTTGTTCAATATTGAGTGCAAAAATATATATATATAAAGTAAGACAGGACAAAAGTCAGCATGAAAGAATACAAGCTGAGTGGAACGGAACTCAGCATGAAAGACTAGAAGCTGAGTGGAGTAGAACTCGAATCAGAAGTCTCTTTTAAAGTTGCCAGAACGGAGCTGACTAAGAAGGAGCTCAGCATGGAAGTTGAACATTCGAAGATAACGAATGAAGCTGAGTGACAGTCAGGACAGCATGAAGGATCCGTTCACTAAAGGACAAAGTCTGCCAATCTTCTGCACCAATAATTGAAGCCTCGAAAATACACAGAAGACTAATTCCAAGAAACATGGGCCAATGGATTATTGGTAAAAGACAACTGGCACAAAAAGACAAGTCTGATACAAGAAGACAAAACCTGACGCCTGAAGAAAATAGAGGAAGGGAATGGCAGAACAGTCTGAAGCTGACCAGAAGATGTTCCCTAAAAGAGCCGTTTTGGAATCAACGGACACACCAAATTCAAACGGTCTAATCTCCAGAATTCGTCTATAAAATGGACAAGGATTTCACTTGGACATTTGCCGATGTATCAAAAGAAAAATACAAGAGAGAAAATCTTCAAAGCACTCAAATACAAAAAGATCTTACACCAACATTTCTATTCTCTGTGTAAATGCTAGATTGATTGTTTTGTAATCATCTAAGATGTTCTTTACTTGAAAAAGAACAAGTGTGTAATCAATAGGAATACTGAGAGTGTTGAGCTGAGTACTTGGTTGTAAGTATTCAGTGGTAGAAAAATCTAAGTGCTGGGTTGTAGTACTTAGTAGGAGCTAAGTAGACGAATAGAGGATGTACTCTTGCGTACTCACTGCCTTGTAAAGGGTTTGTGCTCTACCTTGAAAGAGCTCAGTATTGGATTGAAAATCCCAGGAGGAACTGGGGACTGGACGTAGGCAGAGAGGCCGAACCAGGATAAGTCGTGCTGAGTAACTTCTAAACTCTTTCTCTCAATATATATATATATATATATATATATATATGTGCATGTGTTGCTTGTGAAATTTACTCAGCTTATAAATTGTTAAAACTGAAACTGAGTAAATCTGAGTGCTGAGTTGGAAGCTGACCTTTCAAGTGTCAATTCCCAACTCTCAGGTCAAGCAGTCTTAGTCTGCATAGAACTAAAACTGTCCGACTAATCAATCGGTCGTGCTGACTAACACACTGAGTTATCAAACTCTTAAAATAACATTAAGTCAGCATAATTAAAAGCGAAAAAGTTACATTAGTTCCTAACCCCCCTGGAACTAATTACTAGGGACCAACAAATATCTCCTGAGTTGATTTCTGGTCATCAGGGTGTTCTCAGCAGCATCAAGGATGGACTTCTCTGAGTGTTCTCTTGGAATCTTGATTTCTTTTGGCAGCGTTGAGTTTTCAGGAATCGGTGTTTCAACAATCTCTGCAGGATTATATTGGTCAGCAAAGATAATTTCAGGTTCATTTTTACCTTTGGTCAGCCCTTGAGGTGATGACTCAGTGGCTCCATTTTGGTCAGCGAAAGCTGAGCATGGGTCATCTTCGGTAAGCTGACTTGTCTATCCTGCAGGGTCAGTTTCATCGAACTCGATATGGACAGACTCTTCTATGACCTGAGTTCGTTTATTAAACACCCTATATGCTTTGCTGTTTGTTGAGTACCCTAAGAAGATAGCTTCATCAGCTTTAGAATCAAATTTAGCAAGGTTGTCTTTAGTATTTAAAATGAAACATTTACAGCCAAAGGCACGAAAATATCCAATGTTGGGTTTTCATCCTTTCCAAAGTTCATAAGGTTTTTTTTTTCAAGTATAGGTCTAACTAGAGCCCTATTGAGTATATAGCAAGTTGTGTTGACAGCTTCACCCCAGAAATACTTTGGAAGCCTGTTCTCACACAACATTGTCCTGGCTATTTCAACTAAGGTTCTGTTCTTCCTTTCAACTACCCCATTTTGTTGAGGAGTTCTAGGAGCAGAAAAATTATGGTCAATGCCGCTGACTTCATAGAATTCATCAAATTGTTGGTTTTTGAATTCTCCGCCATTATCACTTCGGATGTGAGCTAATTTTAGGTCTTTGTCATTTTCTAGTTTTCTAATCAGTGTTGAGAACATCTCAAAAGCTTCATCCTTGCTACTCAGCAAGATGACCCAAGTATACCGAGAGAAATCATCTACAATGACCAAGGAAAATCTCTTACCACCCAAGCTCAGTGGCTGGACCGGTCCGAAAAGATCCAAGTGTAGTAATTTTAATGGATGCTTGGTTGAGACTACATTTTTACTATGAAAAGACTTTTTGGTTTGTTGACCTTGCTGACAAGCATTGCATAATTGATCCTTCTCAAATTTAAGTTTGGGCAAACCCTCAACTAATTGCTTTCTTGCTAATTTGGCAAGGAGGTCCATGCTTACATGACCAAGTCTCCTATGCTATAGCCAAGAATTATCTTCCTTTGACACTAAGCATAGGTTTTTCAAAAACTTCTTTTCTAAACTCAGCATGAAAACATTGTCAACACGAGGGGCAGTTAAAATTAAATCATTTGTTTTACCCTCGAGTATCCGACACTCAGTGGCATCAAATGCAACTTTTCTACCGCTGTCACACAGCTGAGCCACGCTCAATAGGTTATATTTGAGACCCCTGACTAGGGAGACTGACTCAATAGTAGGATTTCCTCCGATAGTACCTGATCCCACTATCTTACCCTTTTTGTTGTCTCCGAAACTTACATTTCCTCCTCGTTTATGCACAAGTGTGATGAACTGAGTTTCATCACCAGTCATATGCCTCGAGCATGCGCTGTCAATATACCATAGCTTTGACTTCTTAGCACATCTCAGGCTCACCTGCAATTAAACTAGTTATCTTTAGGTACCCAATTCTTTTTGGGTCCTCGTTTGTTAGAGTGAACAGGTGAAACATCATATTTTATTTTGTGATGGCATATATTTATGGTGTGGCCATCTTTTCCACAAAAGTCACAATAAACTACCCTTTGAGGGTGTTTCCATTTTTGGTCAGCACAATGGTGCTGAGCATACCAACACACACTTACAGTGTGTCCTCTTTTTCCACAACAGTCACACTGACTGTTCTGCTGAGTGTACCGTCTTTGCTGACTAGTACCTGAATACTCAGCATTTGGGTAGAACCTTTTCTTAGCCGATGAACTCAGCTGGTTCTGTATTGAAGTGATGTCCTTTCTCAGTTTCTTAGAATCTGATTGGACTTTCGAGACAAACCGATGCATGATTTTTAGATTTTCATCTTGCCTGGTATTGTCTTAGAGCAGATGTCGGAGGTCACTGAGTTTGACCTCTTCAATCTCATCACACCGCCTGCTGAGTGCTTTTATTTTCTTGTTACACTTTTTGGTCAGTGTATAGAGATCACTCAGGGCATTAACCATTTCATTTCTGAGCAAGGATATAGATGTTACCTCATTAGAGTGTTCCTCATGATCAGACTCATCGGAGAGGTCAACTTGCTCAGATCGGCAGTCATCAACAGCTTCGTCAGCCATAAAACATATGTTTGCTGACTCTGTGGCATCAGCTTCTAATGAGGTTGACTCATCACTGTCACTCCATGTGGCCACCATTGCCTTTCTGCTTCCTTTCTTGTCCTTCTTTAAGGTAGGGCAGCTTGATTTGATGTGCCCAGCTTGATGGCATTCGAAACACGTAATAGGCTTGGAGCTGTCCTTTTTATGTCTGCTGTCGCTTGACTCAGCTCTGTATTTATCGCTTCTTTTAAATGGCCTTTTGCTGTTCTTGTCATTTTTGATGAGTCAGCTTCTGTTGAGTCAGCTTTCATGACAAGAGATTTTTGCTTCTTGTCCTCAGTTTTCTCTTTAGCCTCAAAGTTTTTCATGGAGATCTCATGGGTCAGCAGAGATCCGATAAGCTCATCATATTTATACGTGGTCAGGTCCTGAGCTTCTTCCACAGCTGTCTTCTTAGCTTGCCAGCTTTTGGGGAGACTTCTCAAGATTTTCTTCACATGTTCTTCTTTTGTGAAGTTCTTGCCGAGTCTCTTCAGCTCATTTATATTGTTGGTGAATCTTGCGTTCATTTCTGAGATGTCTTCATTGTCATTCATCTCGAACAGCTCGTATAGTCTCATTTGTTGATTCACCTTGGACTCTTTGACCTTGCTGGTTCCTTCATAGGTCACCTCCAGCTTCTTCCAGATTTCCTGTGCTGACTCACAACCTGAAATTTTGTTGTACTCTGCAGCATCTAACGCACAGCGAAGCATATTGATAGCCGAAGCGTTATTTTGTAATTTCTTAAGGTCATCCTCTAACCATTTAGACTCACTCTTGACAGATTTTACTCCGTCAACAATTCCATAGGGAACAAACGGGCCTTGGACTATAGCCATCCATGCACTCATGTTTGTTGCCTGAATGAAGTTTTTCATTCTGTTCTTCCAAAATGTATAGTTTGACCCGAAGAACAGAGGAGGCCGACTAATCGATAATCCCTCAGGGAGTATTTGTGTTGTTTGATTTCCTAGAAGGAAACGAGTGCTGTTCTCAGCCATTTACAGGGATCAGCTCAAGATAGTTTTATCTTGAATAGTGAGCTACTGAGCTCTGATACCACTTGTTGGTCCCGTGTAACTTAATATGATTAGTTCCAGGGGGGGTTAGGAACTAATGTAACTTTTTCTCTTAATAATGCTGACTTAATTAAATGTTTGATAATTTAACTCAGCTTTAGGTCAGCAAGGCTGAGTGAAGTGTGAGACAGCTTTAATCAGACGCTGACTAGAGCTGTTTCAATTGTGAGTTGGGAGATAACACTTTAGGTCAGCTTCCAACTCAGCACTCTAATTACTCAGCGTCGACTTATACAAATTATATACTGAGTGATTTAAGCAAGCAACACATACATATATATATATCAAAGGAAAGGGTTAGAGATTACTCAGCAGTCTTATCCTAGTTCGGCCTCACCACCTACGTCCAGTCCCCAAAATCCCTCCGGGCTTTTTCAATCCACTACTAAGCTCTTTAAAGGTAGAGCACAAACCGTTTACAAAGCAATTGAGTATGCAAGAGTACCGTCCTCTATTCGTCTACTCAATCCTATTGAGCGCTATAACTGAACACTCAGATTTTCTCTACCGCTGAGTACTAAAACCGAGTACTCAGCTTCACTCTACTAACCTTTACGATTGATACAAAATTGTTCTCTCTAAATGAAGAACACTTTAGATGAATACAAATTCACTCTAGACTTTTACACAATGATTGGAAATTGGGTGTAAGAGCTTGCTTTGTTTTCAGACAGCTTCTATTTTGGATTTTCACTCTTGTGAAGATTTGCTTTTCTGTCTGTATTGGCTTTTATGTGTCGTTTTGATCCAAGTGATGAACTTGTCCTTTTATAGTGAATTCTGAAGCTTCAAATCATTTGAATTCCGACATATCCATTGGGAGTAACGGTCTTCAATCGTCATTCATTGGTCAGCTTCCAGAATCGCATGCCAATCCTGTCGTCTGATTTTAGCTGGCATCAAGCTTGCCAGTTTCGTCTTCTTTCGTCAGGTTCGTCTTCTAGCGCTAGTTTTGTCTTCTTGCCAGATGCCAGTTGATCCATGCGTCTCGAAAAGGTCTCTAGGCGGATTTCTGAGGCTTCTGAATTGTTGCAGATCTGTGTCAGACTTTGTCTTTTAGTCAACGGATCATTGGCGCTGTCCTGATGAATACTCAGTTTGATTTGATCGGCATTGCCTTCAATCTATTTCTTTATCTATGCTGAGTTACATTCCACTCAGCTTCTTCGGTCGGCTTTACTTTCAAGCATTATTCTGAAGAAGACTCTTCTTTTAACGAGACTGAGTTTCATTCCACTCGGCATCGGTTGTGTGTCTTTGCTTATGCTGACTTGTTCTGTCTTTCTTTTATGAACTTTTAGTTCCTGTTCTCGTTAGTAAATATACTCAACATTGAACAAATATATTAGTACAATTAAACCAAAGCACTTAAATTTAATTGTCTTAATCATGGGATTAACTTAAATAATTTTATCAAATCAAAATCATGTGGAAAGGTGTTTTAACAGTTGGGAGTATGGATGGCAAGGTAGTTGCATGTAATGTCATTTTTTTATCCTTTTATTTTTTAAAACTATTCATCTTGTTCTGTTATTCTAATTGGTGTTCTTTTTTTAATTCTATTCACATTCTATTTAATTTATAGGTATTTGTGGTACCCTTACCCGTTAATCATAAATAAAAATAAACCAAATAAACTACAACTTTTTTTAGTATCTCTGGACCATTTCAACCGGGTTGAACCGGCCAAGCCAATCTGGGTCTTACAACCTTGCTTAAGAATGTTAGATGTGATTAAACCAAAAAACAAAGCGAATACAAAAAAGTATATAAACAATGAAAATATAATCAAAAGAACAGAGTTCGACAAAACTGAGGCATATATTAGCAGTACCCTTAAGATAGATTTTGTCGTTATTAACGATAGTCTCGCAGGATACAACAGATTATGCAAACGAACTCTTACCGTGTGTAAATTTGTTACCACTGGAGTCGAAAAATAAGAACAATGTAAACGAATAGAGAACATAAAAGTTTCAGAGAGTATTTTTATTTTTATAGTCTTTGAATTTGACAGTTTCATTCTGTATAAATAGAACTCGAAAGGACATGACTGTTCACGAACGAACATGATTGTATACGAACAGACAGAACAGTTCATGGACAAATATGACTATTTCACGAAGGGACATGAATATTCACAAATAGACATGACTATTCATGAAGGGAGGTGTTTGTTGGTATTTAAATTAATTTCATAATTTTATTCATTTTGTGCAACAAAATCTATGTTGAAATGGAAGCAACATCAATCAATTCATTATGCTATAAACTATTACAATCAATACTTTTCTAATGTAGAACATGAAGAGACTTTATATCAATTCAATACGTTAGATATACACATTTAGTCTTTGCATTAATAAACTTCAATTTCATATAAATAAAATAAAATTCATAAGAATTTGATAACATCGAGATATTCTCCACGGGATCAAAGAGGATATTTACCGAAACGACAGCGTATTGGGAGCGCCAGGGAAGCAATGGCATATCAAACAAGTCATCCTTGTGGCGGATCACCTGGATTCCGCCACACGTTATCCGTAGTCAAACCTACATGAGACCCGCCATTATGCCTCGATCCGCCCGCCAAACGGTAGAGCAAATTCCCAATAAAAGCAGTTAATGGAACAACGACCACACTTAAGGAAGATCCGTAACCGCCATTAATGAGGCATTAATGGGGACTTTCGGGTTACTAGAAGTTATGATCAGATGACTATAAATAGCTTGCCCCCCAAGCTATTGAGGTACACACATTCATTCTCTCTCTTAAACCCTACCTTGTCAATATAGTTTATTCTCCATTTCCATACTGATTTTGGCATCGGAGCTTCCCCCCGTTGAACCCAATGACGCCCCCACAGGGAAGGAAACTGATCGGAAATTCACCACTAGTTATCAATTGGTGCAGTGAACGTGGAATCCTAACCCAATAAGGATTTCGTTCACGTTTTAAACAT
This sequence comes from Euphorbia lathyris, assembly GCF_963576675.1. Lineage (NCBI taxonomy): Eukaryota > Viridiplantae > Streptophyta > Magnoliopsida > Malpighiales > Euphorbiaceae > Euphorbia > Euphorbia lathyris. The sequence goes on from NC_088912.1 coordinate 83,476,176, forward strand.
GACAAGCGGAGGGTCCAATCCCTCAACAGGAACAGAAATACCACCCATAACACCATCAACTAATCCTGTTACGAACGCTGGCCGCGTTGATCTTGATGCACCAACCGTACATGGAGAGGGGAGCATGTCACCTGACTCTTTCATTGAAATTTACGCGGGGTCCATCGGAAGAGAGCATGGACCTGCCATGGAGAGTCGACTGAGGTCTTACCTAACAGTTCCCCCATTCAACCTCCGTCATCCTCCACCAGCTCCTACGCCATCACAATGGCAGAATACTCTCATAGGACCCAATGCTCGTGACTCGTCATTTTTTCTTTCTCAACCTGCGGACTCCACAGTTGTTAATCCTGCGCTCGCCAGTAGCCAACCGTTGAATCGAAGGCTATTTTCTGAGATACCTGAAGGGAGTCAAAGGAATGATCAAACTCTCCTAAGGGGCACCACAAACCCTGGGATCACCATCGGTGGACAGGAGGGTCGGAGGCACAAGAAGCGTAAGAAGACGCATGGAAAGGAGCTATCTCGATCCCCTTCCCACCCTAAGCGTCGATCACCCTGGCGAGGTAGATCTCCTCCATCATCTAACCAAAAGAGAAGTGAGCGACGAGCTGGGTCCCCTCGATAGGTTAGGCAACAGCCGCCACCAAACCAGAGAGAAAATAGGCGAGCTCCTCCAAGAGGACGTGGCGGAGGTGGTAGAAGGTCACCATCAGACCCATCATCCGACTCCAGCTCTTCGTCTTCCCAAAGTAGACCTCCAAGTAGGAGGCGTCCCAGGGAAAATCAAGGTTCTATCGCGGAGCAGATCAGAGCCCAGATATGCCATCAGAACGAAGAGAATGTCAGGCATAACCCATTCGCCAACCGTGATTCGCCCTTCATAGCGTGGATCGAGGCCGAAGAAACTGAGAGGCACTTTAAGATTCCCAACATCCAAGTCTATTCCAGGGAGGATAATCCTGAAGCCCATGCAAGGAAGTATCGCATGTTCCTTGGCCTTAATCGGGCCAGTGAGGTCGTGATGTGTCGGATGTTCATCACTACGCTAAAAGGTCCTGCTTACGACTGGTTCCAGTCCCTTCCCCCAGGATCGATAGACAGCTGGGATCAGTTAAGTCGAGAATTTTGTGTGAAATTCGCCGGATGCATTCCTCCAGTGGTTAAATCGTGAAAGCTCTTTGAGTTGAAACAAAAAGAGAATGAACCCCTTCGGGAGTATGTCGACAATTTCAACAAGTTGTGTATCCGCATTGTTGATGTGGATGTCTCCATGGCGGTGGAAGCGTTAGTAAAGAACACAACATGTAAAAGCTTATAAGAAGATCTAATCAGAAACAAACCGAGGAATATGGCAGAGCTGATAGAAAGATGCAAGGATTTTATGGAGGTTGACGACATCCGCAGAGAGTCCGTATCTCCACCCAAGAGAGACAAAGGCGAATCTCATAGACGGGACAAGGAAAAGCTCCCTGATTCGTCATCCCGAGGTAGACGAAGAGGCTCTAGGAACAAATCAGCATACACGCCGTCGTTTACACCATTAAATGCCTCCAAAAGTGAAGTGCTAATGTGGATAGAGAACAGCCAGCACAAGCGGAGCATTTCATACCCCGAACCAAAAGGGGGGAGTACACCAACACGGGGAAAAATCCCAAGAATTATTGCAAGTACCACAGGAGGAATGGCCATGGGACGGATGCGTGTTGGGAGTTGGCCAGAGAGATAGAAAGGCTTATCGAAAGGGGAAAGTTGGACAGGTTCGTCCAAAATGATAACAAGAAAGGAGACGGTGATAAACCAAGAGATGATCCGAGAAAGAAGGCGAAATGGGTCATTAATGTCATAGCGGGCGGGCCAAGATATCAACCCGCGCTAAAGAAGACAAAAACCACTGCTCTTGACAAGATGTCACTCAACTGCCCTTTCGCGGATGTAGGCCCAGAGGTTCCCCCTCACGCGGATGCTCTGGTCATCACCATGATGGTGGAAGGATGGGAAATGATAAGAGTAATGATTGACACTAGTAGCTCCTGCAACGTCATTATGAGAGGGGCATTCGCCAAACTCAATATCGATCCAATCCAGGTGGAAACCACCATTGTAGATATCCTGGGAGTGACAAGACACACAATCCAGACAAAAAGGCAGGTAATGTTGGAATGCGAGCTGGCGGATGAAGATCAAGTCTAGAAGGGAGATCTGGAGTTCTCCATTATAGATGGTCAGTTGGCTTATAATGTCATCTTGGGACGACCTTTCATCTTAGAGGTAGCGGCTCTCATATCCATTCGCCATTTAACCATGTACATCCCTACTGCCAAGGGAGGAGTAATGGTCAAAGGGAACCAAAGAGTTGCTCAGGAGACATATTCGTCATCCTTGACGATTCGCCCCCAGTCTAAAGATGATGAAGAGGAGGAACTTGTCACAATGGCCCTAGGGGATACAAAAATGTTTCTTATGGCAAATGGAAAGCAGGTACGAATCGCTAGAGGGCTAAAAGATGAGATTAAGGAAAATATTACAAAGGTTCTCCTCGAGTTGGAAGATGTCTTCGCATGGAAGGATGAGATCCTCCCAAGGATTAGTCCGGATGTGATTACTCATAAAATTAATATCACCGAGGACGCGGTCCCGATAGCACAAAAACGGAGGAATCATGGTCCTGAGAGACAGAAGATGATTGAGGAAGAGATTTCTAAACTCAAGAAGGAGGACGCCATCGAGGAAGTAATTTATACGCAATGGCTAGCGAATGTTGTACTAGTCAAGAAGGCAGGCGGATCATACCGCATGTGTATTGATTTCACAGATCTCAATAAAGCTTGTCCCAAAGACAACTACCCTCTACCATGTATTGATATCTTAGTAGACGGAACCGTGGGACATGCCATGTATTCCTTCACTGATGTGAAGTCGAGCTATCACCAGATCCCGATGGAGCCATCTAACAGGATCAAAACTTCATTCGTGACACACTTCAACCAGGGATGTCCAAAAGATTTTTTGTACAGATCCTCAAGGAGCTACACGAGGGTACTTGCGGAGCTCATGAAGCATCTGCCTCCATTTTGAAAAAGTCTAGACTGGCGGGATTTTATTGGCCCACGGCAGAACTTGATGCTCAGAGGCTGGTAGAATCCTGTCACAATTGCCAGGTTCATGCAAATGAATCTCACACGGCTAAGCATCTTCAAAAGCCCAACATCGAAGGGCGACCCTTTGCAGTTTGGGGAATCGACATTGTCGGTCCCTTTCCTCCTATCAAAAGACAGAGAAGGTATGTGGTAGTAACTGTGGATCACTTTACGAAGTGGGTAGAGGTCGAGGCTGTCTCATCTATAAATGCAGAACGAATGGTTGAGTTTGTCAGAGACAACATAGTCGGAAGATTCGGAGTTCCCCACACAATTATTACTAACAATGGGACGCATTTCAATTGTGGAGAGTTCAGAACATTCTGCGAAAGCCAAGGCATCCAAAACAGGTTTGCCTCCGTTTACTACCCGTAATCCAACGGGATGATCGAGGTAACAAATCAAATGATTGTCAAGGGCATAAAAAAGAGACTGGGGGAGCATAATAAAAAGTGGGCAGATCACCTCATGAATGTCCTATGGGCATACAGAACCACTCCTCGAACTGCAACTGGCGAATCACCATTCGCCCTCACCTATGGTGTTGAAGCTGTGATCCCCATCGAGATCCAGATTCCTAGTGACAGAGTCTTGTTTTACTGTGAAGACATGAATGACCAAAGGTTAAAAGAAAGTCTTGACCAATTGGAAGCAAGAAGGGAGAAGGCGTATGTGCGAATGGCCGCCTATAAACAGAGGATTGCAGCCTATCACGACAACCATGCCAAGCTCGTGGATCTGAACCCAGGGGACCTAGTGCTCCGAAAGGCGGACAAAATCCAATCCTTGGAAGGCAGAGGAAAATTGGGAATCACCTGGACGGGGCCGTACAAGATAGTCACCAAAATTGGACCTGCCACTTTCAAAACCCAAGATATGGAGGGGAACGCACTGCCACGGACGTGGAATATTCAGAACCTCCATAAGTATTTCGCCAGAGAGTAAAATGTAACCAAGGTCTTGAGTACTCTTTTTCCTTTAGTAAGTTTTTATCCCATGTGGTTTTTCTTATTAAAGGTTTTAACGAGGCTCACGCATAAGACCAATTCGTTGTAATAAGGCGAATCGCCATTTAATGAAGAGATATTTTCATCTTGCAAATTCTTTCTTTGAGTACTTTCCTTGCAGTAATATAAATATTCTGGATTCAAAAAGGGGGGAGGCAATAAACGCATTCCCACGGTAGAATAATGCTATCGTAGGCATAACTACTTTCTCCTCAAAGATAGGAGAACAGTCTCAGCGGCGGATCAATTTACCTCAAAGATAGGAAATAATTGATCACCGTCAGAGATAGAGTTAAAACATTTCTCAGACGTGAGATCTTTACACTCTCGAATACTCTTTCCAAAGAAGAGTTGTAAGTCCTAATGGCGGATCAATTCACCTCAAATATAGGAAGCAAATTGATCGCCTAAGGCAGCTTAACTTCCTCTAAAGGAATAAAAGCTTCAAAGCCTTCAAAAAGGCTCACATTCTAGGGTACGGCTGGCCACCTACCTCGGACCAACAGAATAAATCCTAAAACCTATAACTTTACTTGCTGAAAGATATAAAGCGTAAAGTAAGGAAATGGTTGCAAAAAGGATTAAAATAAATTGTACTCAAATTACAAAACTAAACACTTATAGGAGCATCCTCCTCAGCATCTTTCTCAACAGATGCGCCCTCTAGAGGAGCCTCCTTCTCTATAGTAATGGTTCCTTCTTGAGGAACCGTACAATCAACAATCAACTCATTATTCTTATCACCCGCCCCCTGGGATGCTTCGCCGAGGTCCTCTGATTCGAGATCGACAAGGGGTTTGCTCTCTTCGGCGGATCCGCTCATCACTTTGCGAATATGATCGCGGATGAAATCCTTAACGTTCGGGATCTTGCGATACTTAAGGCAATCCTCAACCTCGGGGACCACGTACTCAAGGTCCACAAAATCAATCTCGGGGTGGGCAAGCTTAACATACGCCATGATCCATTCGCCATAATAGTAAGCACGTTCCCCCGCCAGGATCTCCGCGTTTGACAAGCAGCCTTATGGTCCTTAGTATCCTCCTCCATCTTCTCCTTCAGGCTGCGGATCTCAGCATCCTTACTCTCATTAAGAGCAATAGCGGAAGCAGCGTTCGCGTTGGCAATGACGACCTCTTTCTCCAGCTTTTTATGGTCGCCTTATCCGCCACCCCTTGGAGTAGATCCGCCTCCATAGCACACATGTGTGTGTAAGCCTATCAAAACAAAGGATGGTGTAAGAAACAAAAATCTTCTCAAGGAAGATCACTCTTTCATCCAAAAATATAAAATAAAGAAAAAACTTACCAGCAAGAGATCCCTTTTACCCATCTTGTCATGGGCTGACCCGGAGAACTTGTCCTGGTTCACTTGTACTTCTCCAAGCTGACCGAGAGCCTCATCAAGATCGTTGATAACGGACTCATTCCTCACAGACCCCTTATCACCATACTTGGCAAGCCAATACCCTCCTAAGTCAGGCTTCACCACCTGTGCAAGAATTAAAAGGCCAAAATTAAGATTCATGGTAGGAAAAGGAAAGACGATGAGGCAAACATACCTGCTCTAGCTCCGTTATTGGCTTCTCAGCTCTCAAGGCATCCGCTAGTAACTTTCCTCCACCGGAAGCAACGGATCTCATCTTCTTCTGCAGGGGAGGATCCGCGACGCCTTCAGCAGGACGTTTCCTAGCATTCTTCTGGGGATCCGCCACCTGCGTATCCTTTTGGGCCTCCAGCTCCAGCTCCTTTTGTTTTCTATGCATCTCTACAAGGGCGCGACTGGCCTCAGACAAACCCCTGGCAAGGGAACAATGAAATAATTAAAGTTCAAGGAAGAAACAAGGTTACCTTCATCTAGTTGTGTAAACTTCACGTAAGTAATCCTGTCCCCATCACGGCGGATCAGTGGAATGTCATTCATCATGAATTCTAAAGCGTCGGCGTACGTCCAAGCATCTGCCTTGATGCTTTTCATGAGATCCGCCACTTTCTCATCGCTGCCCGTTAGTATACTTAAATCCCCAGCCATTTGTAGAGGTTTGGCATTCCAAATCGACGGAAATCCCAGGGGTTCGTCCTTTTTCATCTTAACGAAGAAAAATCTTTCGTCCCAGAGATGGACGTTCGACATCTTACCGCAGAAGGGCGAATAAGTTTTGAATTTGGCGAAGGTATAAAAAGACTCGGACTTTCACTTCGTGGGTTTGTGAAAAGACCGAAAAACTCGAGGATTACAGACTACCCCCAGGTTCGAAGCTAAATAACAGTCTAGGGCCATATCTAACCAGCCATTTGGATGCAGCTGGCAGACAGTGATCCCAAAGTACTCCAGGATATCCGCCATCATTTTAGGAAGAGGAAGACGGAATCCCCTCTCCACATGACAGCTATAAACAGACAGGTAACCTATGGGCGGACAGGCGGGTCGCTGATGAGCAGCCGCCAACTCAATCTCGTAATCCTTGATCCAGGGGTAATGATCTGCCAAATTAGCTAGATCTGAAGCGCTCATACAGGATGAAGTAGACTCCGCCCTAGGCAACTTTTTCCTAAACGGAGTCGAAGGAGAAGCCTCCATTCCGGAAAATCTCCTAGAATCTATTGCCGGAACAATATGGGTCGCGACGACAGGAAAATTCCGAGTCCTAACTAAACGAGTTTGACGACTTCTACTCTCCCTTGCCGAGTTGCACAACTCGGTTAAATCACAACTAGGTGTACTTTCAGAAGAATTAGAACTCTTAGAAGAAGTGGTCCAGCTAATTATAGTTTCAGAGGAAGTGGTCAGATTAAAGAGTTCGATGGTAGACTCAGAGGAAGAACTCATAAAAACCTAGAAAACAAGACGAAAAGGTTCACTTACATGAGAGTTGGAAGCTTTGAAGATTCTTGACGCCGGAAAAAGCTCTAGAAAAACTCGAAGCAAAATGAGGGAGGAAAACGCAAATGAATCGGAGAGAAAAGAGAGAAGTTGAAGAAGATATCACATCACACCTCGAGCAGCGCGCCTAGGACACCTATCGCTCTATGAATGGCTTGGAACAGAGTGACCATAAATGTGATTCATCATGACGGCGTGCAAGGAAGTGCAAAAGCCCTAAAGGACTTTAACAGAACTTTGGGGGGCTTTTGATAACATTGAGATATTCTCCACGGGATCAAAGAGGATATTTACCGAAACGACAGCGTATTGGGAGCGCCAGGGAAGCAATGACGTATCAAACAAGTCATCCTTGTGGCGGATCACTTGGATTCCGCCACACGTTATCCGTAGTCAAACCTACGTGAGACCCGCCATTATGCCTCGATCCGCCCGGTAGAGCAAATTCCCAATAAAAGCAGTTAATGGAACAACGGCCACACTTAAGGAAGATCCGTAACCGCCATTAATGAGGCATTAATGGGGACTTTCGGGTTACTGGAAGTTATGATCAGATGACTATAAATAGCTTGCCCCCAAGCTATTGAGGTACACACATTCATTCTCTCTCTTAAACCCTACCTTGTCAATATAGTTTATTCTTCATTTCCATACTGATTTTGGCATCGGAGCTTCCCCCCGTCGAACCCAACGACGCCCCCACAGGGAAGGAAACTGATCGAAAATTCACCACTAGTTATCAGAATTAGACACAAATTCATCTTGATGATAATCATTTTGTTCGATGGAATTTCATGATCACTAAAGTATTCAAATTAAATTATTCATTAGGCTACAATAACCCAATATATCCAATTGAATCGGCTTAAAGTGATGAATTTTCCTATTTTTGTCTCGTAATATCCCATCAATACATTCAATCAACTCGTTCTTCATTCTTTCGTTGTATACAGTAATAGTCAAGCTCACAGATGTCACTTTTTTTGACTTCATTAATGTTTTTTAATAATTATATACTCTTGAATTTTGGAAGCAAGAACACGAAACAAACAGAGGACCATAAAAAATATAGGGACGAAAAAAAAATTGGAAGAGAATTATCTTTTTCTTGTCATTTATTTATTTATTTCGAAAATAAGATAGAATGTCAAGATATAAGAATATAAAGAGATGAGTGGGAATGTTTTTGGCTCATCAATTCAAAAATTAATTTTTTCTTAATGAAGTATTGAGTCCACAAATTAATTTGAGTTAAAGAGAATTAAATTGCAATTGCAATCACTCAGTACAAAAAAGCGTTTAAATTTTTTTTTTTTTTTGGTTTACAAAAAGCGTTTAAATTTAATATGTGAAATTAATTCTATTAACTAGAGTCATTAAGCTCAACATTTTCAGAAATTGAAGAGATTTAAATAATGATATTTCTAATTAACATTTTCCCAACAACTTGTCCTATAACCATGTTTCATTTTCATATGTTCATTCTCCTAACAATTAGAGATAGAGACAAAATTAACTTGTAATATAGACTGAAGTTAATAATTAAAGAAATATTAAGAGACAATTATCATTTTAAAACATCAAGCCCTTAAAAATGAAAAATAGATAATCATTAAGAACTTATCAAATTAATTTTGAACCTCAACTCTCCATAACCAAATGAACATTCAAATATATAGAAAATGAGGATCGATTTGTGGCTTCCTAAAAATCCTGCAATTCAATTGAGCCATCAAATTGCAAAACAAAATAAAATTCATAATGTAGATGAGGTTGATGGTTTCAATTGCAAATTCATCCAAAATTATAATGTATTAAAATAAAAGGAGATTGAAGAAAAATCTGTACTTACTACTAAGAGAATGAGCTTTTTAGCATCGATGATATGATGGATGAAAGTTGTAATCCAACACACAAAAAGAATTGAATGACCTTAATTCCTAAACAGTGAATGACATCTAATTTTTAAATAAAGCAGAAGTAACCAACCAAAAAAGAAATATGAATATTTAGGCAGCTAAAATTCTCAATAGAACCATCAAATATTCATATTGAAGCAACCCGAAAATGAACGGAAAAATATATATTATGAGACCACAATGTATAATCACTAACGAAAATAATAAAAAAAATTACCTAAAATTGAGTGAACCCAATGAATAAAAAGGGAAAAAGCTTCTACGCTCTTAATGGTGGCGGTGAGCACTAATATTGCATCAAAATCAAAATTTATTTTTTCTCTTTCATTGAATCAAAATCTAACCGTAATATTATTAAAAAGATAAGAGATTAACCCACTATAATTGAAATTATTTTTCTTTGTATTTGTAAACTATCAATACTGAAATAACCATTTGCTTTAACTATTATATATTTATAAAATGCTTTCTCGAATTTATGGTTACGATTTATAATCTAAATATAGAGTTTATTATAGAAACAACGGAAAAAAGTGGAAAGATGAATGAATTTTGAGGTTTAAATACCATTAATATATGAAGCTTTATGGAAGAAACATAAAATATGGGAAGATGAATGAATTGTGAGGTTTAAAGACCATTAATAAATTAAGTTTAAATTAAGAAAAAAAATGTATCACAAAGCATCTCTAATAAATGGTGCTTGAAAGAGTGTTTGATAATGTGGCAATGGTTTTGGCAATTCTGAAAGAGTGTCATCTATTTGAGTGAGGTGAGTGTTTGAAAATTTCAAACAATGATACCACTTTTTGGGAAGGTTGCTTAACTTTTTTTTAAATATAAAAAATTGATTTAATTATCTTCTATTGGTTCATTTTTATGACAATATTTATAATTAAAATAAGTTGTATATAAATTACTAATTTGCGGGGTGATAGTATCAACTTTTAAAGTTACTTATTATTGGAGTATTTTTTAAGAAAAGTTGCTAAAAGTGATGTGGATGAGTTAGGAAATAAAATATTTTATTTTAGTATTATGTGTTAAAATTGGGCAATTTTTATTCCAACCTCTATTGGAGATGCTATAACATCTCATTAAAAAGATGACATGGATCTTGTAAAAAAAATGACTTAGAAGCTTGAGAAAATATTTAAAGATTTGAAAAAGATGACATCGAAACTTGAAAAAAGGTCTGGAGAGTTTAACTCACTGGTATGTCCATCATGTTATTATAAAGTCCTTAGGTTCTACATTAACCAACTCTTTAGTCTCTTTATTTATTTTTATATATGAAAGTACAAAATTACCCATAATTATACAAATAAAATAATAGTTCTAGTTTTCAAATTTAATTAAAATAGTTTTAATGAAGTTTGTGTAGTTGTGTATATTAATTATGAAAACATTATATTTCTTATTTTCTTAAAAAAAATCTTTTATTATTTTATATTGTTGTACTCCAATTTTAATAATTTTAATAATTTTTAACATTCACTTTTTAATGAATAAGTTATGCACTATAATTTAGACAAAAATTAATAAAATAATTAATTAATATTAAAGAGATTATTATTATTAAGGAAAAAAAAAGAAAAAAATAGATAGTTTATTATCAAAACATATAGTAAAGAGTAAGTTTGATATTTTAAATTTTATTTAGTCTAATTTGACCATTAAGGAGTGTTTGGAAGGGAGTTAATGGAGGTAAATGAAGTAATAGAAGGTTAAATATCACATTAACCTTGTTTGAGAGTTGTTTTTGGAGAGTAATGAAGGTTAATGGAAGTTAAATGTTTAATTCCTTTAACCTCAAAACTCTAACCTCCAAATTGAGGGTTAAGGTCTGCTTTGTTCTAGGGCTAGAGGAGGGTAATTAAAAGGAGGTTATTTTTCTAACTTTGCGTGGAAAGTAGTTTAAATGGAGGTGCGGATTAAACGAGGGTTAAATGAAGGTTAAAAAACCTTGAAATAACTCCAATTTCAGTCCCACCTGAAAGTTCACTAAATAACATCCTATCCCTCTCATTCCCTCGCTTTAATAAACCTTGTGAAACCTTCATCCAAGCAGACCCTTAGTGGAAGTAATGTAAAATTTATTAAATTTTTTATCTCTGCAGAGTAAATTTAATATTTAATCTCCTATATATTTGAACTCCCAAACGAAGTCAAACTTTTAACTGTCATTTACATTCTATAAACTCCTAAATAAAGTTAATTTTTTACTTCCATTTCCATCACTTCCCTTTTATATCAATTACTTCCTTTAACTTTCACCCTATTAACCTCTAAACTCCCAAACAAAAATTAAAAAATTGACAAAAATAAAAACTGAGGACTATATAATAATTTCGAAAATCACAAGCACTAACTAGTATATTCCTAAAAACACAGTAACTTATAATTATTTACCCTTATTTATATATACATAGTATTTATATGGACCCTAATGACCATGGTGAATTTGGTTATTCACCGTTAGATGTAGGCTGATTAAAATCCTAAGGTGGAGATTCAAAGTATTTTAAAACTTTAAATTTAATCAGCCTACATCTAACCGTGAATGACCAAATTCACATGGTCACCAGGGTCCACGTCAAAAATACTCTTTATATATATATTCACACACAAGTCGCAAACATAAAAATCCTCTCTTCCCTTCGCTTCTAAAACCTTGCTCCTTCACGGCGCCGTTTCTGCGGGGAGTCTGATTTCTCTGCAACGTCTAAAAACCGAAAAACTCTTCCTCTCCCTCTCTTAAAACCCTAGTTGGGAAGGATTCCTCATCTAGCTCAGTATAGTTCTAACCTCTTATCTTCCGAGTTTCAAAGTCTTAGCATAGCTATATTGTTCGTTTACTTGTTTTTTATAGGTTATTTTGAAAGCTAGGTCAAACAATGGATTATGACTATGGGCAACAAGAACGGACGCAGTTCCCGGACAATATAGTAGCCTATAATGGAGAAGAAGAAGAAGACTATTATGACGAAACTCAACAACAACAACAACAACAACAATTTGGTGTTGGTGACAACGGGAGAAAGCAATTCTCGAATCCTGACTCTTCTTTATCTTCTTCTTCATCTTCGCAAGGGTTAGTTTATATAGGTTTCTTATTTAGGTTGTCCAGCCCAATAATTTGAGCGTGATAGGTGTGAAATAATTTTGGGTTTTTATTTTTCTCTTGTTAGAAAACTCTTTGTTGGCGGAGTCTCGTGGGAAACTACTGCAGGTACCTTGAAAATTCTTCTTCAACTGCTTTTAGTTGCATTATGCGAATATTTAACTAAGCAATGTATGAAATCCTGATAATCGAGTGTTTTATATACTCATGACGAAATCAGGTATAGATTTTTTCTATAGTGTGTTTCTCTATGATTTGGTTTATTGTGGCTTTGCCCTAGTTATTAAAGGCGCATGGCGCACTAAGGTGCTAGGGGTCCTGGAGCCGTGGCCATAGCAAGACAAGGCGCACTTAAGAAAACAAAAATTATAAAACCATAAAAATGCAATGAATACTAAATCATGATAATATTAAGCATAAATAAGTTTTAAAATGAAAATAAACCCCATGTTAGAAAGCTCAAGTTGAATACTAAATCCTAAGTTGTACTCCTCATCAAAACTCTCCAAATCAATCACTCATGTTGAATTTGAATTCCCTTACTTTGTCTCTGTTTGAATTCATCTTCTGTGTTTTGTTCTACTAAACTTCTTCCTCTTATAATAAGATTTTGTCGTTGCCTCTTCTAATTAATTCAAATGTATAATCTCTCTCTTCTTTTTTATATTTGTATTTTTTTTTCTCATTTTGGACCCTTCAGAACACTTGTTCCATATACGTAACTGTCAAAAAAATCATAAAACTGCCCCTAACTCACCAAGGCGCGCCTTTGGCAAATTCCCCTTGGCGCACCAGGCGCGCGCCATGGCGGTTGCGCCACGCCATGGGGGTGTCATGGCGCTAAGGCCTGCGCCTGGTGCGCCTCAGGCGCGCCTTTAATAACTATGGGCTTTGCATTTTGGAATCAAATTATAATTTGATGGCGCTTTTAGAAGCATGTATTTATAATTCCATGTTGTATTAGTTATGTACACAAGTACCAAGATAGTGATTGCTCTATCTGAGTAAGAGCACCTCTAGTGCTAGTTACTTCCTTGTTACTTTGATGTATTTGGTAACAATCAACTATTAGAGTGTATATTACCAAATCTGATAACAAACATTAATATACTCCCTTGAAATCCAAAAACCAAACTATCCACTGAGTTTGAGAGCCATGGACAGCGCTTACACGCCCGCCTGGTGCCGTCTGTGTTTCTCACAGAATTGCTTTTCCCATAAGCCAAATTTCACTTTCAGCCTCTCTTGTTAATTATTTTTTTCCCCACAAAATTTTGAAAAATTAATTGCTTCTAGTGGTATGTTATTTTTTGTTTGTTACTAATCCTAGGCGATGCCAAAAAAAATCCTAAAGTTTGTTACTACCCACTAAAGATGGTCGATAGCATTTATGAATCAAGCATTATCGGTTAAAGATCCCTGTAGTTTTTGTACAATCATTTATGAATCAAGAATTATCGGTTAAAGATCCCTGTAGTTTTTGTACAATGTTTGTGGTATGAGGATTATATATAGACCATGCTGTAGGGATTAGTTTATAGGAGTACTATGTGATGCTTTATAAGCAAGTAAATGACCTCTTTTTGCAACGGTTATGGCCTTCTTCTGGTATTGAGTGGTGTTAAAGTTTGATCCAATTGTGTGGAAATTGCAAATTTGCAATGCATCATCATGTGAGATAATTTCCACCAAGGGCTTTGAGAGAAATTGACCAAGAATGATCAATTGCTATTGCTGCGATATGAGATAGCAGAGGATTTGCCATACTTCGTGACACTGATTCTTAGTGTCACTATGGTTGAGTTGCAGGATTGTAGGTTTTCTAGCATCACAGTTCAAATCTGCCAATTTTGTTCAGGTTAACATTAGATGCACCCTTAGAAAAGTGGTAATGTGGTATGCCATTTAAGGAAATTCGCCTCAAAATGGCAGCGAATTAGAGAACATATTAACTAGGATTTGATTTTTCTTTTTTTGCTTGAATGTGATTCATAGAGTTATAAAGTTTAGATGGGCTTAAAAATTAGCGGCACTGTATTTAACAGTTAAGTGGTTTTTCTATCCATGCTTTTGACTGCATAGACAAATGCTTTTTCATAGTCAGACGATTTGACTTCTTCTGATGAGTTGTGATCATAACATTTTTCATGTCAATCTTGTTTCAGATACATTCACTAATTACTTCAGCAAATATGGCGAAATTACAGACTCTGTAATAATGACAGATAGACATTCTGGAAGACCAAGGGGATTTGGGTTTATAACATTTGCTGACCCTGCAGTTACTGATAGGGTTTTGGAGGAAGAGCATGTCATAGATGGCAGAGCGGTGAAATTTCTTTTCCTTGATGCCACTCAGTGCTAAAGTTCTGATGCTGTTTATTCATGCATTTCATGGTTAATAGTGATAGAAATGTTAGTAGCTTTGAGCTTATTCTAGTGCATTCATATGCCAGGTTGAAGTGAAGAGGACAGTTCCAAGGGAGGATATGGACACTAGAGGTGTTGTAAGAGCCAAGAAAATCTTCGTTGGTGGAATACCTCCAGTTCTGACTGCAGGTACAGCAGATAAACCTTTATGTTTTATTTTCTCATTCTAAATTAAGCTAAATTGTTCCGTATTTTGACTTCAATGATTTTTTTTGTTATAGATGAGCTGAAGGAGTACTTTTCTATTTATGGCAACATTGTCGACTATCAGATTATGCTGGATCACAAAACTGGACGATCTAGGGGCTTTGGGTTTGTTACTTTTGATAGTGAAGATTCTGTTGAAGACATCTTCTCAGAGGGCAAGACCCATGAACTTGGAGGTAAACGGGTAAGTTATAAATTACTTTTGATAAGTCAGCATTATTTTTCAATTGCTGTATGTTTTTGGATTGGAACAGTTCCTATATAATGTCCTTCTGTGTATAACTAGGTGGAGATAAAGAAGGCTGTACCCAAAAGAAATGGTGATTATGGCTCTTTTGCAAAGTCTCGTGCTGGTTTCAGCAATCGTGCGGGCGGGTACGATGCTACTAGCAATAATATGGAGGGTATGTATGCTGGGAAAATGGGCAGAGGATATGATGGATACAGTGGATATGATGGATACAGTGGCTATGGAGGTTACACAGGAGGGTATGGAAGTGGTAATGGCTTTTATGGTGGATATGGTGGATACGGTTATGGGTTTGGGTTTGGTGGGCCAATGATGTTTGCCGGTGGTGGATATGGAGGTAGTGGTTATGGTGTCCCTAGTGCTGGTTATGGAGCCGTTGCTGGATATGGTAGCAGCAGAGGAGGTTATGGAAGAACCAATGATGGTGGCAATAGCAAAGGATATGGAAGTGTTGGTGCTGTAAATGGCAGTCATGGAAGTAGTAAGGGATACAGTAGTGGAAGTGAGAATGGTGGTAACGCGGTTACGGCTAGATATCATCCTTACCAGAAGTGAAGATAAATATTCATTTTCGGCATCCATGTCCAATCCTTATGTTTCAGATGAAATATTTTCGAAAAGCTGCTGATATTTTACTCTTGCAACTTCCTATGCTAACTCTGTAAGTTGGTTTGGCATTGGAATGGTGGTTGTAATTTGCAGAAACAAAAGAATTGCAGTAGAAGATTGGATATTGTGGTGCTTGGAATTAGGATATTAAACAGTTACTTTTGCAGAGTAAGAAAGAGAGAACAAAGAAAAGTCTTTCTTAAAACCCTTGTATCATATATCAAATATGAGGAGGTATAGCTTGGATTATTGGTATAGCACATATTAGGGAGGCAAAGTTTTAAATCACTGCAGAATTGATGGAAGTTTTATAAAGTGATGACAAGCTATTTTGCAGCAAATTTGTGGTTAATTATGGGAATGTGTTTGTTCATTTCATTACCCAAAGGATCTATGATATTGAACTGTGGATTGTCTTGGATTTAACTAATGATTGCTTTGCCTTGGATTTATTTATTTATTTTGTATAATTTATATGACTGTTCGGTTCGAGATTCGTGACATCTTTTAGAATAGGTTTTATTTCAATTAAAGTTTTTTTTAGTGAACATTAGCACGCGAACTTGATAAGTAAAATTAAGTTTAAAGATACAATGTAGGGTAGCAGGAATTTTCACATATACCTTAATGAACAAGTGAATTTGTTCATTCACCGTTAGATATAGGTTTATTAAATCTAAGCATCGGGATGCTTTGAATATTCATCTTAGGCTCTAATAAGCCTAAATCTAATGGTGAATGAGCAAATTCTGTGCGGGGAAGGGAAGGGAAGAGAAGAGAAAGGTTTTGATATATTCAAACCCTCCTTACCATTCCAATTTGAAATAAGATTTGAAATAAAATTAATATTTTATCAACTCTTGTACCCACAAATGTTAATTAGGTTGTTTTTACTTTTTACGTTGATTCTACTCTTCCTATTTTTTTTTCTTGTAAGTTTACTCCAGTACATTTTTTTTTTTTTTTTTGCAATTTACGTTAAATTCTTGAATTTATTTCCGATCAACTCAATTCATTTAGCATATTATCATTTCAATTAATCTTCAATTAATCTTGTTAATCATTGGTACGCTGGTTTTATAGGAAACAAAAGGCAAAACATGGTATAAAATATATGTTTAATTTTTTTTTTATTTTTTTTTATCTTCATCAACTTACAAAATGAAAATTTAGTACTTTATATTTATCCTTTCTTTATAAATATTTTCTCCTAAATAAAGAATAAATCGCTTTTGTTTGGATGAGGTGTATTAAGGGATCTGGAGTATTAAGATTTAAAGCAAAATTAAGCTCCCATCAAACTGTTGGAAAAATAAGTTTAATTTATCATTATTAATATTAATTCGTGCTTAATTGATGAATTAATTTTAAAGTGTTATAAATAATGTAATGGATGACCATTATACCCATGTTATATCTATATATATGTTACACCCATAAGTAATAAGATACACACATTTACAACACGTTATCAGCACGAAACCCTAGCCGTCTGAGCACGCCTCCCATCAATCGTAGACGATCCTAGCCACTATCGTTTTTATTCAATTTGTTGCGCTATCGGTTCAGAACATGGATAGTGAAGAATTATGTCTAGCAGACAGTGCAACTACTCATACCATACTGAGAAGTAGGAAATATTTCTCTCATTTGACAATGAAAGAAACTTGTGTTAATACTATATCGGGTAGTTCAAAGATTATTGAAGGCTCCGGAAGAGCAAATATATTATTATCTATGAGAACGAAATTTGACATTATGGATGCATTATACTCTCCAAAGTCTCAAAGAAATTTATTGAGTTTTAAAGATATCCGTCAGAATGGATATCATATTGAGACAATAAGTGAAGGAAATGTAGAATACCTTCAAATCACGAGTATTACCCAAGGCACTAAACATGTTGTTGAGAAATTACCTGCATTCTCCACTGGATTGTACTACACTAATATTAGTACAATTGAATCTTATGCTATAGTAAACCAGAAGTTTACTGATAATGTTACTGTTTGGCATGACCGATTAGGCCATCCGGGTTCAATAATGATGCGAAAAATAATCAAAAATTCATGTGGACATTCATTGAAGAACCAGCAGATTCTTCCTAATGATTTTACATGCGCTGTTTGCTCACAAGGAAAATTAATAATTAGGCCTTCACCAGCCAAAGTTATACATGAATCAATCAATTTTCTGGAACGCTTACAAGGAGATATTTGTGGGCCAATTCACCCACCGTGTGGATCATTTAGATATTTTATGGTTTTAATCGATGCCTCGACTAGATGGTCATACGTCTCCCTATTATCAACTCGCAACCTGGCGTTTGCGAGATTACTTGCTCAATTAATTAGATTAAGAGCACATTTTCCAGATTTTCCTTTGAAGGCAATTCGCCTCGATAATGCTGGTGAATTCACTTCACAAACTTTTAATGATTATTGTATGTCCATTGGGATAAATGTTGAACATCCTGTAGCTCATGTTCATACACAAAATGGTCTAGCTGAATCGTTAATTAAAACGTTTGCAGTTGATTGCTAGACCATTACTTATGAAGTCCAAACTTCCAATATCAGCTTGGGGACATGCTATATTACATGCAGTAGCATTAATTCGCATCAGGCCAACGAGTAATCAACAATTCTCCCCATCACAATTGGTTCTTGGTCAGGAACCAAATATTTCTCATTTGAAAGTTTTTGGATGTGCGGTATATGTTCCAATTGCTCCACCACAACGCACTAAGATGGGTCCTCAAAGGAGGATGGGAATATATGTTGGATTTGAATCCCCATCAATCATTAAGTATCTAGAGCCAGCTACTGGAAATCTATTTAAGGCTCGATTTGCTGACTGTCATTTTAATGAGTCAGTTTTTCCAACATTAGGGGGAGAAAAGAAACAGTTGGAAAAAGAAATTAGTTGGAATGAATTATCTCTGTCTCATTTTGATCCTCGTACTAAAGAATGCGAAATAGAAGTTCAAAAGATAATTCATTTACAAAACTTAGCGAATCAATTGCCAGACGCATTTTCTGACCCAAAGAGAGTGACCAAATCACATATTCCAGCTGTAGATGCTCCAAATATAATTGAAGTCCCTGAAGGACAACATCCAACTGCTAATGAGTCTCACACACGCATGAAGCGTGGTAGACCTATCGGTTCCAAAGATAAGAATCCTCGAAAAAGAAAAGGAGCAGAAATTGACAATGGCCTTTCCGAGGAACCAAAGAACAATGAAGGATCTCCTGAAGAGACTATAAACATGACAAAGAAAGAAATTCAGGTACCTGAGAATGAAGAGATCTCTATTAATTATGTCATGTCTGGAATAAAATGGAATCGAAATAAAATCGACGTCGATGAAATTTTTGCATGCAATGTAGCAGTTGATGTTATGGATAAAAATGAGGATCATGAACCAAAATCCATTGAGGAGTGTACACAAAGTAATGATTGGCCAAAATGGAAAGAAGCAATTGAGACAGAATTGAAATCTCTTGCAAAGAGAGAAGTATTTGGACCTGTAGTCCGTACACCTAAAGGTGTAAAACCAGTGGGACATAAATGGGTCTTTGTGAGAAAAAGGAATGAAAATGGTGAAATTGTGAGATATAAAGCACGTTTGGTTGCACAAGGATTCTCACAAAGACCTGGAATTGATTATGAAGAAACATATTCTCCTGTGGTGGATGCAACTACTTTTAGGTTTCTCATAAGTCTGGCAATGAGAGAAGGACTTGATTTACGTTTAATGGACGTAGTCACAGCCTACTTATATGGTCCACTGGATAATGAAATTTATATGAAAGTCCCGGAAGGATTTAAACTGCCAGAAGCAGCAAGATCTAGTTCTCGAGAACATTACTGCATAAAGTTAAATAGATCTCTTTATGGATTGAAACAATCAGGGCGTATGTGGTATAATCGCCTTAGTGAATATTTGATAAGAGAAGGCTATAAGAATGACCCTATCAGTCCGTGCATTTTTATTAAGAGATTTGGGTCTGGATTTATCATAATTGCAGTGTATGTTGATGATTTAAATATCACCGGAACTCCTGAAGAGATTTCACATACAGTGGAATATTTGAAAAAAGAATTTGAGATGAAAGATCTTGGAAAGACAAAATTTTGCTTGGGATTGCAAATTGAACATCTGAAAGATGGAACACTTCTGCATCAAACAACATACACAGAAAAGGTGCTTAAGAGATTCTATTTTGATCAAGCACACCCGTTGAGTAGCCCAATGGTTGTAAGATCACTTGATGTGGATAAGGACCCATTCCGTCCTCGGGAAAGCAATGAAGAAGTTCTTGGTCCAGAAGTACCATACTTAAGTGCAATTAGGGCATTGATGTACCTTGCTAGTCATACAAGACCCGACATATCATTTTCTGTGAATTTGTTAGCAAGGTTTAGCTCATGTCCAACCCGAAGGCATTGGAATGGGATTAAACATGTATTCCGTTACCTTCAAGGTACGAAAGATATGGGCTTATTCTTTTCTAACCAGTCCAAAGAGGACTTGATAGGTTTTGCTGATGCAGGATATTTGTCTGATCCTCATACTGCTCGATCACAAATGGGATATGTGTTTACATGTGGTGATACTGCAATTTCTTGGCGTTCTATGAAGCAAACCATAGCAGCTACTTCTTCTAATCATTCAGAAATTTTAGCTATTCATGAAGCTAGTCGTGAATGTGTATGGTTACGGTCTGTAACTCCACATATTCGAGAAGATTGTGGTCTATCTACCGGAAAAGAATCTCCAACAGTTTTGTATGAAGATAATGCTGCATGTATTGCACAACTGAAGGAAGGATACATTAAAGGAGATAGAACGAAGCATATCTTACCAAAATTCTTCTTCACCCATGATCTACAAAAGAATGGTAATGTGAAAGTTCAACAGATTCGTTCAAGTGACAATTTGGCGGATTTAGTCACCAAGGCGCTTCCAACTGCTACTTTCAAGAAGTTAGTTTATCGCATTGGATTGCGTCGTTGTAAAGATTTTTAGCTATGTATTCATGAGGGGGAGTAAATGCGTGCTGCACTCTTTTTCTTGACCATGGTTTTTTCCCACTGGGTTTTCCTGGTAAGGTTTTTAATGAGGCAGCATCCCCAAGCGCATTTACTTATTTTTGTATAATAGACATCCAAGGGGGAGTGTTATAAATAATATAATGGATGACCATTATACCCCTGTTATATCTATATATATGTTACACCCATAAGTAATAAGATACACATATTTACAACATAAAGTGTTTTTTTAAACCTTTATTTGAGTGAAATTTCTATATGTAAAATAAAGGTTTTGAGTGAGATTTTTATATGTAAAATAAAGGTTTTCAAAACCTTTGATTTGAGTGAAAAAAACATCTTAATATTTATTCGTGTTAGCTTTATATAAAATTTTTATCTTTACATAAAGGTTTTCAAAACCTTTATTTGAGTGAATTTTTTTTGACTTTAAATTACTTTGACTAATGAATTGTTTGAGGACTATTGGATAAATCGAACAGAATACTATTATGTTATCTAATTTATTTTGTTTGTATTTTAAAAAATGGTTAAATTGTGTTTGGAGATGGTAATGGATCTGAAGCACAAAATCAAAGCATGATCACTCTTGAGGCATCAAACCTAACCTTACCAGTGAAAACACCAAAAAGTCACAATAAGAGGCTAGAAAATATTCACAGGCCTGAATTTTAAAGGGTGTTGTTAAACCCAGCCCCAATTTCCCACCCCTAGTTTCGTGAAAGGACGAAATTACCCTTTCATGGGTTTTGGGGTGGAAAAAGCTAATTTTTTTGCTCTCTAGATACACGGGCGTATGGACATCACGCCTCACCTCATGGTGGGGCGTGTGAACATCACGCTTCACCGTGTGGTCGGGCGTCATAGCCCCACGCCACACCGTGTGGTCGGACGTGGGACTATCACGTCCGACCACACGGTGAGGCGTGGGGCTATCACGCCCGACCACACGGTGAGGCGTGATGTTCACACGCCCGTGTATCGAGATAGAAAAAAAAATAGCTTATGAATCCCGTAAATAGGCCGTTAAACCCGTAAATAGTCCGTTAAGCCCGTAACTACATAAATGTACTTAACAAAAAAAATTTAAAAACATAAAAATTAAAATAAACATTAATAAACATAAACATTTATAAACGTAATAGAGTAAATTTAATATCTACAACAAAAAGTGTTTAAATGTATGAATGTCTACAACAAAAAATCAGCTCGCCCGACGCCACGCATCCATAAATTCATCAATCTCCCTCTTAATGCGTGGAACATCCTCGTCAGATCGGTGGGTAGCCGATAGTTGGGTGACACGCCACAACCAGCTAACCCACTGTAAAAAAAAAGTAATAAATAAATATTAAAAATTAAACACATATAAACTAATACTAAATAATAATATTAAATAATAATAAACTTACAAATTCGCTGTTGGCGCGAGCATGCTGTACCGGTCCAGCCTGTGGTGCATGAAGGAGATGGGGATGCGAATATCGCCTATACCAATCCATATAAGCAGGATCACAGGCAGTGGGATCGTATCCAACCGGTCGACATCTCCTCCGATCAATGTCCCGAGCCGATGGAAATCTCCGCCAGGTGTCCTCAACTGTGACTAAGGAATGCGTGAGCCTGTACGATAACGACTTCCATGGTCGTACTGCTTTATCAGGTCTAATACGCTCAGCTGGGATAGGCTGAGTATATCCGACCTGTCGCAGCGCTCGATCGGGCATATACGGCTCGACGATGTCTCTACACCGTATCCAACCGACGTAGGACACTCGAAGCCGATCATCATCGGCGACAGGACCATAAGGCAACCACGTCACCTGGAAAAAAGTAATTCTCAATAAAAAAATAATAATATACTATAAATAATAATTAAATAAATTCTAAAATTTTATAAAATACCTCTGCCGCCGTCATACGATCCAGCTGCCCGCGAAAGGTATCTAGTCGGGCGGTCGTCTTGCCTGGTACCCCGACCTCCCATCTCAGTGCACGGGCATGGTCAGCTCGGATCAAGTGAGCTCCTCTATGCGGCCGAAAAACCGGAAAATACTCATATATCCATGCCTGCAGTAGGGTCAAACATCCGCATATACCTGAACAGTCTCCTCTGCTCGCTATCCCCAGCTGCCGGTACAACATGGCTAGTGTGGCAGACTCCCATGATAGTCCAGCTGCCCCGCTGACACCGCTGTAAACCTCATGAAGATGGGCCGGCCTAATCCTATCTCCACTCTTGTCAACAAACAGAGTGGATCCAAGCATAAGCCACATCCACGCTGTGGCCCGAGTAGCGTCATCCCTACCCTCAGCGAGAAGCCCCTGTACAGCCCCAATAAATACACCTCCACCTGCCCATAAATGACTAGTCGGCAACAGAAGCTCAGCCTGACTCACCCCAAACATCATCATGCACATGGCATGAAGCGAGTCAGTAGGGGGGGGACTCGGACACCATCGGACCGTCGATCGGGATCCGAAGAATCTGCCACACATCATGCAGCTGGATAGTCATCTCCCCGAACGACATGTGGAAGGAGTTAGTATCAGGCTGCCACCGCTCCACGAACGCAGTCAACAACGGAGTGTCGAGGTTCCTGAACATGGCACGTGGAAGGTGAGACAAACCAGTCCTCTCGATCATCTCCCTCAGCTGTAAAATGACACATATACAATTTATACAATTACTGAATGTTTTTTATGTTTATAGTTAAAAATACAATTTACAATAAATGTTGACACACTATATTATTCTTACCTCGGCTGACGCACCAGACAACCACTGATACAGATCTCGGCATGTTGTCGATCTGTTGTAGCATGTCAGAAACGACCGAATCTCTCCTCCCAACATCCATGAGGCAACATGTCCTAGAAAACTAGGAATCACTGTACCATCAACGGGACCACCATCAACCGGTACAGTACCTACCCAGCTCTCGTCCTCACTACCTTTGGGACGTTTGCTTGTCCCTGATAATTATAAAATTATACAAAATTATACTAGATTATACTAAATTATACTAAAAAATACTAAATTATACTAAATTAGACTAAAATTATACTAAATTATACTAAAATTATACTAAAAAATACTAAATTATACTAAATTATAATAAAAAATACTAAATTATACTAAATTATACTAAAATTATATTAAATTATACTAAAATTATACTAAAAAATACTAAATTATACTAAAATTATACTAAAAAATATTAAATTATACTAAAATTATACTAAATTATACTAAAATTATATTAAAAAATACTAAATTATACTAAATTATAATAAAAAATACTAAATTATATTAAATTATACTAAAATTATACTAAATTATACTAAAATTATACTAAATTATACTAAATTATACTAAAATTATACTAAAAAATACCTGTACTCGCAAAACGACCTCCTACGCGCTGGGTCGGCTGTCTCCCCGGGGTCGGCTGCTCATCGCTCTCCTCAACCTCGCGATCATGTGCAACAGCGGACTGTCGCACTGCCCGGACAACCACATCCATGTAGTCCTGAAAAGAATCGGCATCGGGCTCTCTGTCATCAAAATCAGTCGCCCCCTCTGAGCCATGAATATCGGCCTGATCCGCAATCGGCCCCCTCCTCAACTGCTCCGTCGCAGCCCCTCTCAGCCTACGACTAGATACATCTACACCACGCAATCTAGTTTGGCGTGGTGTATCATCCTCGTCGTCCATATCTAGACGACGAGCAGATGACGGGATGGATTTCCCACCCCTAGTAGGCCGCTCCGTCTACATAAAAAAAGTACACTAAATTAAGAAAATTTTGCTAAAATACTACTAAATTAATAAAATTGTAAATAATTGTAAATATACTATAATTATAAAATTATAATAAATTATACTAAAGTTTTAATCAATTTATACTAAATTTATAAAATTACCCTAAATTAATAAAATTGTAAAAATCATGCTAATACTATACTAAAATTACTAAAATTTTAAATAATATAAATTTTTATTAAAAATCCACGTGGGCGTAAGGGAATCACGTCCTAATCACTGGTAGGGCGTATGAGTATCACGCCCTACCAATGGTTCGAGCGTGATAGCACCACGCCCTCCCAGCGGTTCGGGCGTATGAGTATCACGCCCTACCGTTGGTGAGGGCATATGGCTATCACGCCCTCACCATTGTGAGGGCGTGATGCTCCTACGCCCGAACCGCAGGTCGGGCGTGATACTCATACGCCCGACCTGCGATTCCGATGAATTTTAACAAACCCACACAGATTCGTTTTTAGCTCGAAATCAACGAAATAAAGCGGTGAATCTTACCACTTTATCTTTTCCTTTACGTCTTCTGTCGCCATCCATGATTCGGCTCAATGTGTTGTCCGGATTTGAGCAAAAAACGTTTAGGGTTCTTGAGAGGTTTTGGATTTTTTGAAATTTAGTGCAAAGGGTAGTTCGGTCAATTCTAGGGGCTAGAGGTGGGAATTAGTGGCTAGGTTTAGTAACCCACATTTTAAAACATTGCAATAGAAAATATTGTTTTAATTGACTATGCTAAATGTGGCAAATTTTTTGAAAGATGATCCTCATGTTATCAGAGATAATGCGTTAGATGTTGTTATCGCCTGCAATGTTGTTGAGGCATGGAAGCATTTTGATTTCCTTTGTCGTAATTACACTTTAGACGGTCTGACTGTTGCAATTTACAGTTTTTGATCAAGTCAAGAAAATGATAAAGGAACTTTGGGAATTTTTGGACCATAAGTATAAACAGAGGATGCAAGTGCTAAGAAATTCTTAGTTGGGCAATTCGTGAATTATACCATGATAGATTCTAGAAAAGTTGTAATTCAGATGCAATAGCTTCAACTTATTATCCATGAATTCATGTTGAACGAATGATGATAGTAAATCTTTTCAAGTGGCTATAATGATTGAAAAATTTCCACATAGATGGAAAGACTTTAAAAATTACCTAAAGTATAAAAGAAAGAAAATGTCCGTTGAAGAGCTTATTGTTAGACTCCAAATTGAGGAAGACAACAAAAGCTTGGAGAGGAAAGTCTCAAACATTGCCAACCAAACTGTGCATATGGCTAATATGGTGGAGGTTAGGAAAGACTCCAACAAAGGAAAGCAACCTCAACATAGGCCAAAATTGGATACAAAAGGTGGCATTTCTAAAAAAGTCAAGTTTAATGGGAAATGCTACAATTATAAAAAGATGTTCCACATATCATCTGATTGCAGGCTGCCAAAGAAGGTTAGACCGAATGAAGCTAATGCAGTGGAAGTCATTACTCAAGACATGTTTGACATCGATCTATATGATGTGGTTTCTAAAGTCAACATGCTTAACTCAAATCTAAGGGAATGTTGGCTTGATACTGGTGGTACACGCCACGTCTATTGTGACAAAGATTCCTTTAATGAACTGACTCCTAAAACTAGGGAGAAGTTCTAGATGGGAAATTCTTCTTCATCAAAGATCAACGGAATTGGTACTTTTGATTCTAAAGATAACTTCTAGAAAAGAAGTGAAGTTGCAAAATGTCTTTATGTGCCTGATATTCCTAAGAACCTTAATTTTGGTAGTCTCTTAAGAGCTCATAGGTCAAAGATGGTATTTGAATATGATAACTTTATTTTGTCTAAGGATAAAATAGATGTGAGAAAAGGGTATGTATCGAATAGGATGTGGAAATTTAATGCAATTTTTTTGTGAAGTCCAAAACAATCAATTATGTTCCATCTTCGGCGAATAATGTTTGAAATATGGAAAAAAATTGAATTCATATCACCAAACCCGAGCCACTTCACACGCGATTTCTGAAACCAAAGCAACTCTTCCTGCCGAAGGACCACATGCACGTCATGGAACAGGACTCGTTCCAGACGAAGCAGGCCCCTAGTCACCCGAGAAGTAATAATGCCTTGCACACCCTCTAATCTGCGAAAAGGTATATTTTTTCTAAATTGAATGTTACCGAAAACCTGTTTATTCTAGCAATTCAACTTCGGGATAAGCGCATTTAAGCCATTCGATAAAAAGGCCAATCCGTACCAAACCGAATTGACGAACTACTCAAAATCAGCATGTTGAAGCCAATTAGCTTCAAAGCAGAAAGGTTTATGAAAAACAACGAGGCAACGAAGCTTTAAGTCTAAAAGAATTGGCATATGATTCGACCAATTACGAGACAAGTGCCGAATAGCCGTTTCAGGAAAGAGGAGCCTAAATTGTGAGTTACAGAGCGCACGGTCAAAACGGCATATCACACTAGTTCGAATAGTACACCCACGGATCCAAGTGAACTTTGGGCCTAAGAACTCCAAATCAATTAGCTACATATCATTGATCCACTGTGCAAACAACGGACATCAATCAAGAACTCCCGATGCTCCTCCACTTTTCTTATCCAAACTCTTAATGCAATTAAAATCACCAATTAGAACCCAAGGACAATCAACACTCGATTGGATAGCAAGCATGGCAGCCATAAAATCGCGTTTGAAAATTAGCTTGGAAAGAAACCCCTCTAGACTTCCCCGACTTCAAGGTCACTGAGGTATGCAGATACTGCTTATCCTAGAAAATGACATTGATAGCAACATCAGAAGAATTCCAAGACACCCAAATGCCTCCACTGAAGCCCTCAATATTAACACATTCAACATCCAAGAACGTTAGTTTTTGGCAAAGATTCTCGGCTCTTATCGAGGGAAGATGTGCCTTAAGGAGGACAATGACCTCAAGTTTATAAACCGGTAATAAATGACGAATCGGTGAAACTCATTACCACTGGCTCTAAAACAATTCCAAGACAAGATCATAGAGAGATGAGAAAAAACAAGCACGACCAATGGAGCAAAATCAGACTATGAGCCCGAGGCAGAAGCCTGTCCAGGCACCGGATCACCCATATTCAAATCACGAGAACTCAAAGGTTCCCTAAAACCGATTCCACATCCATGGATGAATCCGAGACATTGTTCAACAACCTGCCAAAAGAGTTTGACAAAATAGGCAGGCGACCGCCGGTAGGTCTAGACAAATTCGCTCGATTACGACCCAACCCTTAAGAAACTCCTACCCCAAAAGCAAAACCAGGCGCGTTTCAGAAACCAAACCTGGCGTAGTAGCAGACAAAGAACTTGAGGAACCAATGGTGATATGGACAGGGAACTTTCAGGGAGGTTGAGGTGTCGGATCAGTCACATTTTTGCTTGGCTCTAACTTCTTACTTTGAGGGGTATATTTCCGATTCGGCACACGCATCCACTCTATATAAGGCTCACTATTCCCGAGCCCCATTGAGCGGACTCCATCAGATTGCAGAACATGCTCATGGACGCTGCTACCCCGGGCTGGGTGATCCGCGATATAAAGTGGATCAACAACATTCATTGGTAAAATGGCAGTATTGGTAGCAGCCTAGTTACCTTCCTGCGTCAGACTTGGGTATACACATATCTCTTTTCCATGACCATATCGACCACACTTTGTACACGCAACGTATAAACCCTCATACTCCATGTGATAATAATGTCCATTGAGGCGGAACTGGGCCACTAGGGGCTTGTTTAGTTCAATTTCAACACAGACACGTGCAAATTTCCCATGAGCCTTACCGACAATATTCTTATCAGCTCTAGTCGCCTTTCAAACTGAATTACCAATCAACATGAGAGCTCCATGCTCGTAGTATTACAGAGGTAACTCGGGAATCCATGCCCAAATCAAAGTCGTGTCCATTGTAGCATGTGATGGCACAAAAGAAGGCGACCATGTTCTGACTATCAAGTGAATTTGTACCATCCAGGGACAATCCTGAACCACATGATCCCTGTCAGACCGTTTATCAAAATTGACAAGGTGAAACCGTGCCCTAAATCAATCATCGTGAAGCTACCTTTAGTTTTCCATAATTCTGACGCACGATTGCGTAATCCAATGTATCCCAGATTTCATCCTAGGATTTCACGATTAAGGCCTCGGACCATGCTGCCGACCATTCTTCAACTAACTTGAGTTCAATTGTAATACCTGGACAAAGCATATTACCATCAATACAATCAATACGACACTTGCCATTCGATCGCAAGTCTGCAACCGGCCTGACTGGCTCCTGCATCGGTTCTTCTTAGAC
The DNA here is from genome assembly GCF_963576675.1 of Euphorbia lathyris. Classification (NCBI taxonomy): domain Eukaryota; kingdom Viridiplantae; phylum Streptophyta; class Magnoliopsida; order Malpighiales; family Euphorbiaceae; genus Euphorbia; species Euphorbia lathyris. Next base: position 83,504,955 of record NC_088912.1, read on the forward strand.
CATGTCACGATAAGCACGGTTCGATGAAGTTAAGGGTGGATGTGATGCATCGAAGGCGCTAGCACCAATCGACGGCGATATGGGTGGCGGGGATGGAGGATTGGGGGAAGACAAAAGCATAAGGTAATTGATTATCCTTTTCTAATAAAAAGCTAATAGAAAACTAAACTTTTTAGATTCACTTTAATTTTTTTTTTCATTTTGAAGTTAAAAAAAAGTCGGGTATATATGGTTTTGGCAAAAAGCATCATTAAGCCTCTAATTTTTCATTTTTTGATTCATTAAACCCTTGATCTTTTATTTGAATATATTAAGTCATCGATTTTTTTTATTTTTGGTCTCATTAAGCCATTGATGACCAAATTAGTAAGTTGTGAATATGTAATTCTGTTAAAAAGACGTTAATAACTTCATATATATTTGAAATTATTAAAAAAAAATTATTTTACAGTGTGAATTAAGATTTTTATATTTTTCTTATAGCAACATTATATATCCAAAACTGATTTCAAATAGTAAAAAATACAATTTTTAAATACATGTATAATGAATAACAGTACGTTAACCAAATTTTATATTCAAAATTATTTTTCTTGATCATCAAAAATTTAATAAGACCAAAATAAATAATAAGTAGCTTAATACATTCAACTATTCAACTAAAAGATTAAATGTTACCAAAAAATAAAAATAATGCTTTTCCCCTATGTTTTATTTAACCAAAAGCCGAGTATATTTTAATCAAAGAAATTGAATATACAAAAAGAAGGACGTGCAGTATAAACACCAAAACCGCGCGAGTGAACGGTTGCACCGAAAAACTATCTCATACTAAAATCTCCCGTCAAATATTCAGTTGATCAAACGCGCGCTCCACCTCTCTGATCATTTTCCCTCGTTTTCCAGGATCTCTCATCTAGGGCTGTTCCATTTTCTCATTTGCCAAACACTTTCTCAACTCCATATAGAATGAGCAACGATAACAAGGATGCCTTCAAGGTGTCCGAACTCGAATCCTCCCTTCCTGCCGCCGCTGCCGGTAACCTTCGTTACACTCCTTCCCAAATAAGATTATACATTTAAGTTTGTGTAATTGTGTTATATCATCATTACTTCTATAATTAGGTTTTATTATTTATATTGAATCGTTCCTTATTGTTAGTACAGCAGCAAATAAGCCGTTAATTTGTTGGTGTAGTGTTTTATCGAACGAGATTATAATTTCTATTATCTCTTTTTTCGTGTTTATCCGTTCTTGTCATTGAAGTCGAACAAAAATCACGATTTCTATATATATCATTTTTTGTTCCTAGTGTAATAATCTTGTTTCTATTTGTATTAGTCGAATTTTGCGTGTAGTACTGTATTTTTCAAGCTCTTTGCGTCCGACTGTATGTAACAAATTTTTGAGATTGAAATTACAGTACAAGTTTAAAATTGAACTCACTGTGTTTCCGTTGTTTATAGCTCTTACTGCAGAAGATCGTGCTGACCTTGTTAATGCTCTCAAGGCAAGTGATTGGGGCAAAATATGCCTTCTTAATTTTCCAAGAATGAAGTTTTTAGAGCAGTTGGTGGCGCACATGATATGAGTTTAATATTCATTTTATGGTATTTTTGTTTAGAGTAATTTTAGGAATTAGAGCACCCTGGATTTTCTCTGTTCCATTTCCGAAAGCAAATTGCTTATTGATCAATTCAATTGATACCTTGTGATTTTGCAGTCCTTATCCTGATGGCGTTGTTCTGGTTATTTTGGAGTTTTTGCAGAATAAACTTCAGAGCTTGGCTGGAAGACACTCTAACGTTATTCAAACTCTGTCTCATAATGTCCGGAAGCGTGTCGAGCTTCTGCAAGAGGTTCAGGTATACTTATACTTTGTAATTGTATGATTTATTTATTTATTTTTTGAATTCTTTTGTGAAGGATTATGATTTATCCTAAATGTTTAAAGAAGATTGGCTGGTAGACAAACTTGATACTCTGTTTGTATTGACAAATTTTAGTCTAGAAGTTTTCTTAAACCCCAATTTTATTATTCTCCCAATCATAATAACTATGTTCCAGCTGATATTCTTAAGACCTAATGTCCATAACCCCTTCACATTTGTCACTTCTCAACTTAATCCCAGTTTGTAAGCTTGTTTGGGAGATCTGGCATGATAATGTAAATCATGAGTTAGGAACTTACGGTAATGTTGGTAATTTTCACTTGCATCCTGACTGACCAAATGAGTTGTCCAAGTGAACATTACTGAGGAACATATATGAGTTGTATGAAGCACTAAAAAACAATCCACCTATTCCGATGGTCAATGGCAACACAAGGATCGTAAGTAAAGGGGCTGAAAATGACAATGCTTTTGCAACTATTAATTGTTTATGCAATACATAATGCATATTACTTACCTACATAAAAAAATTCAATTCCAAGTATCTTTTTTAAATTTTTTATGTGAAAACTTAAACTTTAGAGTTGAATTCAAAAATTAATTCATATAAAAAGATTGAATAAATTAATAATTAACTAACTTAAAAAAAAGAATACATTTCTTTTTTATTGACTTCACCTTTTTCATATTTTCCCGCTTCCTACAAGCCTTTTATTTCGGCGGTGTTTTTTTCCCTAAAGAAAGGGTTTGTCGAATTTAATTTGATTCCCCTACTACTCTTTGATTTTCATTTTATTTATATGCATTTCATGTTTTTCATGGTTGGATTAGATACCTTTTGACCATCTGATGCTGATTATCAAAATTTTATTTTTTTTACTTTGTAAATTAAAAAGTAATATTAGATTCTTGCTAATGTAAATATTTGATTTTTAATAATTCAAGAATAAGGAAATCAGTCATTCTTTTGATAAAGTGGAGAATATGATTTTCTTCTCGTACTTATAATATATTATTTCCCAAAAATATGGGAGGTAATTGCTCTCCTCCTAATGAATATGGCTTTGCCACTGCTTGTGGTGGGCAGAACTCTGACAAGTTTATCGATTCTTGAAATGATCCAAACTTAGAGCAAGGCATTGGTATTGGGCTGATAAGATATGGAAAAGGTGAGTATTAAGTTTGTGTCTCATGCAGCTTTGTGAGAGGTGTAAGGAAAGAGTTCAAGGAGAGAAAGAGAACAGAGAAGAATCTGCTTTCACAAGACCAACTTGCCATCTAAAACATCCAAAAATAAGCTTATATTTCACTATTAAAATCCAGGAAAATATTTGTGTTGCATAATATTCTTTCACATGTTTATTACTGTGACGGGTTGAGCCTTTCAAATATTTAAGGCAATAATTTTGCCAATCTTTTCATTCCAATGTGTTGTTTTAGGATCTTGTTGGTTGAATGTGGATGTATTATTGATATTATGGTACAAGTTTATTGTTTTTTGATGTGCCAATGTTTTGCACTTTCTTCATTTGTGGTGATATGTTAATGGGAAAATTTCATGAAGTATCATGAATTTGGGTATTACCATCGATGTGCTGTAGATTAGAGGTGATGGTTTTAGTTTTTCCCCATGCTCTTCTCTTATATAGTTGAAATCGAAAAACAGTCAACTGAAGAATATCGATATGTGTTGGGATCTGTATCAGTCTTGTAGATACCTGCATGAGATCTGTAGCAAAACGTAAATACATTCTGACTTTTATTGTTGAAAGATAATAGAAAGAGTAACTACACATCCAATTTGCAGAAACAACATGATGAGCTGGAGGCAAAGTTTAATGAGGAGAAAAAGGCACTACAAGCAAAATACGAGAAATTTTATGAACCTCTTTATAATCAGGTACATAGGGTATTTCCGTGCATGTTAGATACTGACATTGCAATAAAATTACTTTGAGGTGTCCATAATAAAGGTTCATATACTTACATGAATCCCATTTTCAAATTGTAATATGTTGCTCAGTTTACAAGGTTCAATCGAACACCCCTTTTGTTGATATAATATATTGTTGTTGTTGGGAACTTGCAGAGGTTTGAGATTGTGAATGGTGTAAAAGAAGTTGATGGTGCAACAAATGAAGAAGGGGATAATGCTGCAGAAGGTAACCATTTCATTAGGGGATGAAGTATAAATATGCCCCCAACATTATCCGGTACAATGTGAACCCCAATGTAGAGAGTGGTGCAATGCTACCCCAATTGCGCAAAACATACTCTTATTTAACAAGAAAACATAAATATCGATAGAAATTGATGGACCGAAATATGTTGAAAATTGTGGACAAATTACTGACGGAATACACTGAGCTAGAATTTCCATAATTAGACTAAAATATAACCTGGCACCATGTGCTAGGATTTTGTTCTCAATAATGTTGGGACTCAATACATATTTGCATTTTTTTTTTCATGCAGAGAAAGGAGTGCCTGATTTCTGGCTCACTGCATTGAGAAGTAATGAAGTTGTGGGTGATGAGGTAATGGAATAATCTCAGGCATAGTTTAGTATTTTTTATTGATTGACCCGAGTTTGATGATATGCCTTGTTTTTGGCAGATAACTGAACGTGATGAAGGGGCTCTAAAGTTTCTTAAGGATATCAGATATTGTAGAATTGATGAACCTGAAGGTTTCAAGCTGGAATTTTACTTTGATCCTAATCCTTACTTCAAAAATTGTGTCCTGACAAAGACATTTCAGATGATTTATGATGTTGATCCTATTTTGGAGAAAACTATTGGGTAATTATATGCATGTTCTTTTTAAAGGCTTTTTGGTATTTACTTATCCATTTACTTATTACTTCAGTGTTTTTGTAGGACGGTAATTGAATGGTATCCTGGTAAATGCTTGACGAAGAAGGTCCTGAAGAAGAAACCAAAGAAGGGATCAAAGAATGCGAAACCCATCACAAAAACTGAGAATTGTCCAAGTTTCTTCAATTTCTTTAACACTCATTCAGTCTCCGAGGATGAGGATGATCTGGATGCTGTAAGCTCATCATCTTGCATTCCGAGTTAGCTCTTTGACAAATTTATTAGCATTCTCAACTTTTTCATGCATGTTTGGGCAGATTGAGGAAATTAAGGATACAATGGAACAGGATTTCGATATCGGGTAAATAAAACTTCTATAGGAATTGTGATTAAATTGCGTTATTCTTCTCCTTTTACTATTGTTAATTGGAAGAAGTTTTTATTGATCTTGTAGTACTGCGATTCGAGACAAAATCATTCCTCATGCTGTTTCATGGTTTACTGGGGAGGCTGTTGAGGAAGATGAGTTGGATTTGGATGATGATGATGATGACGATGAAGGAGACGAAGATGTGGATGATGAGGATGAGGATGAAGATGAAGATGAAGATGATAAGCAAAAGGGCAGGAAGAAGGTATAAACACAAGTAAGAGTTTTTCCTCTTCTGTAAGTTTCTCAGAGTTTGCTAATTTATTTTCCATGCTGTCGCTGCATTTTAACATTTGATCAGTTATCTAGTGGACCTAAGGTGCGTTAATGTAGCAAGACTGGTTGTTTGTCCCATGTATGAAGTGTTGATTCTGATTACATATTTTGGTTTTTGAAATACTGAAAAGTAAGCAAGAGCGAGGCGAGCTGCAGTAATATCAGGTTTAGCCCAAAGTGTGATTGGAGAGTGGGCAGAGTGGCACAAATAGTGTCCCAGCTGATGAAAATTCTGCGGTTTTGGCATTTTTCCCCGATTCATGTGTATATGTCGTATGGCTTTTCTTTTCAATGTCTTAGGATGTCTATCATATCATATTGGGTAGTAATTTTTTTTTTTTGTTTTTTTTGATGATGGTAGTAAATTGTTTCTTTTGATTATACATATATGTTCTAAAAACCAGTATCAGTATGATGCACTTATTTTCAATTTGGGCTTATGGTATTCATTCTTACATGTTTCATCCGCATACCTAACTTCGCTGTATATGGTGGCAAAAAGGAAAAGGAAATTGAATATAAATTGAATATTTGTAGATTATTATTTCATTATTAGTGATAATGTTTAAATTTATGTTACACACAGAAGGAGAAATAGAACTAATTAGGACTAAAAGAGTAATTCAGGTTCTTGTTAGTTATTTCAGTTATTATTTCTGCAATTGTATTGGTTTTCCTTAAAGGGCTCTTATGAGCTAGTTAGCTAAAAGGAGGGGCTAATGCTAAGAGCATCTTGGTTACGGTGGTTAGGGGTGTTCATCGGTCGGCTCAGTCTGAAAACCGGACCGAACTGAAATAACCGAAAACCGAATAACACCTAAAATGAGAACCGAATCTAACCGAATAATATTAGTAAACCGAACCTAGTGACATTTATACGACTATAAAAGCAAGCCAAATATCAGTAAACACATCTTAAAAAGGTTATGAAAGTTATTAAACCAAAGCCAGCTTTTAAACCTAATATTATCCGATAATTTTTGACATGAAAACACGATTTACGGAGACAATCTGACTGACACGATTCGATTGATATGAAAATCATTTTTCTATCATTTATATCATATATAACCATATGGAACACAGTCTTTTTACACTCACTAATTTTTTTTCCTATTCTTGTCTTAAGCCTTCTTTATATATGGAACACACTCTTTTTACACTCACTAATTTTTTTTCCTATTCTTGTCTTAAGCCTTCTTTCTTTAATCCTTTGTGTGGGAGTTTAGAGGTTAATGGAGGTGGGAGTTAAAGAAGGTAATGGAAAGGGAAGGGAAGGGAAGTGATGGAACGGAAAGTTAAAAATTAACATTGTTTGAGAATTTATAAAATTCAAATAAAATGTAAATGAGGTTAAATGTTTAACTTCGTTTGAGAGTTTAAATTTGGAGGGGAAGGAAAGTTAAATTTACTCTGCAGAGACAATTTTTTAAAAAACTTAACGTTACTCCCATTAACCCCCAGTTTGGAGGTTAGAGGAAGTAAACTTTTAACCCCATTAACCTTCGTTTATTCTAAAAAAAACAACTCTCAAATAAGGTTAACTTAATATTTAACCTTCCATTACTCCCATTAACCCCGTCCCAAATAAGGGCTACAGGAACCCCAAGACGCATGATACCCCATGGTGGTCCAGTAACAAAAGATGATGAGGAGAGCAATGTTTTTTTGGGTTTGTTATGGGTTCCAACCAAAGACCTCGTTCTGTAATATGAAGTTCTTTTGAATTGCTCATATCGTTTTTTTGTGGATTAACATCTCAAGCTATCTTCAAAGGGCCTCCAAGTGATCATTAACATATCATCAAATTTTCATATATATATATGAGATAACATGAGATAGCATGATTTTGACATGAAACATAAAATTACCACCCCTACCTCTAAACCATGGCAACCCTCTCACACATCTATATCTATAAACCAAATAACCGACCTAACCTACCTAGAAAATCCATTCCTAAAACTTAGATCCAAAAAAATTAACCTATAATCCAGCTTATTGAGAGTAGTCATTTGCGGTCTTGGTGATGTAAGCAACATACGCGATAAGGAGGAAGCACCAGTCGAGTTTTGACGTGTAAATGATAGATGAAAAAGATAGAACTTCTGAAAGGCGGAGCCTCGAAAGTTATGAAATGCTAAAAACCCAAACATGTAGATCACAGGGTTGTAAAACCATAGAATCCTAGACTATAGAGTTTGTCGAAACCCCGTGCATCAAGATACAGATAAAAATAGCTCTGCGACTCCAGTAGGCATGACCTTGCAAATAAATTTTCAGGGTTGAGTGACTCTTGTACTCAGCAAGCACCATTGGGCGCTGCTAGGCGATACTGACAGTGGGCCTACCCCAAGCATTTTGGTAAAGAGAGAAAGTAGAGAGAAAAATAAAGAGAAAGAGAAAGAGAAAGAAAAGTCTAAAGAGAGCAAGTTTTAGAGAGAAAGTCCCCCAAACATGAAAGCAAGCATTTTGGTCCGACTAGAGGTGCCAAACGTCGGAGATCAGTAGAATCTTTGATCAGAAGTAATCTAAGAAGTCTCTCGGTGTAGAAGCCACATAAAATATTGGAGGCACGCTCCAAGAGTAACATACTGAAGGGAATAAAATCTCTCACTCTCTTTATTTAGTTGTTTTGACTGTTGTTATACCTATGAGTCTGATTTGACATAGATATTGTATTATTATGATAAAATGGTTAGATAATAAAGGCATTTTTAGAAATAAAATATTTTCAAATTCAATCGGTTTCAATTTAATTTGAATAAAAAGATTTAAATTTTTTTTTTAATAAATGATTTCAAATCTTCTTGAAGGAAAATATCGATAAAGGAATAATTTATATCTTAGAAAAGCTCACAAGCATATTTGTATATTGCCTTAGCATTTCAAATATATACTTGTAAATAAACTTAGAGTTTAAATTAATTAAAAATTGGTCAAGTTAGAGGTTGTCTACGAACCTAGTATATGGAGTGTAGATTAGTCTTTTATGACCCGCTTTACCAATTTTTTTCGGTTTGGCTTTCACTGGGTGGTGACTCTATCTTTTAGAAACCTAATATTTCAAAGTGTTCGATAATATCGAACTTGCAATATGATTTCTCATGGGTCTAACACTGAACTATGTGATGTAATGATCATACCTTCTCAAATGTCTCTTAGACTTAACATGACCCTCAAATGAAGTTTGACCCTCAAAAGAAATTTGACACATTGGATTTGAGATGAGAGTGAAATGTTGGGGAAATGAGCACATAACTTTGACTAGACTAGCTAATTTGAGAGATATACTTTCGAGTTGAGACTGTCACTCGGAGTAGCGGACATGGAAAAGTGATATGATTTCACCAAGTACCTACCACCAAGAGGGGATGCTTAACAGTGTCATTGAATTAATTATTCGGGGGAGGCTTGAAAGTAGCCTCAAAGAATGGTACACACACAATAATTGGTTATTCGCTGGAAGCTTTGAGAAAATGAATTAATTATTTCTCAAATTACCAAGTTAGTTAAAGAATATGTGTTTAATACTTGGACAACACCAAAAACGGCCAATTGTTGAAGATTTAAAGTCTGTTAGATGATTTCCTTATTATATCACGATAGTTCACATGAAATATATATGGCCGCTTTTAGCCATAATATGCATATTATTGGTGTCTATGTTCTCCCTGAGGCATGGGAGTTTTCGTGCGTAAATCACTCATAACCCAGTACCACTATTTGCCGTTTGACCCTTTATTGGGAAGATGTAAGTATATTCTTCTATGGGAGCCCTGATGTTAACTTGAACCAGTTAGTCTATCAGCTCACGAGGTAGCCGTAGTAATCTCCACTAGGTTGCCAAAACCTTTACATTTAGGAATAAGAGAGATGTGTTTGTTATCCCATGTTCATGGCAAATAAGACAAAATACCTAGGGCAGAAGTCTTGCAACCACGAGGAGAAATAAGGTTAGAAGGGAGCACATTTTATACGTGTGTGCTGTATTGATGGTACATGTACATATTTGTGAATATCTTTCATGTGTGAATAAGATTCCATCTAGAAATAGGGTCATTTGTACATACACCACATATATGTGTTCATTCTAATCCCTTGTTTTGTAGCCATGTACATTATGTGACCCTACGCATGAGTCATGTCTTTATCTTTGAGCATGTATATAAACACGAGTCATATATACCATATACTCGATACCATGAGATTGAAAACAACAACGTCAGCCACACATTCTACATATACATGCATAAAGTCTTGTCTTTCCCATTTGGTATACCAAGTATGTTTTTTAACCGTTTAAGTCCCGTTTGAGATGGACATCAGTTTCCCCTTTTGGCGTACCAAGTACGCCATTTCATTATATGTGTCCCAATTGAGATGGACACTTTTTAACCTTTTGGTGTACCAAGTACACCACTTGACCGTTTTTATCCCGTTTTATATGGATACTATGCCCTTTGGTCAATGCCATCATGTTGAGTCAATCATTTTCATGTTCATATACAAACATTCAATTCATCATAATCATGCATCCATGTATACATGAGCACTTCATTGGTTCGCCCAACACTATAGCATGCCTTTATATATGTAAATAAAGAGGGGGGGGGGGGGTGGGATCCATGGTAGAGACTAACTCAATAGACCATGAAACTATTGAGGTTTCCGAAGCGAAAAGACTGTTGAAGAGGTGTGTGGCAGATAAGTTATCCTATTTAATTTAAGACAACTACTGTGCGAATGAAGGAGTGTTAGTGTACCCTAGTTCTTAGGCATTGGTTCTTGTAGATTGTATTGTACTTTGATTATTCTTGTATAGATACACTATTTATGTCACATTAATAAAGACATTAATCTAGTTCATTTATATCTTGTGTTATAATATGAGTAGAGAATCCATTGATTGACAATCATAAAACCATATCCTATCATGGGAATAATTAGAACCACAGACTTGTATATTCGATGACTGTATGGTACTAATTGATACTAGCCATAGTACTTGTTAAGTCAGTTGTGAATATAGGTACATGTTGCATATATATGACTAGATCGATCCGTCCTAGAAAACTATATATGGTGGTTGTGTCATAAGTTTTCTTAAGTAGGCCTCTAATTATATTCAGATCAGATTTCATTATAATATCAATGTGAAATCTGGTTCACTTTAACATACGCCTAACAGGTCTGTAACAGGATGCCAAATACATGTATGATTGGGTGAACAAGTGAACACATTGGCATTGCTAGTGAAGTGATAGAATTACCAGTGAGATGATATCACATGTCACTTGATAAGTGAGTTTGATAAGTGTATGGCCATACCCTGGTAAGTAGTTTACTTATCTGATTCATCAATCTACTAAGATCAAGAAATATTATAAACATCAGAGAGGATGACAACATCCATGCCTCTTATTTATTATATCGATATCAAATGGTAAAAGACGATAAGAGATAACTACAAGATCTTTGCATCTTTAGACCATTGATACTCTGTCTTAGTAAACCTACTTACAGTCTGCGGGCCGTAGCCCACTACTAACTAAGGACAGATCCATAGGATCGTGTACATAGAACATCCGAGTTAAAACTTATAGAACAGTACAATAGAGAGATGAAATTAATTAATTGACAGTAAAATGTCGTATTTATTTATGTAGATAGATTAGGATTGGATTGAATTTGTAATTAACCAATAAACCATAATACAATTAGGAATTTAAGACAATATATATAGATAAATTGAAACTCCTAACCCTAACTTACCAACTGTAAATTTCGGCCCCGTGTTTTGTGAAAGAGTAATTCGGCCAATAACAATTCCATCTCTCCTTTTTTACTTCGTTTTGGTTCTGTTCGTCGGCTAGCACCAGTTCCAGCTCGATAGTTATTCGTGCACTTGATTTTGGAGATCAACTATCTTGTGGATTCTTCAGCCGTCTCTAGAAGAGACAGAACATGTATATTTTATTTTTAAATGGATTGCAACGGTTTTATTCAATCAATGGTTAACGGACAAAGATCAAATAAAATGGATTATAAATGAATTTTAAATCACAATTCTACTACGCTACAATTGATTAACTGATTATAATTCCTAACAGTAGTATCAAAGCATTGGTTTAGTTCGTTTTGATTGATTGAAAAAAATATGGGTTTTAGTTATTTTTCCAATTCTGTTTTTTTAAATTCCCTATTAATTCCTCGTGTAGAAATTGTTCTACGAAGTTTTCTATTTATTTATCTTTCTCTATTTTAACTGTTTTGTTCTAAAATTATTTTTAAAAACAATAAATTAAAAAATTTACAGCAGCAATATTTAAAGAAAAAAAAATAGTTGGGATCACGGAACAACAGCCGTGGGACTGCTGTCCTGGGCCGTGTCGAGTCTAAATTTAGTTCTAAATTTGGATTTTTTGGGACAGATTTAACCTTTTAAATTTTTCTCGGATAATTTTAATTAAATATAAGCCCTAATACTATTTAATTAATTAAACGTATTTTATTTAAAAGTAATTGGTATTAAAACGTTTTGTTTTGGCTGTATATTTTATTTTTAATCGAATTGATAATTTGTATAAAATTGAATATGGTTAATTTGTGAAATTTGCACAATAGACCGTGACACCGGTTTAAATTGGACGGGCTAAATTTTAGACTTGTGATAACCCAAAATCAATGGGAGCAAAATTATAATTTTGCAATTAAATGGATGTTAACCATTGGGCCTTTATGGGCCTTAGTCACACATGGTAAAATTAACGATTTCATCCTAATTAACTCGGCTTAATTTTAATAGATGACTTTGGAATGCCATAATCATGCATTATATTTGTATGTTTTTATTGTGGAGCAACTTCTGTATAGAATTCTATGGACCCTAAATAAAGACAGTTTGTATTTCATTTAATTTGGAAAATATGGTATGTGTGTCATTGATTTATTAATGTAATTTTAGAATAGTTTTTTATTCAAAATTGTAACTGATCATGGAGAAACCCAGATGACCCAAGTCCATGGTGGGAGTCTAAGGAGTTCAGATGCAAGTCCGTGAAGATTAGACAAGTTGTCTAGTTTTTCACTAGGATGTATTAAAAGGCCCATAAAGTCTCTATGTTTATTTTGATATTACAATTGCTTAGTATAACATCATATATAAGTAGCATCGATCACCATATAATCACCCGCGATTGTTAAATGTTAAATGTTAAAGCTGTGTCACTTAAACTAATCTGGATAATGAAATATTGAGTAGCTTAAATGTTCTTTCCAAATTTACACCTCTTCCTTCCAAGTAGTGCTACAGTATGCGCCAAACCCTAGCAGGGTATGCTGTAGTAATTAGTGGATCGTCGATAGTTAGGATACTTCGGTACGGCTTACGCGTGTATGGTGGTTTGACTCAATATGGGCTAAGTGTCACAAAGCCCATCAAACCAAGAGTCCTCATGGAGGATTGGATAGTTTGTGTTATTACAATTGGAGGTCTATAGGGGAATTGAATAAGGAAGCGGAAATGTAGTTCATATACACCTCTTTCATAGAGGGTGTATTGGAGGCCTCTCATCTTTAATCCCATCTAAAAATGTCTCCATCCAAAGGACTGCATGCATCAAATATGAATAAGAAGAAACATAGGAAGAAGACGACTGTATAAATAGGTAAACGAGATACCTTGAATGCTCATAAACCACCTGTGTGACTCTTGAGCGAGTTGGAGCAAGCCCAACCATATGCGTCCGTGGACGAAATCAAGTGAAGACAGTAGGTATGCTTTTGTTTGAACTTTTCTAAGATTAGGGTAAAACACAAAGTGTGAAACACGTTCTATTTATACTGGTTTGAGGATGGAAAAGTGAAAGATCATGGAGAAGAGGAAAGGATGGAGTATACTTGCTGCGTTAGGGTTGCCTTGAAATTATGGATTATTTGTTCTAATTAATGATTGTTTTTTTGCTATACAGATAACAAGACACTTGAGGATTTCTTTTTGGGGAATGAAGATTAACCTTATGTAATTCACATAGAATATGTTGTTTTTATATTTATTCTTAACTCTTTTCAGAAATTGATTTAAACTCTTGTGTATACAGATTATGAGCAATAATTTGTCTCTAATTGATTTGAAATCTTTGATATATAAATTTTATATTTATTGAGTATGTCTATTTCATTATTTAAGTAAAAACATGAATTGGCTTTTAATCTAATCCGAATAAAATCAAAAAATTTAATTGAAATATCAGGCAAAGAAGAAAGCAAGCCACATTAAATTAAAAAAATGTCATATAAAGAACAATAGGAAACAAATAATGAATAAAATCTATTATTTGAAAAAAAAAAAACTCATTGACATAATTGAATAAGACTTATGTGATATGAAACACTCTACATCGACATAAATTAATATGCAAACTGTCATCAATGAAACCAAGACGCCAATTTTCCGTACATTTATTTAGTAAGCTGTTATTCAAGGGTCATATAGGTGACGAGAATAATAAATAAACCGTCATCGAAATACGCATAAGATGACAGCGTACCAATAGGCTGATGTCATGTGAAGTTATTTCAAATGACAGAAGACAATCGTCATCTAAAAAGGCATCAGACGACAGCGAGTCCCGTAACAATTTTATATTCATCGAGATGACGGGTTTTAACCATTATCTGAAGGGGTTATCCGCATAGTGAATGTAACAGCAACCTTCCAATCTCTAATCAATTCTATCTTTGCACCCTATTTAAGAAAATTTCTACTGATGTTATGTTGTTTGATAACAGTTTGATATAGTTGCACGGAGACTAACCACTATAAGCATCTCCTTCAACTACTTGTTCAACATAAATTATTTGCCAGAGGCATCCAAATGTGATTTTGAAGTGCCTCATGTTTCCTATCTCCTGCAAAGCTCTCTGCTATGTCTAAATGGCCGTGTCCCAATGCTATTAAGGGACTCAAAGGCTTCTTAAGTCTTACTGGATACTGTCAGAAATTAATATAAGATCTATGATTAGACTTTAACTATAAGCTGAAGCTTTTAGTTCAATCGGTTCTATAACATAGTATCAGAGCCGCTTGGACCAAACAGTCAAGGGTTTGGATCCTGATAACCTCACTAATTTGTGGAATTATAAACACATGGCGGGATGAGTATGTGTTGTAATGTTCCAAACAATTAATAGACAAGCAATTGTATTAATTTTTTTCCATATCACAGTTCAAAATTGATGATAAAATTTGATCATTTCCAAACATCTTTAGTTGACAATAGCGTTCATCTGGACTCTGAATGACCAAATGAATTTAATGAGCATAGATAGATCTAACGGTAAATGACCAAAATTCATTTGGTCATTCAGAGTCGAGATGAACACTACTACTTTAGTTGATAAAGAGACATGGAAGCATCAGAGTCCAGCTCACAACATAATTAAATTTTTTCTGAAACATAAATGTAATCATGTGATTGGTCCAACTGTACCAACTGTCAACTAACTACCCCATACATCCTCTCTTTTAATAACTTATATTTGTCAGTCTACCATTCTCTGGCCTCCTTTAAAATAAGTTTGAAATATATGATGATCACCTACCAACCCAACTTCAATTTAACCATGTAATAACTTAAACTATCCTCTTTAATGTGCTATATGTGTCTGACATTATTAACATTATTAAACTAGACATATATACATATACTTCTTCAATCATAAGATATACTTTTGTTTCTGTCACATTGCTAATTCTATATATATAAACTCATCTTCTTAATTAATTAATTAATTAAGTACACTATCCATTACAATGGTTTCATTTTATTAATAATTAAAGCAATCATTTTAAAAATTCTAACAAAACAAAAAGTCTTCTAATGGACCACTCCTTTTTTAGCTTAACACCTACCCAATGCAAAGGCTTATTTATTACAGGTAATGTCCAAATATGCATTTAATGTTTTGGAGAAATGTAGATGTACTAACATAAAATTTTTTGTTTTTAATATTTAAATTTGGAATAATTTTGAGTTTAAATAATAGTATAAGGAGTAATGTTATAAAATCTAGAAAACGAGACTCTTATTTGGATCCAAAGGTAGATGTATAGGAGTGTCAACATCCTCGGCTGTCAGGAATCACCCATATACTTGCTTCAATCTTCATTTACTAGGTGCTGATTGCATCGATGAAGGACTTGCACATGGTTTTCGTCTTGGTAGAGGCAAAAACATTTTAAACTCAGTCCATACATGTTGGGTTTGTTTTTTTTTTTTTGCGCTTCTCAAGCCGTCGGCTGACTCTGCCACAATTTGAGCCCAAAATTGCTTAATATTGGAAACATTGAGGATATAATTATACCATTTCTTACTTTTACAGTCTCCCTAACGTTAGGAGTTCTTTTATTATATTTGACAAAAAAAAAGTTGTAACTTGTAACAACCGGATTTGGAGTTGGTGGCACTGGAATTTAAAGCTCGAGCAATAAAGGATGGCGATAGAGACATTAACGAACCCAATCTTACATCGAAAATGGAGATAGAATGATTGACGCTTATTAGTAATGTGGATTCTAATACATGTAGATGCATTTGAAAGCCGTGGCTATCGAAGCCAACTCTCTAGGCACGATGTGTTGTTAGGAGACGAACCAGACAGAGGCTAGTGGACATGTAAGGATACAATTATACCATTTCTTACTTTTACAGTTTCCCTAACGTTAGGAGTTTTTTTATTATATTTGACAAAAAAAAGTTGTAACTTTTAACAACTGGATTTGGAGTTGGTGGCACTAGAATTTAAAGCTCGAACAATAAAGGATGGCGATAGAGACATTATCGAACCCAATATTACATCGAAAATGGAGATAGAATGATTGACGCTTATTAGAAATGTGGATTCTAATACATGTAGATGCATTTGAAAGCCGTGGCTATCGAAGCCAACTCTCCAAGCACGATGTGTGGTTAGGAGACAAACTAGACAGAAGCTAGTGGACATGTAACGATCTGGTCTGAAGTGGTTGGCGATGAGGTTGAGGTCTGAAGAAGGAGTGATTCTAAGGGATGATAATGAAAGCAAGAATGAATTGAATCTCACATCGAAAATGGAGAAAGAGTGATTGAAACTTATGTAGATCGTTCTAAAACCGTGAGATCTACTTGGTTGGTCTAATCACTTTCAAATTATACTTTTTAAAGTTGTAAGTTAACATATCCTGGTTAGTGTGGTAGTTATCCTAACTAACAAGTGTTTAGCATTGACATTATTAAACTAAAGATATCAGTTTGATGATTATAATCACTTCCAAATTTCAAGTAATTAATAAGTTAAACTATCCTGATTAATATGCTATCCTACATCATGAACCTTATTAAACAAAGACCTCCAAGTTTGAAGTGATAAATAGGCACTTTAAACTTGTAAGTTAAACTATCCTTTTTCTCATTAGTATGTTTTCCTACTTAACAAGTGTTTAGCATTAACATTATTAAATTAGGAGATATAAATTTTGGAATTATATATAGAATGCAAAGCTACAAACTTTACTCAACTCCTTTTTGCCAAACCATTTGGAGTTAGTGCTGTACTTGCATTCTACTTTCTTTATCCTTCTCACTCACTTTATAGTGTTCTTTAATTAATTACTTATGCAAACAAAACAAAGATAAAGAAACCAATTAGTTTAGGCAAAAACTACTCCCAATCTATGTTAATTAATTAAAAGATGGTAATTGAGAATCGGAAGAAGTTGGACTTCCCAATTAGGTTGGCATCTCCAGACAACGATTGAAATCCAAGACTAATATTATTAAGAAAAGAGAAGGAAAAAGTTAACTAGCAAACCGCAAATGCAAAAAAAAAAAATCGATACAAGTTACTACCACTAAAATTATCATTAAAAAGGAGAACAAAAAGGAGAATGAGAATTCCACTGTTCTAACTCAGAGGCAATATGGTTGTAATTAGCAACCGCATAAGCAACTTGATTATCTTCGCTGTATATATGTGAAACCACCACAGTCACGGAATTCAGCAAATACAGACACCGAAGTTAATCCCTTATAGTCCAAGGCACTAATTAAGAACTCTGAAAAGATGAACCACGTAAGTAGAATCGCTTTCAAACTAAAGATTCCTCCATCCTTTGTCATAAGCGGTTTTAACCGCAATGATAGTTGTTGTCAGCTCAGCTATAAAAATGAGAAAGAGGAAGCCAAAGGAAACACAAAGGCACCACAACCTGGCCCAGGAGAACCGATTACAGAGGCATCCGTACTAACCTTCCACCATCCTAACAGAGGAGGTTTCCAGCTGACACTGATGATCCGAGGAGCCTTAAAAAATATGCACCAATTAGTGTAGGTAAAAAGCATCTTGAAGCTCATAATTATTCCGATTGAGTTCCTAATTTACAAATTCTTAATTATTTATTTTCGGTCTCATTAAACCTCTGTTTACAAAATTAGTTGTGAATATCCAATTCAGTTAAAAAAAAGTTTACTTATTTCATATGTGTGCGATTATATTTGTTACACTTCAAAATAAAGTCAAATTCACTATATTTACATCACACATAAAGAAATTTCCGCTTTCAAACTTCTTAAAAATTTAAAAGAAGTCACTGTTGATGGACCTGACCGAATCCATTTAACAAAATATAAAAGTGAAGTTATTATCAAATAACTATGTACATTTTCTTTATGTGAAAAACAGACTTTGTGAAAGAAACACATACAACTCCAACTCTATTGATCTTCTCTCTGGATTTTCTTCTTGAATTTTTTGGAACAGAGGTTACATTTGGAAATTCTACAAGAGATATATATTGTAAAACCAATTTTATAGTTGGCCAGTTTTCTATTTGATGTGATTACGTGAGTTGATTCATGTTTATAATCTTGAATATGATTAATTAAATATGTACTAAACATATAAATTTATAAAAACTGTTAAAAATGCAAATTTCGAAAGTAACAAGCTCAACTAAATCATTTCTTATTTCATTCTAAAGCTCTCATTGGCAAGTACAAAGCCATTGGATTTTCTACATTGAACATATAAAAACTACTAAATCATTATTATTATTAGCATAGTATTTCTAATGAAAATTAAACTAAGGAGTAATAGTACATATGATCATACACTATAAATTAGTTGATATTAGCCTTTTTCATACTCCAAGCACTGAATTTAGAGACAGTGACAGTTTGACTTCCTTTGTTGAAAGCATACAAGTGGGCAGCTCCATTTATAGCCAATGTTGGATAAACTCTTGCTGTGATGCAACACTTCCCTTTTCCACCAAAGCTCTCCACTATTGAATGATCAATCTGTATATATAGGACAATTATTCTTATTGCATCAACATACATATTTTCCTAAATGGTGAAAATGAAAAGAAGAAAGCATCAACTTATGCACATGTTAACTTAAGGTTAGGTATGAGGAATCCTACAATTTTAAGAATAGACTTGGGAATCTTAAAAATGTGTGGGATCTACTCTAAATATATAGATTTAGTGGACCTAGACTTCCCTATCACATGAAAAATTAATTTGTGTACCAAATTGGACTCATAGATAGCATGCATTATCATAGAAAAGTAGCCAATGGTTTCTTGAGTGAAAATCTCCTTTCACTTTAATTTGGAAGATGGGATATAATATTATTACTCTTCAAATTAAAATTATCCACTTAAAAGTTTGTAATATGTTATGCTTGGTTCAGCGGTGTATTGTTAGTTGTTTACTGTTTGGTGTTACTGATAATAGGTAGAAGTTAGTTGATTTTTCTTTCGAAATAGCTAAAAATAACTGTTTTTCCATCCTAACCAAACTCTAATGTTCCTTTATTTGAAGTGAAAAAACAAAACCAAGTTACAAAAAAGAGAATCAAACAGTTATTTAGTGCCTGTTTGGTTCTCCTTTTTGTAATTCATGTTTGGTTAGAATTGAGAAACAACTACTGATATATGTTTTTAAGAAAAATCGGTTAAAATCTATCAAATACCTGCAATAACAAACATTAAACATCAACAACCGAATCGAATAAACCCTTAGAAAGTTTTGAATAGCTATATATCATAGATTATTAAGTGTTAGGTCTAACAATGAACTTAAATAGAAAAAATAACATAACTTTATCCTTGAACACAAATAAGGTAAAGATGGTTGGTAAAGGAAAGCTATAATATTGCTTTCTTCTCCTAAAAGTTATGATATAATATTGGTTGGGAATATTTTCAAAGACCCTATGTTTCATTTAGATAAGGTTTTCCAATATTGTCATATCTACAAAATGTATATTATTAAAATGTATTACTTGACACGAATGGAACTCACCAAACTTCTCAAAGACAGCTCTTCACCAAGAGGGTTCACATCCAAAAAAGCACCATATGTGGTCTTATCATAATCTGGAACAAGTGAAGATCTACATACAAAAACACCATAAAAGTTTAATAAATCTTAAAATGGTTCCGGTTTTCTACACTGGTCCCGAACCAGACTGATCTGGTACCATTCAGATGATGCCACGTCAATACATCATCTGAACCGTTACTCTCCAATAAAAAAATGAACGCGTACTCGCGTTCATTTTTTCATTGGTTGGGTCTACGGGAACTATAGCGATTGGGAAAGAAAGAAACCTGCTTTGATCACTGCACATAAGCACCACAAGTTTATTGTTATGGTCTTTGAATATTCTGAAAAACACAGAAGTGTATTCCTTCATGCCCTTGGAAGCCAAAACTAGCAACCCAAATGGACCTAACCCACCTTTAACCGAGTGACCCATTTTGCTGCATAGTAGCTGTGGGTTAGTCCAGCTTGGGTCTAGTTTTTCTGCTTTGCTGAAATCTGATACCTTAAATGATATATCCACATCTGCCTGTTTAAATTCACAAAAACATCAATAATTTTATGTTAATCAATCTTTGGATAATCACAAGTAATTTAGGAATTAGTTAATGATAATCATGATAATGTCTTGCCTGAGCTGGTGTGATCCCAGAGACTCCAATGGCAGCACCTTGTCTAAGGACTTTGGAAGTAGGCAAATGGAATGCATTTGAACGAAGCTTTTCTATTTCTTCAACTGGCCATTGTACCAATTGCTTTCTTGATTTGTCTAGATAAATTGTTCTTGGAAATCCCTGCAACAATTTCAATCCACCAAAATATGTTACAAATTACCTATTTTATTTAGGACTAAGTATTGCTGACGGATAATTTCGTTTGTATTCCGTCAGTGCATTTAGAATAGAGTGAGATTACCGACGGAAGTATGAATTTATCGACGCAAATTGCGTCAGAAATAAAATTCAAAATTAGTCCTTGCTCTAATTAAAAATTAAGAAATAGGATAAAGCTAATTAAGGATTACCTGAAGTCCAGACCAACCTCTGTAGACATTTTGCTCATCAGTTGAAGATTCATTAACCCAACCCCATAAAACTCTTCTATTTTTAGCACTATCAAAAAATGTTTTAGAAGCATAAAATTTTCCATAATCATATCTTAATCCAGAATCACCATCAACTGAACCCGGGTCAGGAATATACTTATCCTTCACAATATCATATTCCCCAACCGTATAATAGTCATGTCTCGTCTCATCCAAACTCAATTTCATCACATACTTAATACCTTTTCCTATAACCGGTTTTTGGATATCCCAACCACGGTTAACTGAAACCGGGTAAAAATCAGGGCACTCCCACATTCCGGTACCCGGAGCCGAATGTAACGGCTCTTTCATTTTAATCCAATGAACAAAATCTTTGCTCTTGTAAAGAATCGCAACTCCACGAGAATTAAATTTGCTTCCGATTGTGACCCTCCATTGGCCGTCGTGGCCGATCCAGGCGGTGGTCGGGTCCCGGAAAGAGCTGGCGTTGATTTGGTTATTCGGGCTGGGTGACATAAGCGGGTTACGGGGTGATTTGACCCATTGTTTGAGGTACGGGTCGGATAGGTTTTTGGGGAGGGCTAGGTTTTGGAGCTGGTTGTCGAGTTTGTCGACGCCGGTGAAGAGGATCGCCGGTGTTCCGCCGGGGAGAATGGTGGCGGAACCAGACCAGATACCTTTGATGTCGGAAGGTTGAGATGGAAACATAGCTGTCCCATGTGGGACCCAGTTAACAAGATCTTTTGATGTTGAATGGCCCCACACTATGTTACCCCACACTGCTCCTTTTGGGTTGTATTGATAGAAGAAATGGTATGTTCCTTTGTATATCATTGGTCCTGCCATTATTCAATTATTTACAAATTACTACCTCAACTTATTAATATTAAACTATTTCTATGATATTAATTAATACTAAAATATTAGTAGTCAACATTAAATATAAAAATATTTTAGACAATATTTCTATCATTTATTATTATAATATATATAATTTTACAGTAGAGATTAAAATCATTGTAAGGTTTAAATTTATACTTATCCATCACTAATCAGGTGAAAATCATACGTGTATATATATAAAACCACAAATTTTTCAGAAAAGAAAAAAAGAAAAAAATAAGCATAGAGAATGGATAATGTTGATCTAAAGTTAGCAAATTACAGATAAGCAATTTCGAGCTTTATGGAGAAATTATGCTCCCCAAATTGATTTATGGGTCATTAATCTGTAAAAATTCTACTTTCCTCCCATTAAAACACATGATTTTCAATAGTTAGAACAGATTGTATTATCAAAAATAAAAAATTAATTAATTTTTATACTAAAAAGAATTCTGAAATAAAACCAGGGAAGAAAATCATGAACTCACCATTAGGATCTGTGTGCCCCCATTTTCAGCAGCAGCAACAAAAAAAAAAAAAAAAATTAAAATTAATCAGAGCTTGTGGAAATGGATAATGAGGATTAATTAGTGATAATCCAGAATTAAACATACCATTCATCCAATTCTTGGCTGGTTGGAAGTGAAAAGCAGTTCTATAAGGTTGATTTATGGAAATATCAACATTATTAATATTAGCATATTGTTGTAATTTCTCATCCACATAATGAGAAGCTTGAAGCTCAACAATGGCGTTTTGGCCTAAAAACACTGCAAACAAAAATAATAATTTCAACCCAGAAATCATTTTCTAATATTCTATGAAACCCTGGTGATTAATTGATGAAGAGAAAACTCTATGCCTCCACCCTATTTATAGGACAAGTTTGGTGCCAAAAAATAATATCACAAAATAAGTAATCCTACTTTGTGATTTTCAAAATTATAAAGATGATATACTTGTTATTTTCCAAGTGATTATAATAAGTATCACTTCAATTTGTGGGATGTGACACAACCCCAACATCAATATTTTGGGTAAATTACACTTATAGCCCTTTAACTTTACTTTTACTTTTATTATGACCCTTAAACTTTAAAATTAGTTATTATAGCTCATGAACTTTACGCATTACAAATATAATGACTCATTGTACCGTTGATTAAATCAAAATAACTGATGATAACAAGAATTAAAGTTGTTTAGAATTATATTTCACAGTGAACTATCATTTTTGGAGTTTTTTTTTTCTAATTAAACAATATATAAATGACCTTAAAATCATAAAAAGAAAAAAATTAAGAATGAAAGTTGTTTAAAATTTTATTTTTATTGTAAAAAGGCTGATGAAATTATAGAAAATGAAAGGAAGAATCAAGAAAGAATATAACTGTTACAAAAGAAAGAGAACGAAAAAATTACTTAATCTATCCTAAGCAATTTATTTATATATAATCGATACTTTGATAAGTGAAAGACTAAAATACCCTTACATCTCATTATATATTATAATCTTATTATCCCCCAAGATGGGTGCGTATTGTGAGAACATCAAAATTGCCTAAAAAGTACTTAAATAACTTCATTGGTAGAGCTTTTATTAGAATGTCGGCTAGTTGATTGGCAGTAAAAATTGAAATAGGATGCACCAAAATCCTAATTTGTGCTTTTTTCGGACAAAGTGACAATATGATTTAATGTGTTTCGTCCTTTCATGGAAGGAGAATTAATGATAAGGTAGATGGTAAATTGATTATTATAGAATGAAGAAATTGGAAGCTTATGAGGGATGTCTAAGGCATAAAAATATAATAAAACTATTGTATTTTTGAATTTACGGATGCGATGGATCAATATTTTGCTTCGGTGTAAGATCTAGAGACTGTCCAAGTGATTATAATACGTATCACTTCAACTTGCGGATGCCATAGATATTATACTCGTTTTTTTTCCAAGTGATTATAATGCGTATCACTTCAACTTGTGGAATGTCACACAACCTCAACATCTATATTTTGGATAAGTTACAAATATGCCCCTTCAACTTTACTCTTACTTTTATTATGACCATTAAACTTTAAAATTGGATATTATAATTTATAACTCATGAACTTTACACTTCACAAATATAATGGCTCCTTTTTTTTATTAAGTCAAAATGATCGATAGATTTGCGTGGTTGCAAAAAAAGAAAGGACTCAGATCCGAATGTCCGGAAGAGGTTAGATGATGAAGAATGGATTACAGCTGTTTTTCAATGGGATTCGACTTCCGAGAAGTATATGATTTCTATTTTGTTGTATTTGTACCCTTTGTGATTTTTTTATTGCTTTTTGTAGTCTTTATCTTGCTCTTTGTAGTCTTTTTTTTTTGCTCTTTGTAGTCTATTTTTTTCCCTTTGTGGATCTTATACTGGCTATAGCCTGTATGAGTGAGAAGTTTTATTGTGCTGTATTTGTACTTTATGATTCTATGGAATGAAATATGACACTTTTATCAAAAAAAAAATGATCGATGACAATTAAAATAGAAAATTGAAGAATTATAGTTGTTTAGAACCATATTTCTTATGGAATCACCATTATCAAAGCTTTTCTATCTCTAAATAATCACTTTCTTTCTCTTAACTAAACAACACCTGAATAACCTCAAAACTAAAAAAAAAAAAAAGCAGGAATTAAAAAGTTGTTTAAAATATCATTTCCATTATAACAAATTTGATGACATTACAAAAAATGAAGTAAGAACCAAGGAAGAAGATGAATGCTGCAAAAGAAAGAGAATAAAAAAGTTACCAAATCCAATTTAATGTGTTTCATCCTTTCATAGAAGTGATAATCTAATTTAATGTGTTATGTCCTTTCATAGGATCCACCAAGCCTTATTTGTTGTTTTCTCAGACAATGTGAGGACATGATTTAATATGTTTCGTCCTTTTATGGAAAGTGGAATTAATAGTAAGGTAGATGTTAGATTGATTATTGCATAAGAGAGGAATTAAAAGCGTATGATGGATCTTTAAAGCCTAAATAATATAACAGAACCATTTTATTTTTGCTGTGATAGCTGGCATGGATATGTATTCTGCTTCGGTTGAAGTTCAAGAAACTGTAGCTTGCTTGTTGCTCTTCCAAGACACTAAGATTGTCCCAAAAAGACATAAAACCAGTAATATATCTCTTTGTATTAGCACAAGCGCCCCCCTCCCCCCGTCTGCATCTGTACAAGCCTTCAATTCTATCTCTAATTTTGTCGAATAAAATAAATCATTTCCTGAATCATCTTGGATGTATAATACAAATGCCATGGATCTATATTTTGCTTCGATGTAAGATCTAGATATTGTCCAAGTGATTATAATACGTATCACTTCAACTTGCGGATGCCATTAGATATTATATTTGTTTTTTTCCAAATTGTGGAATGTGACACAACCTCGACATCTATATTTTAGGTAATCAAGTTACAAATATGCCCCTTCAACTTTACTCTTACCTTTATTATGACCCTTAAATTTTAAAATTGGATATCATAATTTATAACTCATGAACTTTACACTTTATAAATATAATGACTCCTTTTTTTATTAAGTCAAAATGACCGATGACAATTTTAAAATGGAAAATTGAAGAATTATAGTTGTTTAGAACCATAATTCTCATGGAATCACCATTATCAGAGCTTTTCTATCTCTAAACAATCATTTTCTTCTCTTAACTAAACAACATCTGAATAACCTCAAAACTTAAAAAAAAAGTAGGAATTGAAAAGTTGCTTAAAATATCATTTCCATTATAACAAATTTGATGACATTACAGAAAATGAAGTAAGAACCAAGGAAGAAGATGAATGTTGCAAAATAAAGAGAATAAAAAAGTTACCTAATCCAATTTAATGTGTTTCATCCTTTCATAGAAGTGACAATCTAATTTAATGCGTTACATCCTTTCATTGGATGCAGCAAGCCTTATTTGTTGTTTTCTCAGACAAAGTGAGAACATGATTATGTTTCGTCCTTTTATGGAAGGTGGAATTAATGGTAAGGTAGATGGTAGATTGATTATTGCATAATAGAGGAATTAAAAGCGTATGATGGATCTTTAAGGCCTAAAGAATATAATAGAACCATTTTGTTTTTGTTGTGATAGGTGGCATGGATTTGTATTCTGCTTCGGTTGAAGTTCAAGAGACTATAGCTTGCTTTTTGCTCTTCCAAGACACTAAGATTGTCCCAAAAAGACATAAAACCAGTAATATATATCTTTGTACTAGCACAAGCACCACAGTCTGCATTTGTGAAAGCCTTCAGTTGTATCTCTGATTTTATTGAATAAAATAAACCCTTTCCTAGACCATCTTTGATGTATAACAAGGTTCTTCTGGCTACTTGAAGATGTGTTGTAGGTTGTGATAAAAATTGGCTTAAGGTGTTGACAACATATGTAATATCTTGCCTTGTATTGGAAAAATAAATAAGCTTCCCTATAATCCTTCTATATATTGATGGATCAAGCAGTGGAACTCATTGATTCTTGGACAATTGCAGTGTGGAGTCCATATGAGTGTTTGTCAGTTTCTCTCCAAAAAGCATGCATCTTCTAACAATTCTAGAGCATATTTTCATTGTGAAATGCTCAATCATATATTGTCCTTGTAATTTCCAATCACATAAAAAACATCAAAGTACCTAAATCCTTTATCTTAAACTCAGCATCCAAGTAGCCTTAACCGTGTCAATTTCTATTAAATCATTACTAGTTAAGATAATGTCATTAGTATAGACTAAAATAACTATTGTACATTGATTGTGATGTTTTATAAATATTGAATGATGAAATTCACATTAAACATAACCATGCTTGAATAAGAGCACTACAACCTAGAAAACCACTACATACTTGCCTATTTTAAACCATATAGAAACTTTTGTAAATTATAAACAAGGTTAGATTGAGGCAATAACATACTTAAAGGTGGATGCATATAGAATTCCTCATTTATTTCCCATGGATTGAATTATTCACATCACATTAATAAAGTGGCCAATTCTTGATAACTACTATAGACAACACTAGCCTGATAGTACTAAGTTTAACAATATGTTAAAATGTATCGAAATAATCAATCCCTTCAAATTGAGCATAACACTTAGCTACCAACCTAGCCTTGTATATTTGTAATGTTTCCTCGCTCTTTAATTTTACTTTGAACACCTACCTACACCCTATAGTTTCTTGGCCAGTAGATAAAAGGGTGAGAATCTATGTTTGTGTTGCTTCAAGAGCCTTTAACTTAGTAACCATTGTTATCTTCCAACACTCATATTTAATTGCTTCTTTATAATTCTTATGTTCTGGAATTACACTATAAGATTCAAAACATATGATTTATGTGCATAAGATAGCTTTGTATATTTGATGCGCTTTCCCGAGCTTGTCGCTAGGGATGCTCAACTAAGGGATACATGTACCCCATCATTATCAAGTAATAAATCAGGTTTAAGTCCAGATCGAATCCACGGATTCACATCGCAAGTACTGAACTACTCGATTTTACGTCGTTATCTAAATGGTAACTAACTACGGTTTGTACTTATGCTAATTAAATATTTAACTACTCCTAAGCTATATGTGAGTCAGATTTCAACTTTGATTCCTTATGGAGAATCTGAATACCTAAAGATGGGATTCTAAACTAGTTTATATAGAGAAAATTACAAGCCATAGTGGAAAAATTGAACATAAATAAAGTGGGAAGACTTTGAAAATATGTCTAGATAGCAAGAAGACTTTGAATTTGATTTAGAAAATGGAGCCCACGCGAAGGAGGAAGCACATGGTGTTGTGGAAAAAGATGCATTTTTGCTGAATCTGCATCCAACACAATGTGTTGGGCCAAATTTCAACTTATTATTGCATTTTGTCTCTCTTTCCCACTATGTCCCCTTCTTCCTTGCCGTTTCTCCTTTAACCAAAATAATATAATTAAAGCTCAAATTATGTCCCCTTCTTCCTTGTCGTTTCTCCTTTAACCGAAATAATATAATTAAAGCTCAAATTAGATATTTCAAAAGGTAATTTTTATCTTCACATATACAAATTTCAAAGCCAAAATTCACACTTTAATTAAATTCTAATAAACACTACATTATTAGAAAGTCTAAGGAAAATAGAATTCTAGAAAGATATAAGAGATTAAATATTTTAAATATTAATCTACTTAACTAAGAAAAGGTGAAAGCGAGTGAAAGTGAGTGAAACTATTAACTAGGAAAAAGTAAAACGAGTGAAAGTAAGCAAAAAAGGTAACTAAAAGGACACTAACTTTGACTCGAACTCACTAAACAAGTTTTAAAAAGTATTTTAACTAGAAAAGAAACGAAAAATGACTTAAATTAAGAAAAACGACTCTAAAAATCATATATGAAGATAAGGATAAAAATTCATATCAATATCATATAACACTAGATAAATGATACTTATGTTGTTTTGGAGGTGTAAAAGAACACTAATAGATGATAAAGAAGAAATGTGATTACAATGATAGTCTCTTAGATAACCAGATTTATTCATAATTCTATCAAACCTTCTACCAATAACACGAGGTTATGTAACTTGTTGAACATTAACAGAGGCCAGTTTGGCCATCAAAAGATTCATAACTTAAAGCATTTCAATAAAAAACTTTATCATTATGAGCCAATTAATCATTTAAAAAATGCAAAGATAAAGCTTGATCAACACCATTATCATTATGAGTTAATGAATCATTTAAAACATGCATGGGTAAATGTTATGGATTAGGTTGTACCTCAAAATAAGTGATGCCATTTTTGTTTTGAGATTGCACTGGTATCAAATCAATAGTTTTTGGTGTATTTCCTAATCATATGAAAATAAGATAACTAAAAATTTTATACTTAAAGGTTGATGTCACTTAAGTGACAGAGTCCAAACCCGAGTTCTAAAAGGAAAAGATTTTCTACAAATCTAAAATCTCTAGAAACAGTATAAGTATTGGTTTCTAAGTTATAAACTTTCTAACCCTTGAATTGTGACTTAAACCCAATAAAGACACAAGGAATAGCCCATGGATCAAACTTAGTTTTTCATGTTTTCAAGTTAACAATATAAACCAAACAACCAAAAACTTTTAACTTACAATGTTAATTAAAAAGGTTGCGTACAAAACACAATCTGTTAAAAAAGAAAGTGGAAAAGAAGATTGAAACCTTAAAGCTCTAGCCATATTTAATAAAACGCCCATGTTCCTCTCAACAATGATATTTTGTGAAGGTGTATATATAGGCAAGAAAATTGATGTAAGATACCTTTTTGTAGGAAGAAATCAGTGAGTTGTAAATCATAATCGTTATCACTCATAAAACTCATAATTTCTTCAAAAAATTGTACTTTAGAATATTGGTAAAAACCGTTTATATACACTTAGTAGACTGTGATTTAGACTTAATAAGATACACCCATGTATATCTAACTATAGTAATCTATCACGGTTAAAAAATACTTATAACCAACATTTGATTCTGTGTTAAAAGGCCTCCAAATGTCAAGATAAACTAAATCAAACATAAACAAAATATTTGTAAAACTAAGTGAAAAGGTTTTCTCATTTTAGTTATAGGAGAAACATGAAAATTGAAATGCTCATCTTTATTACACTGAACAGAAACACGAATATCACATATAAGACCTAACTTTGCAAAGGAAAATGTTCTAACCTATAATGCCACAATTGCTTGGCAGGAAAAGGTTTTGGTTCATTGAATTGAGCAGAAACAACTGAAAGATAACTTAAAAGGACTGAAGGTGAGATTTTATAAGGCATGATGTATAGTCGGTTACAGACCTTAGCTGAACCAATCGCCTGTTAAGGATTAGTGTCCTAGATAAGGCACACAACAACAACAAAGAGATACCCATCATTAGATTGTTCAGCTAGTCTGCTAATAAACAAAATATCGAACTTAAACTAGGAATTAAAAACACACTATATAATATAAGCATAGAATTAACTACTATATTACCAACTTTAGAAGCAACAATTTGTTGACTATTTTGTAATTTAACAACAATATTTTTAACTTCTCTAAGAGCACTAAATAATGTAATATCATTAGCTATATGGTATATGGCACCACAATCTAAAATTCAACTAACATCCATAGTAGATAAAATGGATATAAATACATTATTAAAAACATAAGCTAGAGAGTCAAAGTTACATGAAATCATATTTCCCACAACATGGCCTACTGGTTCTTAAACAACATCATTTGCATCTAGAATAACCATCTATCGAGCATATTGTGCCTTTGACAAAGTTTCAGTGCTCATATTGTCTCCTTATGGTGATTGAGCAACCAATGAAGAAACATTAGAAGATGGAAAATGAGTTGGCTGAGAATGCTCTTCAGTAACTACATTTCCATTTGTATTACCTTTCTTATTCTTCGTAAACTTAAAACTGAGAGGGAACCCATGTTTCCTATAACATTGATCCATTGTATGACCAGGTTTGTCATAATGACCGTATTTATGTCCTTTTTTCTTATTATCATAAAACTGACCCTTAGCAAGATCGATTGAAGGCTTTATCACCAAAATATTACCTACATTTTGCCTCTCATGTTGCAACACTAAAGACAAAAAAAAAGTTTTGATATATGGTAAAGGTTTTATTAAGAAGATTTCAGACCTTACATTCGAATATCAACATTTAGGCCTTTCAGAAAAGGAATAACATAACCCTTCTCCTGATATGCCTTAACTTTTGTTAAAAGATTAGCACATTTGCACGCATGATTATATTTACAAATAGAAAAAGGTTTAAAGTTTATTAGCTCTTCCCGTAAAGTCATTTAACTAGTGTAATAATCAGTTATTGATAAAGATCCCTGAGTAAAAGTGTACAACTGTTCTTGAAGTTAAAAAAATCTTAATAAAAAATCTTCTTGAGCAACTCGTTCTTGCAAATTATCTCAAGCATCGGCACAATTATCAAACCAAAGTATGATTTGTGCAATAGAAGGAACAATTGGCCTACATATCCAAGAAAAGCTCACAGAGTTACAATGCTCCTAGGTAGCTTTGTTTGGTTCTGTAGTTGTAGGAATCTCTAAAGTTCCATCAATTTGTTTTTAGCTCGTAAAGCTCTACGAACTCGTGATGCCAGGAATGGTAATTATTACCATTGGGCAATTGCGCGACCAACACTAGGCTTGTATTTTCACTTGGATGCATGTAGTAGCAACTTGAAGGATCTACCATAACTCCTATTTCCGCAACTATTATTAGTGGATCTTGGCGACTCATTGTATACAGTTTCAAGAAAAAAAAGCACAAAGATCGATTAGAATTCAAAATCGAACAAAAGAAACTTGAAATCAAAATCGATTCAAGTGATGAAAAATAAATTCCTCGAAAGGGAGAAATAAGATGAAGAAAAAGATCAAAAGATCAATTTAATGATGCACGAAAGTGTTTTGATACCACAACAAGTATCATGAAATTACAGAAAATAAAGGAAGAACCAAGAAAGAAGATGGCGGTTACAAAAGAGAGAATGAAAAAGTTGCATAATCTATCCTAACCAATTTACTAATATACAACCGATACTTTGATTAGTGAGAGACTACAATATCCTTAAGGTTAATTATACATTATAATCTTATTACACCGGCTCCATTATGGCAGGTTACCTGTTATTGAAGTATTTAACTTGGTCAAAAGTAAAATGAACCGTTATGTTAGTAAAATGCAAAGTTTAAGGACCATAATATCTAATTTTAAAATTCAAGGGTCATAATATCAAAATTTAAAATTCAGGGGCCATAATGAAATAAGAGCAAAGTTGAGGGGCATGAGTGTAATCTACCCTCAATTTCATTAATTTTAGTAATTAGTATAATATTTATTTTAAAGAATATCTGAATCTAAATATGTTTCCATATCAATCATATCTCTACTGATTTTATGAACAGAAATTCATAGATATTTATTTTGATAGATTTAGGTAGAGTGATTCTAAAAAATCTGTCAATCAATGTTTATTTCTTTCTTTTTGGGAAAGGATATTTTATAGAAATTAAAAGCCATTTGGTGAATAGTATTAGTGAGGGGGATAGGTAATAATGATAAAATTGAAATTAATTGCAATCTAGACTATGCTATCTGCATTATAAATATATGTCCTTACAAAAAAAAAAAAAGGGTCCGATTGACGAACATTAATATTGGTGAGCTGCCAAGAATCTGATTAGATATTCAATTATGCCAAATGGCTGATGTGTGGTGTCCAGACTTAGTATGTCGGTACCTTCCATTCATGTCCGACATTGGTGTGAATAATGAATAATACTACGTACACTATGAACTAGTTTACCACTGTACAAGGTTACAATATCAGCCTTACAATTGCCTCCACACTTATTGAGGAACCTCATTTGTCGATTCGAAATGAGAATAATAGCTGGTTGGTAAGGGAGCTATGTCGTACAAACTCATTTTGATATTTAAGTTAGTAAAAATTGAGAAATGTTGAAGACAGTGGCGGATTCAAGATTTGAGGGAGGGAAGAGGGGTCAAAATTCTGTGTAATTTTTGTTTTTAACAAAATAGTATTAATTGAAAAAAATATACTTTAGTATATAATTGCTATTCGATACAAAATGTTTTAAGAAAAACTTCTAAGTAGATCGACGATTACGAGGTGACAATTGACATCTATGATTTGTCATAGCTTGAAAACGATCTGCTGTCTCTACCTATACTGCTTCTTTTTAGGGTTAAGGTGCAAAAATACCCGTCAGGAGCAATTTTACCTCTAACGTCTAAAATGGTACAATTTTACTCCTAATGTTTGTAGCCAAGAGCAATTTTACCTTTAACATTGATAAATTGGATTAATTTTAGACACTGTTATAAAATACAGTTATTTTTTTCTTTATTTTGCGCCCATTGCATATCAATTTGTTCTAAAAAAATGATATAATGTTTTTTGTAATTTAATAATAAAATTGGAGATTAATATTTATAAATTCGGTGAATTTTTTGAATTATTTTGTCTAATTCGTACAAAAGACAGTATATTTTTAATATTTTTTCACATCCCAACATATGTTTGTGATTTGTTACTGATAAAATAACTCATGTATGAAGTCTAGATGACAAGATTCATGACCGAGAAAACAGTTTGATGAATTATTTCTCAAATTGACCCAATTTATCAACCTTAGAGGTAAAATTGCTCCCTATAAAAATTTGAGACTAAATCTTTTTATTATTATTCCGGATGAAGGGGGGCAAATGCCCCATTTGACACCTCACATCCGCCTTTAGGGGTGAGCAGAACCGAACCGAAAATTCAAAAACCGAAAAAATTGAACCAAACCCGACCGAATTATATTTTGGTTTGGTTCGGTCCTCATTTTTAAGCTAGTTTGATTTTTGGTTCGGTTTGGTCCGGTCCAAAACCGAACAAAACCAAACCGAAATACAATATGTACTACTTTTAGTTTTAAGGTTTTAAATTAATTAACTAATTATATATAGAAAAGAAAAAACAATTAAATATGTTTTTTTTTCTCTCAACTAATTATATATACAAAAGAAAAACTAATTATATGATTATTGTCTTTATATAATTGTTTAGTTAGTCAAGGCAAAGTAGTTTTAGATCTCTAGTGTTTTGTTTGGTCCAAATATGAACCAAATCGGATCGGACTGAAGTAATTCGGTTCAGTCCAGACCAAACTAAATTATAATTTGATTTGGTTTGGTCCTAAAAAATAGAGGTAATTTGGTTTCGATCCAATTCAGTTTGGTTTGGTTTTTAGACCGAACAGGACCATGCTCACCCCTATCCGCCCCTGGTTGAAGATAATAGAAATATTGTTAACTGTGTAGTGTTTACACACCTCATGTGCAAAACACACTTATTTATTTATAATTATTACAAGGGGTAACTGTCGTAGTCCTGGAAATGTGCCATAATGATTCATCGGGGTTGGTTCTGCGACCATCAGACTGCAACGAAGTCAGGTGGCGCCCTTTGTCACATAGGAAACGTGATGCAAAATGTCCTCATTTTATTGGGCCTCTGCGGTGTCACGCGGCGCAACGCACCATGTTCTGTACCTGACATTCTTCACGTAACCGTTTATCCTGATCCAACGGTTCTCCTTTCCAAGCCGTACAACTACTGGGACGGATGGTGGATGTTCATCCACATGGTTGAATGGTATCATTCACATCTTTAGAGAATATTTATTTCTTCAGATCGGACGGTTCATGCGAGTCTTGTTTATCCGAAAGGTGATGTTGATCCATGTGTAAAGAATGTTCCTATAGAATATTTCTTAAGGTATCATATGCCTCCCTTCAATCTACGTTCGAGATCTTTAGGGTTCGGAGCGTTGCTTGGAGAACTACGTTCGACTATCTTGCTAGATGAACTTCGTGAAGGACTTTAAATGTTGTCATTTTTTCTTTCGAGGATTTTGACGAAGCGCATGCTACCACGCTTTGGGCCTAGCATTAGGTAGCTAAGCCTATGAACTTGCACCTTTTCTTTTGTGCACGTCACGCCAGATGTCAAACAGATCTTTTTACTCTGCGCGTGATTGTTCGAGACTCTTCTAATATTGTACCTCATCACTCCTTTTATTAAATATGGGTTGGAGAAACCCCGTCATCGTTTCCAATGATTGAGAGTTCCTATAAATACCTGGTGATGCCCCTTTGTTTTCTTCCTGCTTGCGCTATCTCCCTCTCAAACCTCTGCTGCAATTTTAGTGTTACCTTTTTCATCTCCGGCGATTTTCCTCTTTTTCGGCCAAGTAAGTGCATCAAAACATCTCTCTTTATTGCTTATCTTCTTCTGGTATGGCTCTTAAAAGGACTTCATCTTCTGACGAACCCACCACTAGCAAAGCTAAAAAGACTTTTGATCCAAAACCTAAAAATTTCCAACAAATCTTATTCATGGATGAATTTTCCTTGACTGAACTTACGTCTAAATACCTAGAGTTTAGTCAATTAAAGGTCGTTATGCCCTGTTCTAACCAAATAATTACCCAGGCTCTTTAGGGTAATCTGGATTTTTATAGGATTTTTTTGGAGCAAAGGGTTAGGCTGCCTTTCTTAGATGGTGTTATGAATGTCCTGAACGAATGTGATCTCTACCTTACTCGGATTTTGCCGAACGGTTGGCTCAACCTTCTGTCCTTAGATGAGGACTGTGATGATCTGAATGTTGTCATGACGGGGCCTCTCTTACGTAGAATATGGACTCCCACAACTAGGGTTACTGACGACGCCATTTGGTTCAATAAGACTCCTTCCGAACGGAAACCCTTCATCTCAAACACAAGTTCTAGCGTGAAGGACTTCAAACCATATTGGTTCTGGATTCATGCTATAAAGGACAAGGAAGGGATACCACTTGAAGGAGCCCTTTATCTCGAGGGGTTCCCCTTTTGGACTTCATGGAACACAAAACCCGTTAAGAAGGCTTCATGGAAGCCATTGAGGGAACTTATGGCCGGGGAACACATGATCCGACAGTAATTGACTTATATCGAGCTATTTTTTACTCAGCAAGTGTAGACACCGGAGGTGGAGGACCTGTGATGAAAACCTACGATAAATGATAAAAAAAACGCTTAATTCACACAAAACATAAAAAATTCACAAAAATCCCAAACAATTCGCTCCAACGAAAACGCCAGGCTCATATTAGTCAAGCTAAGAAAAATTGTCGAATTTAGCATCGGTCCCACCGTCTTGGTCACAGGCACGTCTAAAAACGGGCCCTAGGACGTCGATCGTGGACTCACAGTCCGTGGAGGTGGACCCTTATTGAGCGATTTCCACAAGTGCACGGTATACGCTTGTAGTAATAAAAGATATCGAACCCACAGGGAACGCTTTTTAACGAAAACTTATTTTGAATTGGTTAGATTTACTTTTAAGGTTTATAATATGGAAAATCGTTTAATTGGATTTGGTTTTAAAATTGCTAAAATAAGAATTAGATTAGAGTATGACGAATGTTAGAAACCACTTCTGATTTAAGGGTGAATTTGCAAAACAGAAACGTTTAGTTCTTTAGAAAAGTAAACAAATGTATTCGTTTGCATTAAGCAAAGAAAACAACTTTAAACTTTGTATAAATTATAAAAATGAAATAACGTAAATTCCTCTAATTAAAAGGCTTTGAACGCAACAATCCCCTACCGGTTAGATTGCTTCCTTAACCAAATTAATACTCTACCGAGATATCAATTTGTCTAAGTGTTCAACAAAGTTTCCTTGTAATGATTTTGAATTCAACTACGTTTTAATGAAAACACCAGAACTCACTTCGGAACATTTACTAAAGTGCTACATAAAAATCTATCGAATAGAATGAACTTTATTAGATGAAATATGAATTTGATACAAGTTTATAGAGAACAAGAAGCATGGAAACTTTCGACGGCTTGCAAGTGAACGGGTTGTCAATCCTTTCCTTGGGTTTCGTTAGAGTTTGTCAGGCTCAGGGGCGGATCCTCTACTAAATCTTCTCGCTGAATCTTCGGAATAGAGATGGGTCGTCAACTACCAAAATGTAAACTAATATGAACAAATCTAAATGCTACCGTGTTTGTAATTATTTGATAAACAATGTGTGTACATCATATTGCTTTTTACAAAATCGAATTCTAATCTCTGACTCATTTCTGAGTCAGAGTTTCTGCATAAACTCTGCACTAATCTTAAAATCTAACTCTCTCCTCATATTTCAACTCTCAATCAAATCTTTATTTATAGATGTTGAAGAGTCGTGATTAAAGTGTCGTGTCCGTTGTGAAGGGTCGTATCCGTTACGAAGAGACGTTTCTATCCACCCGAACGAGAATGACATAATGATTCAATCCGTTGAGGTCCAATCAGATTCTAAGAAACTGAGGAAGGACATCACATCCATTCAGAACTAGCTGAAGGTTTCGAATAAGAAAAGATTCCATCAGTATGCTGAGTACTCAGGTACTAGTCAGCGGAAATGGACTCCCCAGCAGAAGGTCCATTGTGACTTCTGTGGGAAGACTGGCCACACCACCAATGTGTGCCATCACAAGATTAAATATGATGTATCACCTGCTGTGCCTAACAAACGAGGACCCAAAAAGACTTGGGTACCTAAAGATAACTAGTTATATTGCAGGTCAGCCTGAGGTGTGCTGAGAAGTCAAAGTTGTGGTACATTGACAGCGCATGCTCGAGGCATATGACGGGTGATGAAACTCAGTTCATCACGCTTGAGCTTAAACGAGGAGGAAGCGTAAGTTTTGGAGACAACAAAAAGGGTAAGATAGTAGGTTCAGGAACCGTTGGTCGTAATCCTACTATTGAGTCAGTCTCCCTAGTCAGAGGACTTGAATATAACCTACTGAGCGTAGCTCAGGTGTGTGACAGTGGTAGAAAAGTTATATTTGATGCCACTGGATGTAAAATACTCGAGGGGAAAACAAATGAGTTGATTTTAACTGCCCCTCGTGTTGACAATGTCTTCATGCTAAATCTTGAAAAGAAGTTTTCAAAAAATATATGCTTAGTTTCAAAGGAAGAAAATTCCTGGCTATGGCACATGAGACTTGGTCATGTAAGCATGGACCTCCTAGCCAAATTAGCAAGAAAGCAATTAGTTGAGGGATTGCCCGAACTCAAGTTCGAAAAGGATCAATTATGCAATGCTTGTGGTGAAGCTCTTAGCCTAGTGGTTGAGAGCTTACCTATGCCTTGGGAGGTCATAGGTTCGAATCACATCCGGGTCTGGTGGGGATTTTTCTTTCTTCTTTAATGTAAGCGCATTGTGCAAATTTAAAAAAAAATTATGCAATGCTTATCAGCAAGGAAAACAAACCAAGAAATCTTTTCAAAGTAAAAACATTGTCTCAACCAAGCGTCCACTAGAGTTGCTACACTTGGATCTCTTCGGACCAGTCCAGCCGCTGAGCCTGGGTGGCAGGAGATTTTCCTTGGTCATTGTAGATGGCTTTTCTCGGTACACCTGGATCATTCTGCTAACTAGCAAGAATGAAACTTTTGAGATGTTTTCAACATTAGTTAGAAAACTTGAAAATGATAAAGACATAAAACTAGCTCACATCTGAAGTGATAATGGTGGAGAATTCAAAAAACAACAGTTTATTGAGTTCTGTGAAGCCAGCGACATTGACCATAATTTTTCTGCTCCTATAACTCCTCAACAAAATGGGGTAGTTAAGAGGAAGAACAGAACCCTGGTTGAAATAGCCAGGAAAATGCTGAGTGAGAATAGGCTTCCAAAGTACTTATGGGGAGAAGCTGCTAACACAGCATGTTACATACTCAATGGGGCTCTAGTCAGACCCATATTGAAGAAAACCAGCTATGAACTTTGGAAAGGACGAAAACCCAACATTGGATACTTTTGTGCCTTCGGCTGTAAATGTTTTATTCTAAATACAAAAGACAACCTTGCTAAGTTTGATTCAAAAGCTGATGAAGCTATCTTTTTAGGCTACTCAGCAAACATCAAAGCATATGGAGTTTTCAATAAACGAACTTAGGTCTTAGAAGAGTCAGTACATATTGAGTTCGATGAAACTAACCATGCAGGGAAGGTCAATCAACCAACTGGGATGATCCGTACTCAGCACCTGCTGACCAAAGTGCAGCCGCTGAGTTACCACTTCAAGGGCTGACCAAAGGTAAAAACGAAACTCAAATTGTTTTCGCTGACCAATCCATACCTGCAGAGATTGTTGAAACACAACCAGCTCAAGACATTACACTACCAAAAGAAATCAGAATCCCAAGAGGACACTCTGAAAGCGCCATTCTCGATGCTGCTGAGAATACCCTGATGACAAGAAATCAACTCAAGAGATACCTCAGTAATGTAGCATTCGTCTCGGTTCTGGAACCAAAGAACTTTGCAGAAGCTGAGAACGACGAGTTCTGAATGGGTGCAATGCAAGAGGAGCTTGATCAATTCAAGAGGAATGAATTATGGGACTTAGTGCCAAATCTAAGAAGCCAGCATACCTTAGGAACAAGATGGGTCTTCCACAATAAGCTGGATGAACAAGGGAATGTAGTCAGAAACAAAGCAAGACTTGTAGCTCAGGGTTACAGTCAGCAGGAAGGTATTGACTATGGTGAGAACTTCGTCCCAGTGGCAAAGCTTGAAGCAATTAGAATATTATGTGCATATGCCAATTTTATGAATTTTAAACTGTTTCAAATGGATGTCAAAAGTGCATTTCTTAATGAAGTTATAAACGAGGAGGTCTATATTAATCAGCCTCTAGGGTTTGAGGATCCAAAGTTCCCAAACCATGTCTATAAGCTCAAAAAGGCTATGTATGGTCTCAAGCAAGCACCCCGTGCTTGGTATGAGAGGCTGACTAGCTTCCTGCTGACTAGAAATTATGTTAGAGGAAAAGTCGATACAACCTTATTCATTAAGAGAAAGGGTAAGGATACCCTGCTATCACAAATATATGTTGATGACATTATCTTTGGTGCTACTAATGAGTCTATGTGCAAAGAATTTAGTAAGCAGATGCAGACTGAGTTTGAAATGTCAATGATAGGAGAACTCAACTTCTTCCTTGGACTTCAAATCAAACAAGGTAAAAATGGCATTTTCATCAGTCAGACTAAGTATACGAAGGAGATATTGAAGAAATATGAAATGGAAAATTGTAAGTCGATATCAACTCCAATGGGCACTGACAGTGTCCTTTGTGCTGACGAAAACGGTAAGTCGGTGGATAGCAAATCGTATCGAGGTATGATTGGCTCTCTACTTTATCTAACAGCCAGCAGGCCAGATATTCAGTTCTCTGTATGCTACTGTGCAAGATATTAATCTAACTTAAGGACTCTCATTATATAGTTGTAAAAAGAATCCTTAGATATTTGCAAGGCTCAGTGAATGCAGGTTTATGGTATCCCAACACTCATGACTTTACACTTCTCGGATACACTGACGCTGACTATAGACGAGACAAGCTTGAGTGGAAAAGCACTTCAAGAGGATGTCATTTCCTTAGAAGCTATCTTGTGTCTTGGTTCAGTAAAAAGCAGTTGTCAGTAGCCTTGTCAACCACTGAAGCTGAGTACATTGCTGCTGGAAGTTGTGTTGCCCAAGTCCTTTAGATCAAACAGCAGTTGGATGATTATGGCATTCAAACTAAAATGATTGAAGTCAAATGTGACAACAAAAGCACCATTGACCTATCAAAGAACCTAATCCAGCACAGCAGGATGAAGCATGTCAGCATCAGACATCACTTCATCAGAGATCATGTACTCAAAAGTGAGATAAAGCTGACCTACGTCCCAATGGATGAGCAGCTTGCTGATATCTTCACGACGCCGCTGGCTTGTGAATAGTTTTGCATACTAAGGGAAGCTATCGGTATGTTTAATCCTCTTCAATAAATTCCAAGTACTATTCATGCTGAGTGATTGTTACATGCTGAGTTGATGTGCATGCTGAGTGCTTTTTACTATGCAAATTTATAAATCTAACTCGTATACTCAGCACTTGAACTGCTGAGTACCTATGTTGCTGAGTAAAGCAACTTGAACAATTAGGGTTTGCACGCCTATTTAAGTAGCCTCTAGGATGACGTAAGCGTCATGATGTTTAATCCTCTTCAATAAATTCCAAGTACTATTCATGTTGAGTGATTGTTACATACTGAGTTGTTGTGCATGCTGAGTGCTTTTTACTATGCAAATTTATAAATCTAACTCATATACTCAGCACTTGAACTGCTGAGTACCTATGTTGCTGAGTAAAGCAACTTGAACAATTAGGGTTTGCACGCGTCTTTAAGTAGCCTCTAGGATGACGTAAGTGTCATCATTAGTAAAACCATGCGCCGTTTCTCGCAATTAGTGTCAGTAATAACTGACTATCGATGGTTCAAATTCCCATCGTTTCCCCGACCTATCAATCAACACTTACCGGCTATAAGTAGTGAAAGATTTCTCACTATTCACTTTCAACGCTTGATTTTTGCACTCGAACTCTCTCTCTCTCTCTCAAATCCCAAATCCCTCTGCATTTCTTAAGAAACCTTCAAGAACACCATGTCTGATTCCCAGAATCTCTCCAATGACCAATACGAGGACAACCGATCAGATATCGACCCTCCTTCTCCAGCTGAGCATGAGTACGATAAAACCTCCGGAGAAGAAACTCAATATGGTCATGATCAGCATGAACAACCAATGGCTGAGGTTAGAATCCTCGGTGAGAACCCTAACACTGAACACTCAACCCCTTCAAAGAAGAAGAAGAAGAACAAGGACAAAAAGCCTAAGGAAAGAACTTTCCTGTCTGTATTTACAGACGTTGAGGACATTGATGTCATCCCCTCACGATGGTTCTCTAAAAGCTTCGTTGAAGCTGAGAAACCCAACAGCGAATGGATCTCAAAGAATGGATGGACAAAACTCTTCTCCCTCAACGGCCTGACCTATCCAAGACTAGTGACTGAGTTCTACTCCAACTTGCTGGTTGCAAAAGACGATGTTGATTACATGGTAACATACGTAAATGACAAACAAATCATCATAAACCCCTCATACCTGGCCATACTTTTAGACTTGAAAGAGGAAGGAACTGAGTTAAGGAAAACCAATGACTATAAACGAGTCAAGTACAATACCGAGTTCTGTAAGCCAGAAGGGCATGTAGGTGAAGTTTCATGCACCTCACTCAGTCAGCAGCAAAGACAAACTCACTATATTCTGACTAACTACCTCTTCCCCAAGGTCAATGCCACATCTTCCGCATCCAACTTCGAGCAGTGCTTCATCTGGCACATGCTGAATTACCAGCCCCTAAATATGCCAGTATTTTTTATCGGGGCAATTCAACGAAGCACTGGAGTTCTTCGAATGGGCTCACTCATCACTGAGATCCTCAAGGATCATAAGATAAGCTTCAAGGGTGAAGAAAGTGTAGTGGGGACGAAAATCACCGTTGAGATCCTTACTGGACTAGCACACAACCTTCCTTTCAAATCCAAATCAAAGAAAGGAAAGGAAATAGTGATAGAAGATGAAGAGCAAACTGAGCTACCCAGTAAAGGGAAAAAGAGAAAAGCAGACACATCAGCTAAACAGAAAGCTAAATCGGTGATTCAGACTGCAAAGAGAACTAAAGTGGTGCTAACCAAACCTTCTCCAGCTGAGTCAGCTAAGAAGAAAGCTGAACCTGCTAAGGCTTCCCAGAAATGACATGCCGCTGTCCAAGAGATTGAGGATGAACAGGAGGAAACTGAGCAACCCCTAAAGAGGAAGAAGGTTTTTGGAGTTACACCTCTGAACGCAACTCCTCTAGACTTTGTTGTTCCAAAGGACTCCTTCTTCCTACGAGTTCAGGAAATTGATGGAATTGAAACAACTCCTAGTGGTCAATAGGATAAGTCTGTCTCTGCTGAGAAGATAAAGGAGAATGAACCCAGCAACTCAACTGCTGAAGTGCAGGCTGCTGAGCAAGGAACTGAGTCTCCTGTTAACAATACGGCTGTTGAAGAGTCTACTGAGGATGTCCATCTAAATGTCTCTCCTAAGTCAACAAACATCATCACTGCTGACCAAACTCCTTCTCCAATACTATCAAAGGAAGGTAGTGACAAACGGTTCAAAAGGAAGTCACGCAAACCGCCCGTGTTTGATGTACTGGATGACTCCCCACTGCGTGATCCTATTGTTGACCTGACTACATTGGACTTCAACTTCTTTTCCAAATCAATTGCATCAACGCCACCAGTCAAGGAAAAACAAGCCTCTATTTCTCGTAGTTAGGAACATGCCAAAGCTAACGCCTCTAAGGGTCAGATCTCTGCCAACATCGCTGCTCCATCTTCTACTGAGCAAGTGTTCGAAGTTCCTGCTGCTCAACACAATGAGCTAGCAAAGGAAAATACTCCTGCTCAAGTCAACTCTGAACTGACTCCACCAACTATCCCAATTCAGCCTCAAGTTGATACTAAGCAGGTAAATACTTCTGCTGAGCAAACACTTCCGACTCAAACTGAGCAGCAAGTAAACAATTCAGCTTCCACTGACGAACCAAACTCCAAGGTTGCCACTCCTATTGCTCAAACACCACTTAATCAAGAGGGCACCTCCACTTCTGGTCAGCAACCAAATGTCCAAACACATGTTGCTAACCAGAATTCAGTTCCTGAGAATCCATCAGTTGACCCATTGAGCTTCCTTACTACTTCCCATTCTGGGAAAAGAATCCTGCAAGATGCTCAAGAACTGACAGCAGACATTCAACGCACTCACGCCTCTGATGCTGAGTGTCATTCTGCTGAGCCTACTCAATTGAGTAACATAACACAACTTCTGACCGAACTCAAAGGTCTTAAGGAGCTTCTATGTGTACTAACCGATATGGTCGCTCAACAGCCAAAGCAGGAGTTTGCTACAAAAATGGCTAACCTTCATTTGCACATAGTGCAACACATGGACACTATTGAAGGAAAGCTAAATGCCTTATCTGCCTCCAACTCAATAGTAGCCGAAACTGCTCA
Source organism: Euphorbia lathyris (assembly GCF_963576675.1). Taxonomy (NCBI): domain Eukaryota; kingdom Viridiplantae; phylum Streptophyta; class Magnoliopsida; order Malpighiales; family Euphorbiaceae; genus Euphorbia; species Euphorbia lathyris. The sequence goes on from NC_088912.1 coordinate 83,548,288, forward strand.
GGTCACTCAGCTCTTCACACAACTGAATTCTGAGCTGACTGCTACCAAAGACTTGGTTTCCTCTTCCTCACAATGCACAATAGAACAAATAGTTGAAGCTATTCGCATGCTCAGCTTAACTAGAGAAGAGATGCAAACCGACCAGGCGAAGTCAACTGAAATTTTCCAACTCACCAAGTCTACCTATTAGCATGTCAAGCATCAATCCACTCAGCGCCACCACTATGATGCTTCACTACTCAGGATGTACCATCAGTCTTACGCTAAAATGACGGACTCCATTACCTGGATGGGCAAGTCACTTGAGTTTATACTCAGTGTCATAAGCGCTCATATGAAAATTCCAGCGTCTAACATGACTGGTGGTATCCAAGTTTTTGACGGGCTTAAGCACAGTACGAGTCAACTCCAACAGTATTCCAGCTTGCTGACTCGTGCTGTTGAACGAGGGCAATTTTATGCTGCTGTCCCTCAGCCCAGTGATGCTGGCAAAATGGGGGAGAAAGACAAACAACCGGCAGAAGGAACTCAAAAGAAGAAACATCCCGGTTCAACTTCTGATGTCCCTCCCAGTACACAAACTCAACATCAAGATACAACGAAGCCTAGTCAGCAAACAAAGCCCAAATCGAACCAAGTTTAAGTCAACATTAGAAAATAGATTTTTTTTAACTTGTGTAAATCTTGATGTTTGCTGCTATGAGTCTTGTTTTGCTGAGTTTATATATTAATCGTATCTTCTTTCAAGCAACTGTGTTATTTGTTTATCGCTTTATGCTTATCTACTGTGTTGATCTAATGCATGACCTCTCTCATATGTCTCCTTACTTAAAACTCATTGAACAATGTAATCTGAAACTTATGAACATAAAAATCAAACAAGTACTAGGCCACTGAGTAAAACTACTCAGCCCCAACTAATTTACTCAGTTTACTTCCACTCTGATAATTGAACTTTATCTTCCGCTTAACTAAGTATCAAAACTGAGTAAAGTTAAAATGTTCCAATTGCTGACCTTACTCTAAACCTGACCTTAGACTTACTTAAATTAAACCTTAAAATCTTTAGAGTAAAACTAAGTCAGTGGTTCAACCCTTACGGGGGAGAATCTTAAAAAGTTAAGGAAAGGTCAATTGTCATAGGGGAGCTCAACACTGAGTTCCTTATTGAATATTTTTGCCAACATCAAAATGGGGGAGTTTGTTGAAACACTTTTCCACATGATTTTGATTTGACAAAATTATTTAACAAGAATTAAATCTCCATGATAAAAAATATTCTAACACATTAAATTTAAATGCTTTGATTTATTTATACTAATGTGTTTGTTCAATGTTGAGTTATTCAATTCATAAGACATTAAGTTGTAAGGCCCAAAGACCAACAAGAGAAACTCAAGCCTAAGTCAACCACACGGCCCAAGCAGATCAAAACGCAGCTCAAGCTGAATGAAACGCAAGCCCAGCAAGAAGTAGGATCGAGAAGCCTTCGTCCAAAAGGTTCAAGACGAAGCTGCTGAGTTGTGCGACAAAGAAGTCAGGTCAGCTGCTGACCTGAACAAACTTGAAGACAAAGTATTTCTACTTTGGGTAAAGTTCAGAAGACACAGGAAGTTGTCTGGAAGACTTTGCCATAAATGTGGAAACCTTCTGTCCAGCCTGACAAAAAGCTGCTGAGTACTGCCGAAGACAGAAGATACAAGAATTTGATTGGCCGAGGACGCTGAGCACGTACTGAGTGAAAGCGACAGGAAGCCTTTTCCCTCCAACGGTTATTTCGAAATTTGAAATTACCGGTGCATCAAGTGTCACTATAAATAGGCCACTCAAACGCTTCATTCGATGCAGATCTTCAATCAAGTCGAAACGCTGACCAAAAATTGATATTCGAAGTTCTGTGAGAAAAGCAAAGCAAATCTTACACCAATTCCAATATTGTTTAATAGTCTAGAGTGATCTTATTCATCTAAAGTGTCTTAGCAATTGTTGTTTAGGACAAACAAACACTTATCATTTCTAGAAGTATAGAAATGAGAAGCTGAGTACTCGGTCATAGTACTCAGCGGTAGAAATAGGATTGAGTAGAGGAATAGAGGAATGTACTCTTGTATACTCAGTTGCTATTGTAAAAGGTTTGTGCTCTACCTTTAAAGAGCTCAGTAGAGGATTCTAAAAAGCACGGAAGGAATTCTAGGGACTAGATATAGGCGGAGAGGTCGAACCAGGATACGTCTGCTGAGTAATATCTTTCTAACTCTTATCTCCTTAACATATTGCTTGCTATAATACTGTCTGGTTAAACACTAAAAAGAACATAAGCTGAGTTGAGTGAACTGTGAAGCTGAGTTCAGGAATAGACTCAAGTGCTATCTCCTAACTCAATGTTAGATTCAGACTTAGTCACCAGTTGACTAAGCTTGCATCTAAAACATACTCAGTACCACTATGCTAATAGACTTAGAAAAAGTCTAAGTTGTAAAAATTAAGTCAGCCTTACTTGAAATTTTTTAAATAGTTCCTAACCCCCCCCCCCCCTCCTCCCGCCGCTTGGAACTAATATTGTCACGTTACACGGGACCAACAGGGTTTTTAAAGACTTTTTGGCATTTTTGAAGTTCATTTGGGTTAGAGATGATATTTGCCTATTATTTATATATAAAGTTAGTATTTATTTATTTATTATATATATAATCTTGGTAAAGGCTATGCTTACTTTGTTTTTTACAAAGTAAGCCTTACTTTGTGTGTTTCCACTATTGGATTAATTTTATGCTCCATCATCCAATGGTGAAAACACATCAAGTAATGGTACTTTATCAAAAACAAAGTAATCATAGAAGGCACCTATATATCTTTTTTGAAAAATTTATTTATTATATATTTAAACTATATTAATTATGTATTATATGTGTAGTTATTTTTTTTTTGGAATAAAAAACAATGGATTAATGAGTCAAATCATGACAAAATTGTAACAATGAATCAGAAACATAACTCGGTAATAAATTAAAAAAAGAAGGGCAAGTGGATAAACGAGAAGACTGTGCTAACACATGTGCCATCCCATTCGCTTGCCGTCGTATCCATTTGACTGAGTAAGAGTCATTTGATGTTAGAATCGATCGTATTTGAGTAATTCTATCTCCAAATTCAGAATCATCAACAGAGCTAGAATTTATTGCATCAATAACTTGTTTAACATCAGATTCGAATACCACATTCCTTATTCCATCAACTTCTAGCCATTGCATAGCATGTAATAGAGCTTCGGCCTCACATTCTTGTGTTGTCGGACAATATAACAAACCCGCACATCTCCCCATTACAAACTGTCCATTTGCATCTCGTACTGCTGCTCCCATCCCTGCACGACCATCAGCGTTAAAGCATGCGGCATCAACACAACACGAGAGAAATCCTTCCGATGGCGGGTGCCAAGCCGTGCAACCAGCCGATGAAATATTTCCTGCTATTGTATTTCTGATCCACTGTTCTCCCGTACCAGTCCGATTCCTCAAGGCATTTGCTTCTGACCAATCATTAAGTATTGTGCAAGCTTGAGCCACTATTTGACCTGTTCTGCGAATCGCATACTGCCAAAGACGGGTATTTCTAGCTTGCCATAAACTCTAGAGGTGAATCAAAAATGTTTTTACAGTTTGTTTCGGTGCTGCTCTAATCATATTATGAAACCATGCTGTCAGGTTCTCAGCCACTACCGCCTCCGCATTAATTCGTTCTAGAAGTCCCGCCTTCTGCCACACTCTTATAGTTCCTGCACATTCAATAAAAAGATGTCATTCATCCTCCCAAGGTTCGTTACATATCACACAATTACTACATACATGTAACCCACGAAATTGAAGATTCACACGCGTTGGGAGACAATTGCGTGCTAATTACCAACCAAAATGTCGGACCTTTTGTGGAATATGTGTAGTTATTAAGTATATATATTTGTTGCATTTATTATATATATAATATATATAGTTTTTATTTCTTTATATTACATATATAATATATAGTTCTATTACTTATTATATATTGTGTATTATATTATAGTATTAATTATTTATATATAGTTATATACTATGGTATTTATTATTATTTATTATTTATTATTATTATTATTATTATGATTAAATACTAGTTAGTTTTCTGTGACATATATATAGTATAATATTGATATAGTATTTATGTATTTGTTATTATATATAGCATTTATATTTGTTATTCTTTATTATATATAATATAATATATATACTTGTTAACAGTTTTTTTTTTTAAAGAATGAAAGAATTTTATAACTGATCAGAAGCAAGCACTGTGACAAGAAAAAAGGAAGTACATGCACCCAGACCCTACGATCAGACTCGGAATCAGCCATCCTTGCTAGTAAGTGAGTCATTTGATTCGCAAATCGCTTGGAAAAAGTAACCGACTCGATAGCTAATTCAACTATCAAAGCTTTACAATCATTAATGAGAATGCCAAAGGGGGAAACTAACTCAATAGGACTATTTAATGCTAATACTAAAAGCTGTGAATCCATTTCCAATTGAACATTGTTGAAGTTTGATGTTTTTAGCCAGCTGAGGGCCTCTCGGCAACTGATGCTTTCAGCTATCAAAGGATTTGTGTTATTGCTGATCATCCCGCTTCCGGCCGTGAGAAACTCTTCTCTATCATCGCAGAGGACGAACTCGTAGCTTGAACTACCTACTGAGATGAACACAGCCGCATTAGTATTTAATTTGAGCGAATTGGCCCGGGGAGGCTGCCACGTAACTGGAAATTGGACTGCCTGGGATGCTCGAGAAAGAGGGTGGGCCTACTGCCAACTGCTAAGCAGCGTTGTAGCCCTTCTGATACTGATACCCGGATTAGAAGTGCGTTGCTCCCATACCCAACAGTTTCAGTCATTCCAAATCTCCCAACTTAGGACAGCAGCGATGGATATCTTTCTGGGATTATTCTATTAACAGTTGTTATATATATGGTATGTATATTACCTTTTTTTTTTTAGAAAAACTGAATTTAATTAATCTTGAATAAATGTCATTACATATTGCAGAATATAAATAACTGGGAATTGAAGCATTACTAAAAAACTTAGCATTGGAACGTGCATGGCGCGCCATAATATGAGCCACATTGTTCGCTAATCTTGGGACAAAAGTCACTGAATAATAATGGTGTTCTGATAATAAGTATTGGATATCCTCAACCACCCCTCCAATTTCTGAACCATCAACGCTTACTGAATTGATTCTTTCTGTAATACCCTTCGAGTCTAATTCGAACACAACCTGTTGGATATCTAATCTACCATACCACCGAATAACTTCCAAAAGGGCTAGAGCTTCTACTAATAGAACGGATGGACAACCCTGATTGAAGCAATTGAAACAAGCCCCAAATATGCCCGAATCACCTCGCATGACTGCTCCAGCTCTGAATTCCCCAGAATCGATGAACAGCGCCATATCCATTTTACATTTAAATCTGCCAGTTGTGGTTGTATCCAACGAATCTGATCCGTTATCACTACTCCCTACTGTGTTTTCTTTTTTGCCTCCTACGCCATCTGCCGGTCGACTCGCAACCTTTTTGCCCATTCCACAACATTCTCCATAGAGTCTACTGAACCCGACCATATTTTCACATTCCGGTACGACCAGATTGCCCATAGTACCATCGCTCGCCGACTTGCCTCTTCTAACGTCTCTGAACCCAACATATGGAGACGCCAATCCTCTACCCAGTCCCAATCGCTCCTTGGAGCCGCTAAATTAGCCTTTAGCCAACATGTTGTTGCGAATGCACAACCCCCAAAAAGAAATGGCATCCATGTTGTACGTCTAATCCGCACACCCCACAACTCACAAGAGTCGGAACATATCTCTGCATTAATCGGATTTGCAGCGTCAATAGCTTAGAGCACAATCTCCAGGTGAACATCCGAACTTTTGGAGGCACATTCAACAAATGCGCTGCCACACCTGATCCGTCACACTTCCAAGGTGCATTGACTCGAGTCTGCGATTACCCGACTTTACTGAATAATCGCCATTCGAAGTGAAATGCCACAGTAGAGAGTCATCTCGGTTCGACCATGGTACCACCATATGGATAATTATTTCTAATCGTTGTTAGAAATATTTTATGTGAACGCTTGAGATAAGATACACACATTTAAAATTTGACTATACTCGGTTTCATATGCTATCACTTAACCAGGGAATATCTTGGAACACCCCAATAGTATTCTTCATGACCGAATACTCTATGTGCTTCAATTATTATATATCTACAAAGATGTTTTCTCAAATTTCTGATTATGATTTATAATTTAAATATAGAGTTTATTATGGAAAGAACGAAAAAAGTGGAAAGATGAAGGGATTTTCATATTTAAAGGTCATTAATACGTGAAGTTTTATGGAAGAAATGGAAAATGTAAGAAAATGAAGGTCAATAATAAATGAAGTTTAAATGGAGTTATGACATATTCGACATGTTGTTAGATATGTAAATAATCCTAAATAATAGGATTATTTACATATCTAACAAGAGAGAGAGAGGGGTTATGGTTTATAATCTAAGGGTGTGGTTAGTTTACCTACTGCTTGCTGTTGGAAAAAAAACTACTTTTTATGTATAAAAAGCAAAAAACAGTTCCCTAACCAAACATCAAAAACTCTCTTTTTTTAATACAACAATACACCTTAAATATAGAGTTTATTATAGAAAAATGGAAAAGGTAGGAAGATGAAGGATTTTTTAGGTTTAAAGGTCATTAATAGATGAAGTTTTAAGAAAGAAACCGAAAATGTAGGAAAATGAAGGGATCATGAGATTTAAAAACCATTAATAGATGGAGTTTAAATTAGGATGGAAAATGTAGCATAAGATTATGAAAATTAAAAAAAAAATGACATGGAACCTTAAAAAAATACCATGAGAGTTTAGCTTTTATATATATATTACAGAAGAAAAAAAAATTTAATGAAGTCAAAGTGATTTTAGAAATATTGATCATGTGTCACAATTTGTCTTACACAATGAAGTTCAAAGACATGCTACTTAATTGGTATCATTATATTATTTCAAGCCCTAAGTTTGAATAATTGTGTGTGTTATTTTAAAGAAATAATTGTGTGTTATGGTTTAATCATAGCCTCTACCTATTTTATTACTCGTTATACAGTAAAACTTCTATAAATTAATAATGTTGGGACCATGGAATTTTATTAATTTATAGAGATATTAATTAATCGATAAATTAATAATTATTAATTTATAGAGTGATTTTAAATTTTTTAAAAATAAATTTTAAATTACTAATTGTTTAAAACATTGCAAAATTCATACAGGGGATGAATATATCATAACGAATTTAGAGGAAACAATCACGAAAAAAGACATTCATGAACTTGAGGGAATGATTGATCAGCTTGATTACCGCAATCAAATGAATGTCAATCAAATATTGGATTACCCAGGTGAAAACAATGAATGCTCACAAGTCCAAAGTTTAGAAAAAATTGTGTCGAGCGTTATGCAAATTCAATTGAGGATGAAGTTAGGGATGATTTGGTACCTTTGAAACCAGTCTGATGACCCGCGAGGCTAAACCGGGTCATATTCATTTCGCAGGCCCAGCCCATACTTAGACCCATGGTCTAAGATCGGATGGGACCCGAATAAAGGAAGCGGGCGCAGCGAGTAACCGCCCCGAATGGGACCCGAATAAGCGGAAACGGGTGAAGCCGGTAACCGCCCCGAATTCCTAAACGGAGCATCAAGACTCCCACTCAGAACCACGTTCGTTGCCATGAAAGCCACGAAAGGGACATGGCCTAAAAAGGGGGAACCGCCCTCAGAACGTGGCCCACTAAGGAGTAACCGCCCTCGGCGGTTACCTAAAAAACACCTATAAAAGGCCTTAAGAACAAGGGAAAAAGGTACGCTCACAATTTTCCCCGCAATACTATTGTCAAATTACCAACCTTCTTACAAAAACTGACTTGATCGTCGGAGAGTTTTCCCGGAGATCCTGTCTCCGGTTCTGTTTTGCAGGTAACTCTGGCAGAGAATATCAAATCGGATCCGGCAAGTTATCATTGGTGCGGTGAGCGTGGACCTTTTTTACCAACATTTGGTTAAAGGTACGCGAAGAACATGTCAGAACCATCACGAACGACCGGCGTTACCACTAGATCAACCAGTATGAACTCCAGGGGACCACGGATTGCGAATTCGCAACCTGTAAGTACACAGCCTGTGGTGCCTAGCTCATCCGGTCCTTCGGGACAATTGAGTCCCTTATTGGAAGTCCAAGTGCAAACTGAGATGGAAATGTCCAATAGTGATTTCGTGCAGATGGCAGGACAAGTCTTGGCTTCGAACATGAGCCAGGCGGCTGGAGATCGAATGATTAATTTACTAACTGCCCTCGCCGAACACAATACCGTCGTGGCGGCTGCTCCTCAAGAACCTGTGGTTATCTCAACACAATCACCGACTATCCCTGTCATATCGGCCCTCCCGCAGCCATCTCAGGCGCCAAATCAAGTGGGCCAGAGTAGTCGCACAAACCCACATAGCCACCCGATTAACTACTCGCACCCAGATCTCATTACGAAGATACATCCGACCTGGCAGCCATCCCAACCGTTGCCAGGAGTGCACGCTACAGCAAGTGGAACCTTTTCCTCACAGACATTCGGAGTTGATGACTCTTGGGCGAGAGCACATATGGAACTTTGATCCTATAACGGGACAGCGGTTAGTCCCCCAACAGGCACACGTCTCAACACCGATGGGCGGGTGGATGCCACCCAGAATTCACCAGCAGCGGATGGAAGAAGTCCGGCGAATACCCGATATTGACTTAGAAGATCAATTACGAAGCATGATGGAGCGAATGGGGTACTCGGCTAGGCCGAGAGCAGAGGTCCAGAGCGATTCACCTTTTGCCCCTTCGTTGCGGGAATTCATTCCAGATCACAGAATCAAGGCGCCCGCGATACCTAAATACTATGGGGATCCAAATTCTGATCCTGAGGCTCATGTCAGGAACTACAGAGAACTAATGGATGTTGCAGGAGCGAGTGAAAGCATCATTTGCAGGTTATTCTCGACAACTTTGGGCGGAGCCGCATCTGATTGGTTTCGATCTTTACCCGCAGAATCTATTCACAATTGGCATCAATATAGTTGGGATTTCTGTGCGAAATTTGTGGGCTGTAAAGCAGCGGATGTGACGGATAGGCAGCTGAAGGAGATCAAACAGAGGAACTATAATTCCCTAAGGGAATTTGTTGTCGCATTCAACGATATTCTGGTGCGATTGCAAAACCCGGATATCGTGAGCATCCGCAACATCATGGCAGATGGAACCACGGATTGGAGTATGCGGGAGGAAATCATCCGCAACAAGCCGCGCACAGTGGCCGAACTCATGAAAATAGCAAAGGAATTCATGGAAGTGGATGATGTCAACAGGGAACATAGGGCTCAAACCCGGCGAGAAAGAGATGCCGCTAGATCCACTTCGGACAATCGGCGCCAGACCCAGTCCAAAAGTAATTTTGTTCGAAGAGGCGATCGCCCCTTTCAAAGTGGCGGATATCAGACACCATTAAACACGACTCGCCAGGAGGTGTTACTTTGGATCGAAAAGAGCCGCCTGAAGAAGGATGTGCGGTTCCCCGAGGTAAAAGGTCGAACCAGTTTGGGGCGACATCCTAACAAATATTGCAGGTTCCACAGATTGAACGGCCACGACACGAACGATTGCTATGAATTGAAGAATGAGATTGAAAGGCTGATCGAAAGGGGCAAGCTGAATTAATTTGTACGAAAGGAGACTAGTGACGAGAAAGCAACGTTACCACATGAAGAAGAGGCAAGGCCCGAAAAGAAGCCGAAAAAAGGAGTGATAAACGTGATAGCCGGCGGGATCTATGAGCCTCCAACAAAAAGAGCTCGCCGTGAACAGCGAAAAAGCAACACTCATAGGGGGGATGCCCTCAATTACTCATTCGCACGAATCACGGAGCCGCATGCGGATGCTTTGGTGATTACAATGGCTGTAGAAGGATGGGACGTCAAACGGGTCCTTATTGATACTGGCAGTTCTTGTAATGTTATTACTCGGACTGAATTCAACAAGTTGGGAATTAATGACGAGCGAGTGGAACATACATTCATGGATGTAACAGGTTTTGGGGGTCAATCCTCTCAAACAAGTGGACAGGTGGTGTTGGAGGCAGAAATGGGCGATAAAAAGCTAAAATGGCGAGGTGATTTAGAATTCGCAATTGTTGATCTCCCATTGGCCTACAACATAATTCTGGGATGCCCATTCCTGTCAGAAACGGAGTCGCTCATCTCAATGAAGCATTTAACATTACATTTACCAACACACCAAGGGCGAGTCATAGTTGAAGGTGATCAACTTGTATCTCAACAGGCCTATACATTGTCACTTGAACCAAAGCCAGACGAGGAAGATAGGGTAGAGGAGAAGTTGCCAGCGGAAGCATTGGGAGAAACGGAACTATTCGCCATCTCAAGCGATAAAAATGTGCGAATAGCGACGGGCCTCCCCGAAGAAACGAAGAAAGCCATTGCCGAGGTGCTGGTCCAATGTGAGTCGGCATTTGCCGCCCCAAATGAAATACTGAAAGGAATAAGTCCAGACGTAGCAACCCATCGTTTGAATGTAGACAAAGGTGCAACCCCAATGCGATAGAAAAAGAGAGGACATGCTCCTGAGCTGCAAAAGGCGATTGAAAAAGCAGTGGCGGATTTGCTAAAGTCAGATGCAATTCGAGAAGTCACCTATCCGGAGTGGTTAGCCAATGTGGTGCTAGTCAAAAAGCCAAATGGAACGTACAGAATGTGCGTCGACTTCAAAGATCTGAACAAGGCATGTCCGAAGGATATGTATCCGCTTCCTAACATTGATATATTGGTAGATGGAACTGCAGGATATGAAGCTTTATCATTCACCGACGTGAAATCCAGTTACCATCAGATACCCATGGAGAAGGCGGATGAAATCAAAACATCGTTCATAACTCACCAGGCGACTTATTGCTTCAAGGTGATGCCCTTTGGATTGAAAAACGCGGGAGCAACATACCAGAGGATGATGAACAAGATATTTTCAGACAAATCCGGTGAGAACTTCTCGATCTACGTTGATGATATGATCATCAAAAGCAAGAAAATGCAAGACCACCCGCAGGATATCAAAGAAATCCTGGAAGTGCTAATCAAATATGGCCTCAAATTGAACCCAGAGAAATGCACATTCGGAGCAAGAGCGGGAAAGTTCCTAGGTTTCATTGTTAGCGGCAAGGGAGTTGAGGCGAATCCCGAGAAGGTTAAAGCAGTAATGGAGATGAAAACGCCGAGGAGCATAAGAGAAGTACAGAGATTAAATGGGCGGTTGGTGGCATTAGGGCGATTCATATCATGCTCAGCTAGGAGATGTCTACCTTTCTACAATGCCATCAAAAAATCCAAGTCCTTTGAATGGACGCCGGATTGTCAAGAAGCATTTGAGGGGATAAAGCGATTACTGTGTTATCCGCCCTTAATGAGTAGGCCGGAGGATGGAGAAGATTTATTTCTCTACGTATCCATCACCAATATGGCGATATGCACTGTGATGGTGCGAGAAGAAGAAGGGCAACAATATCCAGTGTACTACGTGAGCAAAGTCCTGAAGGATGCAGAACTCCGGTATTCGAAGTTGGACAAAATGGCCCTCGCAGTGATAACCACGGCGGCTAGATTGAAACCATACTTTCAGGCGCATACTATCATTGTGAGAACTGGCATCCCAATGCGAAAGGTATTACAGAAACCTGACGCATCCGGCCGGTTGATGGAATGGTCAATTCGCCTGGGAGAATTCGATATTCGCTATGAAGGGAGACCAGCGCTAAAGAGCCAAGTACTCGCCGATTTCGTGAACGAATTCAGCCTGGGATGACGATGAATGTCCGAAGGCACAAAAAGAAGAGTGGAGTATGTACACAGATGGGGCATTATCTATAGATGGAGCTGGGCTGGGAGTCGTCATCAAGGGCCCGGAGGTTATTCGCCTGTGCTATGCAGCAAAATTAACTTTCAAAACTACCAATAATGCCGCAGAGTATGAAGCAATGATATGCGGATTGAAGTTGCTCAATGAACTCACCTCAGAAAGAGTGGTAATCTACAGCGATTCCAAACTCATGATAAACCAGATCATAAAAAATTATCTGGTGAAACAGGAGGAGCTAGTAAAATACCATCAGGTAGTCGGCAGATTGACACAAGAGTTAACGCACAAGGGAGTCGTTTGGGAGATGGTGCATGTTCCGCGAGGCCAAAATGCAAAGGCTGACGAATTGGCAAAAGCAGCGGCAAGTAGAGAACCATGGAGTCAGAAGGCATGCAATTTGGAAATAAAATCGGCACCAGCATTCGAGGTTGATCAGATTATGGTCATCGAAGAATTGGAAGACGATGAAGATTGGCGGATGCCCATCCGCCAATATCTGGAGCAGGGAGATTTACCGGTTGATAAGAGCTTAACCAAAAAGCTAATTGGACAGTCAGCTCGATACTTAGTTCGGGATGGAACTTTGTATCGGAAATCGTACACATGTCCATGGTTGAAATGCATTAGTCGCAACGAAGGAGACTACGTGCTATGAGAACTACATGAAGGAATTTGTGGCGCGCACGAAGCTTCGGCGGCGTTGGCAAGAAAGGTCAAACTGATGGGATACTACTGGCCCAAGGTGGTGGAAGATTCTCAGAAGATGGTTGCGGAATGTCACAATTGTCAAATACATGCGGATGAAAAGCATGTTCCCGGAGCCGAACAAATCGCTATAATGACGGCGTGGCCATTCGCAACATGGGGAATCGATATAGTGGGCCCATTCCTAGAAACGACAAAGAAAAGGAAGTACTTGATAGTCGCAGTTGACCACTTCAGCAAATGGGTAGAAGCGGAGGCAGTAACCGCACAAACACCTGAGCGAATGATCGAGTTCTTACGAGAGAACATTATCATACGATTTGGAATCCCGCAAAAGCTCATAACCGACAGTGGCACCCAGTTCAACTGTGCCAAGTTCAAAGCATACTGCGAAAGCATGGGGATCAAAAATCATTTTTCTTCCGTAAACCATCCCCAATCGAATGGTATGACGGAGGTTACCAACAGGGCCATGATTCAAGGCATCAAGAAGCGGCTAGGAGACAAAAAAACAGGTTGGGCGGATGAGATACCCCATATGTTGTGGGCATACAGAACCTCTGTAAAGGCAGCAACAGGCGAAACACCTTTCTCGCTAGTTTATGGAGCCGAAGCAGTCCTACCTGTTGAAATCAAGTCGCCCACAGATCGGATAATTTATTATTGCGACACACAAAATCCTATCAACATTAGAGATGCTTTGGATTCTGTGGAGGAACGAAGAGAAAAAGCTTACATGCGAATGGCAGTGTACCGCAATAGAATCAAGAAATATCATGACAGAAGAGTGCGAAAAGTAATAATCAACGAGAACGACTTGGTCTTGAAAAAAGCGGATAAAATACAATCCAGAGATGGCAAAGGCAAGCTGGGCGTCAACTGGATCGGACCATACAAAGTATCCAAGAAGCTGGGACCAGCCACTTTTGAAATAGAAGAAATGAGCGGAAAGAAGCTCCCGCGCACCTGGAATCTAGAGAATCTACGCCTATATAAAAAGGCCGAGTAGTTCGAGGAAATGACGAGTACTCTTTTTCCTTTTATGAGTTTTTCCCATTGGGTTTTCTGATAAAAGGTTTTAATGAGGCTTTGATCCCACACAGTTGGTGTACCTATGTAATAAACCTTTTCTCTTTATCAATAAAGGTATTCAATTATTACATTTATTCAATATGTTACGTCCGAAGGCGGATTGTTCTTAAAAACACATAAATGTGTTGCCTATTAAAGAAAGGTGGATGCATGATTACGCATCACTCGCAAAACCCTTAGGGTTAAACTCAAAAAACACATAAATGTGTTGCCTATTAAAGAAAGGCGGATGCATGATTACGCATCACTCGCAAAACCCTTAAGGTTAAACTCAAAAAACACATAAATGTGTTGCCTATTAAAGAAAGGCGGATGCATGATTACGCATCACTCGCAAAACCCTTAGGGTTAAACTCAAAAAACACATAAATGTGTTGCCTATTAAAGAAAGGCGGATGCATGATTACGCATCACTCGCAAAACCTTATGATTAACCTTATGATTATATTATTTTCGAAAGAAAAATAATAGAGTAAGGCATAAAATTAAGCGAATAAACGAGTACTCAAAAACTGCAAAAAAGGTTTGGCCACCCTAGCGAAAGCAAAAATTACTATGAAGAATTATAAGTATGAAGTCGGCAAAAGGCAAGGATCATACATGAAAATAAAGTGACAATAATCGCACGTATAGGCAAAGCGGCAAGTGAAAGAAAATTAATATAGACGGGCAGTTTGTTACATACAAAAAGTCCAAATATAAATTAAACTATGCTACAGCTTCCTCTCCTTCACCCCTATTGCTTTCCTCGCCTCCAGCGACTCCCTCATCTCCTCCAGTGGGCGGATCTACTTCAAGCGAATCCTCAACCCTCGAATCAATAACTGCTTCAGAGGGCGATACCTCTTACTCAGGCTGAGAGATGTCCTGCGGTGCCCCTTCTTTCGCATTCCGGGTAGGGATCTCGCCGATAATTGGAGATTCCTGAAAACTCTTCCAATCTAAGAGGAGCACCTCATCCATATCAGCATCCTCGGCTTCCAGCTTGTCCCACTTCTCAGTTAAATCCTTTTCAGGGATGGGAACCTTAGGGCGGTTAAGTACGAGACCCTGATGTCCATGCTCATAAGCGGCATGAATCCGCTCCCCATACCAGTAGATGCGGGCACCGTCTTCAGCCAGAATTTCCTCAGCCCTCTTCTTTTGTGTCTCCTTGGAATCAGCTAGATCATCGAGGGCCTTTCGCAGCTCATCGGACTTAGCCTGAAGAGATTTAAGAGCCTCCTCCTTCTCGCTCACAGCCTTCTGAAGGGCGCCTTCTAGGACCTTCACCTTCCCTTGGACATCATCATAAAGCGACTTCTGAGTCGCCAATTCAGTACCAAGACCTTCCAACTCCTTGGCTCGCTCGGCATCCCTTCGGAGAATGCCCTCAGCGAAATTGATAATCTGCATATAAGACGGCTCACGAATAAAAAAGGGCGAATAGAAATAGGCGGTTACAATGGACGCAAGATCCTTGAAAGAGAATGACAAGCAACAATATACCTCTACAGAACGCTTCTCGATCCCCTCCACAGCGGTAGGGAGCGGTACTTGTTCGTGCACACGGGAAGCAGAGGGAAGCCGCCCGAGGACATTGCATATGGAAGAGACAATGTCCTTGCAAGAAAAACTCACGGCCATGCCAAAGGTCCTAGTCCACCATCCGGTGATGTCGGGAATTGGCTGCAAAGGCGTAAAGAAAAATATCAAGAGAACAGCAGATAGCTCATGAGGAAAAAAGTAGCAATATAGAAAGAGGGAATAGATCAAGATACCTTGTGAATTGGGGTACTGCTCTTTCCTTTGGATGAGGCGGATACGGGTGTACCGCCAACAGTAAGGGACACGGAGGTGTTCTTCTTCTTGGGACGAGAAGACTCTGTATCCGCACTTATCTTCCGCTTCCTCGTCAAAGGAAGATCCTCGGAGGCAGAAGCGGGACCTTGTGAAACGGAGGCCCTTATAGGAGAAGCCGCCTCAATGGAAGGAATCGTTCCTCCAGAAGAATCCGCCCCTACAACGGAAGCGGTTCCTGCCATCCGCTTCTTCCTTCTCGCTAGGGCCTTAGCCTCCCGATCTGCAGCGATTTGAGATAAAGGATCACCCCTGCAAAGGGTTAAAAGAAATCATCAACTTGGAAATAAAAAGTACCTTGTACAAAAGCGCGATAAGGGATATAGACCACGCGATCCCCCTCGCGGTAGGCAATCGCTACTCGGCTCCTTAGCATATGGAAGGCCTGATCATATGTCCATACAAAAGGAGGGGTACTCTTCAGGAACTCGATGACAGCGGATTCTTCCTTGCTGGGGTAACCGAAGTTCAAACTCTTCACATTGGGCCGGCCCCAACGGCGAAGGAAGTTCAGATTTCCCTCATTAAACTTGATAAAAAAGTAAGAGCGATCCCACTCGCGGATCTTGTTCAGCTTCTCGTCAAAACCATAGTATCCGCTCTGGCGGATGAATGTGAAATATCCCACCGAACTCTTGAAATGATGAAGCTTGGAGAAAATTTTGAGCGAGAAAGGAACCTCCAAACAATCCGCCAGAAATTTATCCAGGGTCAAGTCGGCCCATCCATTTGGATGTAACTGCCCGGGTGCGATTCCGTAACCGCCGAGGACGGAAACAATCTCATCCGCCAGCGGATAAGTGAAGCCGCAGATAATTTGGGCGACGAAAATGGTGAAATACCCCTTTGGGTAATCGCCCGGTCCTCTATCCTCCCCGGGAATGATGGTCTCGAGACCTTGGAGCCAAGGATATTGCACCCGCAAATCCTCAATGGTCTCGCGACAAACTAGGCTTCCCGACATGTCCCTCTTTGGTAACAAACGGGGGGTTGGGACAGGTGGCGGAATCAACTTCTTAGGGTCAAAATCTAGACCCTCGTCGGTTGTATTCGCCAGATGGAGGAAGTCAGCGGGGTGGGAATCAGACCCATGAGAACTGGTTGAAACTTCATCAACCATCTCATCAACTTCATGAGAAACCTCGCGGACGTAGTTCTCATCGAACGGTGCGAAGTCGAGGTCGGGGTTCGACATGTTGAGGAAAAGAAATAAACAGAAGTAAAAAGCCGAACAAGGTACAAGTTATGAAGAGGAAAACTTACATGGGAAAGACAACACAGAGAAGTGACGGAAATAAGAGGTCAACGCCGGAAAAGATGACGCCGGAAAAGAAACAACGAAAGAGGAAAAATTCACAAGTTTTTGAATTTTCAATAGACAAGCAAAAACGAAGCGTCCCCTATGAATAGACCCTAAAGGGCTCTTGTATCAAACTAAAGGGGAGGCATGTGATGACCCGCGAGGCTAAACCGGGTCATATTCATTTCGCAGGCCCAGCCCATACTTAGACCCATGGTCTAAGATCGGATGGGACCGGAATAAAGGAAGCGGGCGCAGCGAGTAACCGCCCCGAATGGGACCCGAATAAGCGAAAACGGGTGAAGCGAGTAACCGCCCCGAATTCCTAAACGGAGCATCAAGACTCCCACTCAGAACCACGTTCGTTGCCATGAAAGCCACGAAAGGGACATGGCCTAAAAAGGGGGAACCGCCCTCAGAACGTGGCCCACTAAGGAGTAACCGCCCTCGGCGGTTACCTAAAAAACACCTATAAAAGGCCTTAAGAACAAGGGAAAAAGGTACGCTCACAATTTTCCCCGCAATACTATTGTCAAATTACCAACCTTCTTACAAAAACTGACTTGATCGTCGGAGAGTTTTCCCGGAGATCCTGTCTCCGGTTCTGTTTTGCAGGTAACTCTGGCAGAGAATATCAAATCGGATCCGGCAAGTTATCACAGTCACAAGAAATGAAGAAGTTATAGCATCATACACTCTTTATAAAATTTTTTGTTAAAATTTGACAACAATACACCGGAACTTTTAAATGCACTGAGAATAGTCAGAGATGAAATTCAACTAGATTTAAATTTCAAGAAAAAACAAAATACTATAGATTCATATTTTGCTAAATTATCCCAAGTATGTATATCTATATATATTTCGCATATGTATTTGAGAAATTATTAATTTATAAAGGTAATAATACAATGTATTTATAAAGAGTTGTTCCAGAAAATTATTATCTTATTAATTTATTAAAATTGATTATTTTTTAAACTGGTCCAAGTCGGGACCAGAAGAAATTATTATTTTAAAGAGTTTATTAATTTATCGAGTATTAATTTATAGAGGTTTTACTGTATATACAAGTCATACTCAAAATGAAAAGTGGGACCTAGCTTAGACTAATTAATACTTAATAGTTTCATTAAGGTTAAATTCATAATTATGAATTTATTTACTTGTAAATTCATAATTAAGTCTTTGAAAAAAAAATTCTTCAAAAAAAAAAAAAAAACAGAAGTCTTTAAATTTTTAGTGTTCTAAAGATTACTTTTGATTATTTTTTATATATATTAAACCTGTGGATTTTAATTTTCACATATATTGAAATTCTTATTAATGTTTCGTCAGTAAAAAGTTGAATATGCATAAAAATTAAAAGTTAAAATTTAATCCTTCAAATTTTGAAAGTGTAAAGATTTATCATTTATTTTGATATTTGTTTGTTTAATTATCTTATTATTATTAAGATGTGGTAGAGTGTAAATCACAAATGAAACTTGACTATATAATTGTAACTACCTATATGATTTGTCAAATGTAGGAAAAATTGTGTTATAATTTTATAGGGGATGCATAATTCTATTATTATTGACTGATTGTTAATAAAAGTAATGAGTTAATTATCTATCAATGTCATTAATTAATGAAGACTGCTGAATTTTAATTAAAGTTAGCCTAGAGAAATTAAAGTCTACTAAAACAGGTCCATGCAATGTTGACTGATAGCAAATAATTTTGTATTTTTAGTTATTTAGGTTATTTTTATTAATTTGTTTAAATTTTTGTTTTTATAATTTATTTGTTAATTAGACATATTACATACTAATAATAATAATAATTACGATTTTACCAAACACTAATAACTAATCAGCTAATAAAAAAATTATTAATAACAACAAACAACTAACTGCAATAACAAACAGCTAACAATAACTGCTATTAGCTAACAGCCGAAACAAAAAGGCTCAAGATTGTAAATATATTTGACGCTAGTTGGGTCAATAGGGTCATTGGAGATTAATCGAATTTGTATTTTTATATTTTATTATTTGTTGACAAAAAAAATACAAATATAATGAAAATATATATATACTATCTAAAAATAATGATATAAAATTATTTAATATAAAAAATGTATATTTATAATATATATCTTTAAAAATATATAGATGACAATATTTCAACAACAATATCATTAAAACAATTCAGATTACAAATAAAAATAATGTTCACAAGTAATATAATTCATCAAAAACCATTAAACAATATTTTTGAAGTCTTAAATTATATCATGGAAACAAGTAGAAAACACAAATAATTCAAAATATCTAAAAATAATAAACACAGTTCACCAACAATCATGCAAGTAAATTGTAATCAAGCAAAAAAAAACTAAAAAAAATATAATAAACTCTTGTCAAGCGCTATCGTAGCAGCCTAAGCACCTCCCAAATCGCCAAAAAAGGTCTAATTTAGGAAAATCAGAATGAATTCTCGATTTTGCACGTCTATGTGAAGACTGAGCAATCTAGGCTGTTGTTTCCTTAAACACGGGGTGTAATTAGAAACTCATATCACTTCTAAGGGATAATACATAAATTAACATCTGGGGTGTAAATTTATGGACGACTGGCTAGATTGGCGGTGAGCGACTTTATGGGCACATGGTTTAAATTCGATTCAATCAAACTCGATAACCAAATTGAAATTTATCGATTCGGTTAGTAATCCATTAATAAACAAATTTTATTTAATAGGTAATATTGCAAAATCATTCTATAGTTAATAGATTCCTTTGGACTGATAAATGGTTACTGGAAAGACCAATTATATCAGCCATTACTAGTATAGAAATTCTCTTTGTGGAGAGGTTTAACATCATTGCTTTTTAATGGAACTCGAGTGGATTGAGGTGGGATTTGCTTAATAAGTATATCACCCATGAAACTGCTAAAATGCTAAATAATATGATGATTAATATGGATCCTACAAACCTAGATAAAATGTGTTGGGCACTTTCCCCTAATGGCTCCCTTATAGTTAAGTATGCGTACTGTTCCCAATTAAGTACTTTGGAAAGTTTGCAGGACATCGACTGGAAGATCATTCGACAGCTGAAAGTTTCTCTAAAAATCTGCACATTTCTAAGGCAATTATGAATGGAGTAGGCATTGCTTTAGCCAAATTGATATGTGCCTCGTTTGTTATGCCCATTCTGAGACAACCTTGCATATCCTTTAGAGATTGCTATAGATTGTAATAGCCAAATTTGGACCATTTCATTCCGAATAGTCTTTTGAATTTTTGGACCTCTTTAAATTTACAGGATTGGATTTTGTTTAACATTAAATCCTTTGTTCATCCTGAGTTTATTAGTATATGGAAAAATTCTTTTCTCCACCACGGTATGGTGGCTCTGGAAATGGTGTTGCATTAAGATATTCGAGGGGACGGAGCAAGAGATCGGAACACAAATTGGCTTCCTCGTCTCCAATCTAAACAAGACCTCTAACGCTTTCAGGATTGGGGAGGATCTTAGTCGTCTACTTGTGACACGAAGAGATATCCAGGTGTGTTGGCAGGCTCCTATTCTTCCTTACTTCAAGCTGAACACGGGCGGAAGTAGTAAAGGTAACCCAAGTATTGCAAGAGGATGTGGGGTCATCATAAATTCAGAAGGCAAGTGTGTGTCGGGTTTTTTCATCAACATCGAAATCTGCTCTGCCATTCTTGTGGAACTATGGGTCGTTTATAAAGGTTTCGATCTGGCTTGGAACATAAGGATTAAAAATATTGTTGTCGAGACTGATTCATCATTGGATGTCCAATGGCTAAATAGAAGATGTGGGAACTCCAGCTCATGTAACAGCCTGATACTCGCTTGCATTGAGCTTATTGGTAGAGACTGGACAGTCACTATTCTCCACACATATAGGTGTAGACACTGGGTCAGAGGACCTATGAAAAAACCCATGTTGAGCAATTGAAACGGTTGGTTCCATTAAAACAAAATTCAGAAAATCAATAAACGTTAAAAGATAAAATCAGTAAAAAAGAAAAATCATGGAGAACCGACGTTTGCGAATCCCACAAGTGAGAAAATCATCCACAAAGGCAGAAAATCGAGTTATGACCACAACTGTTTGTGAATTCCATTGAAATGTGACAATTATGCCGCAATTTTCATTGTAGGCAATCATGAAAATGTGAAGCATATTGATATAAATGGTCACCTAGTTAGGGAGGCAATGGTTGAAGGTTTTATTATCACTCCTTTTGTTCCAACACATGAACAACTTGAAGATTGCTTACAAAGCACTTGTGCTCAAATGCAATCATCCTTATCCAAGTTAGGATTGTTTTTACTTACACTCCCAATTTGATAGGCGACTATTAAGATGTAATTAGCTAGCTAAGAAAAGTTTGAGTACTATTTTTGTAATTAGTCATAGTCATTTCGAGCTGTTAGTGTTACTTTACTCTTTCTTCGTTCTTTATTATAACGGCTATATAAGCCTCAATTGCTTTTTAATATATTTTGAGCTTTTTCATTTCTTCTCTTTTATGATCACAATACATACTTTCATACAAGTCTTAAGTCTTTTTCTTTACCCAAAAACTACCCTTGTAAAATGAGGAACAAGTACGGAGCATGAACGGGAAAAATTTTGGTGCCTTTCAAATAGGTAGATGGCATATGAGGAAAAAATATATTACAGACTAAGCCAAACAAAGGCCGACTCAAGAGGACAAAATTTGCATTGCCCACGTCATAAATGTACACCCCCAAACACAGCAGGATATGATATGCACCCCTGCGCACGGAAGAGGCTTCTAATTGGTTATGACTTAGATCCTCTAAAAGATCCTTGTATATACAAAGTTCTCTTAGAAAGGCAATGTGGGGTTGGTTTCTTATTCCTCAATAATATCATTTCAAGTGATTTATTTTAAGCATCAATTTTTCATTTATCGTTCATCCATATTGGGCTTATATTATACCGCTGGAAAGATCTCATTACACAATGACATATTACTTGATTTCCAAAATTTCATCTATTCATTATATATTTAAGCCTCAATTTAGCAAACAATCACGAGTTAAAAAAAAAATCAATTTTCCAACCCATACAAGAATAGAAAAAGTAAAAATGATATATATATTTAACCCAATCTATATGAAAATTCAGAAACAATATATATCTATTAAAAAAAAAAAAAAAACTGATAACAAAGATTTGTTAATTAGTTGTAATATATATCAGTTGATTTGAGCCTTGTTCATACTCCAAGCAGTGAGTTTGGAAATGGTGACAGATTGAGTTCCATTGTTGAAAGCATACAAGTGGGCACCTTCATTTATGGCTAATGTTGGATAAACTCTTGCTGTTATGCAACTCTTTCCTTCTCCTCCGAAGCTCTCCACTACCGAATGATCTATCTGTAAATATAGTGTCTACCATTAATAAGTTGTTCGCGAACAAAGTGTATGAACTGAATTAGCGAACTACTCGCGAACAAAGTTCGTGAACGAGGTCATTAACAAACTCGCGAACAGAATGTTGAGCTTGGGCTTGTCAATTTTCTGATGACCCGAGCCTGAGCAGTCCATTCAGTTACAGCCCCAATAATACAAAGGGAAAAAACCATCATCTAATTATGCAGTGCACATGTAAATTAATATGAGGTTGGGAATTAGATAGCAATATCCATAGTCTAAAAATAGATTGGGATCAGATTACTTAATTGTTTATAATAAAATGCTCCTAATTAAGCAATAGTGGACTAGACCTAGCTACTAAATTATTTACCTTTTCTTTTGGTTACTAAACTAAATTATTTACCTAACTAATCTACAAGAGAGGTTGAAAATGTCAAAGGAGGTAGTGGTAATAATAGTGAAGGTAGTATAATGTTGGTTGGGTAAAGGGGTCGTTTATAAAAATTATGGTTGAGGTTGTTTTTAACTTTGTAATTAAAAATAGTTTTATTACGAACATCTAAGGCACTGTAATGATACCATTGCAGCAGTGGATCCACCATAATAAAACTGTTTTTAACTACAAACTTAAAAACAACCCGTTCAATGAAATTATTTTCTAACCATTACTATGTTGGGAATAATTTTTTTAAATAATTCGTTTTTGGTGCTAAATATTAAATCGAATATGCGAAGAAAGAAGATGAAAATAAACTGACCAAGGTTCTCAAGGAGAGAGAATTAGTAAGAGGATTGACATCCAGAAAAGCACCATAAGTAGTCTTATCATAGTCTGAATGAAGTGAAGATCTGCATATAATAATAATAAGTTGTTGAAAATTATTAATAAGGTGAATTAAAAGAATTGATGATGATGGGTTTGAAAAGTAAATTAGAAAATTAAATTACCTAGTTTGGTCAGAGCACATGAGAACCACATATTTACTACTAGTATTGTTTTGGGCTTTGAAAATTCTGAAGAAAATAGAAGTGTGTTCTTGCATATCTTTTGATGCCAAAACAAGTAACCCAAAAGGACCTAAACTTCCCTTTACCAAACCACCCCTTTTGCTACATAAAATTTGGGGGTCTCTCCAACTTGCTTCCATGACTTCTGCTTTCATTAGATCTGATTCTGATATCTTAAATGATATCTCCACATCTGCCTGCATTTCACCATTTTATTTTACAATAAGTAAACTAAATAAAAAGTTAAGTGGAAAAAAAAAAGTACCTCTAGTCGGTCTAGGTTTACATATTGTTCCATTTAGGAGTGTCAATGAGTCTTGATAGTTCGCAAACTATTTGAGCTCGGCTCTGTCAAAGTTCAGCTCGATAAAATTCAACTCGAGTTCGGAATGGAGTTGAGCACTAACGCGCCGAGTCTGAGCTTCCTTAGGTTCGGCTCGAAAGCTCGTGAACATGCTCGATTATTTTTTAATTACTATATATATTTCTAATTTTTTTATTTATATTTAATATATATTTTATTGTTTTAAATTTTTCTTTCAGTCATTGGTATTAATTTTTCATTGCAATTCACAACCCACATGAGATTTAACTCATGAGAAAAATAACACAAAAAATGTTTTAAAATTTTCTGGCCAATAACATGTGATTTTTATAAAATATTTTAAACTGATATGGAATACGTTATAAGGTTTTTTCTTTGTCTCTTACAATATTTATTTTATGCATGTATGATGAACTTTATTAAAACTCGGCTCGGTCAAAACTCGGTTCGAGAAGACTAAACTCGAGATACTAACGAGTCAATACTGAATCTATCAAGATTCAGGCTCAGCTCCTTTACCTTCCTAATTTCATTTATGCAAACTTTACCAATAATAGGAGGAATATAACCCTTGTAAAAGGGTTACAAAGAGTCACTTCTTTGCCATGGAGTTCACCCAATGGCAATTTTGTTAACAATATATTACAAATTTTACCACTCAACTTCTTGAGACAGCAATTTAATAATATAGTTCAATTTTATCTTTTTTAAAGTATTGTTTCGATAAAAATTACTTTATTCAAAAAAAATTTATTCAAATTAGTCCAAAATTACTTTATTCAAATTTAGGTGTAAACTTAATTCTAAGTTAGTTCAAATATAATCAATTTTAATACCTAAAAATCCATCAAATTTGAACTAATTTATCTAATCCAATTTCCATTTGAACTAATTTATCTAATCCAAATATAATCAATTTTAATACCTAACAATCCATCAAAATATTCTTTGAGGAATAACAAAATACCTAAATTTCCATTTGAACTAAAGTAATCCTCAATGGCAACCTCAAAAAATATTTTGACTCTTAATTCATTAAAACTATTTGTATTTAGGTTAATTTATAAATATCACTAGTAAGTCAAAAATTGATATCTAAATTTCAATTTGCATACTAAATTGATAATACCTAACAACTTTAAGGGTCATTTTAAAGATTAATTCAAAATATTTTAATTTACCTGTGTTGCTGTAACGCCAGAGACTTCAACAACAGATCCTTGTTTAAGCACTTTATTTGTCAAATAGACAGGATTTCTTCTCAGCTTTTCAATTTCCTTAATTGGCCATTGCACCAACTGCTTCCTTGATTTGTCTAGATAAACATTTCTCGGAATTGCCTGCAATTCATAATTAAAAATTACATCATTTATTTCTAAAATTAAAAAAAAAAATTAATTAAATTAAATAATTACCTGAATTCCAGACCAACCCCTCAAAATATTTTGCTGATCAGTTGAAGATTCATTAACCCAACCCCATAAAACTCTTCTATTCTTAGCACTATCAAAAAATGTTTTAGAAGCATAAAATTTGCCATAATCATATCTTAATCCAGACCCATCATCAACTGATCCATCTTCAGGTGTATAGACATCCTTAATTTGATCATACTCTCCAATTGTGTAATAATCATGTTTAGTGTCGTCTAAACTCTTCTTAAGCACAAACTTAACACTTGGTCCTAAAACAGGCATATCCACAGCGGTTACCAAGTCAACTGAAACCGGGTAAAAATCCGGGCATTCCCACATTCCGGTACCCGGAGCCGAATGCAACGGGTTCTCGGATTTAACCCAGTGGACAAAATCGGTACTAGTATATAAAATTGCCATTCCTACATCGTTGACTTTACTTCCGACAATCACTCTCCACTTGCCATCTGGACCTAACCAGGCTGTGGTTGGATCTCTGAATGAGGTCGCGTTGATTTGGTTCTCTCGGGTGGGTGTCATGAGCGGGTTATGGTGTGATTTGACCCATTCGATTAGATATGGGTCGGATGGGTTTTTGGGGAAGGCTAAGTTTTGGATCTGGTTATGGTTTTTGTCGATTCCGGTGAAGATGATAGCCGGTTTCCCGGTGGGGAGGATGGTGGCGGATCCCGACCAGCAGCCGTTTATGTCGGAAGGTTGAGATGGGTAGATGGCTGGTTTGTGTGGGGTCCAGTTAATAAGATCTTTTGATGTTGAATGGGCCCACACAATGTTACCCCATACTGCTCCTTTGGGGTTGTATTGATAAAACAAGTGGTAAATTCCCTTGTAGATCATTGGGCCTGTAAATTTTAATCAAATCTTTCCTTAATTAAATCCACATTTTAATCATTTCAGAAAAGGAAAAAAAAACACATTTATATCATTTATTATTTTGAGGTGGTTTAGTTTCTTAAAATGTCAATCATTAAAAAAAACACATTTCAATCAATTTTTTTTTTATTTATCTAAATTGCATAATGTTGAAAATTATGATTTTAAAAATAAAAAACGTGGTTATTTGAAACAATTTAACTCCTTGAGCTTTTTATTTTTTCATTTTAAAATTGTAAATAATCATTTTAATATCGTTTACTTTCATAAGATATTATAATATTAATAATTGAAATTTTTTAACAAGATCTTGTGTCAAGTTTTGAAATTTAATAGTCATATCTATATATAATATAAAACAGCAACGATGGAGCTGAGGTGTCACTTCATCCTTTTTTACTGATAAAAAATATAATATAGAATATAATATATTAACTTTAGTTATATTATTATATTTATTTATAAAAAAATTATTTTATCCGTACTATATCTAAGAGTTCTACAAAATTTAAATTAATCCCTAAAATCTCTCTAATTCTCTGCATATCTATATCTAAAAGTTCTACATAATTTAAATTAATTCCTAAAATCTCTCTAATTCTCTGCATATCTATATATAATATAAAACATTAACGATGAAGTTGATGTGTCACTTCATTATTTGTTAATATTTATATATTAAGATGAATCCGTGCATCGCACGGGTCAAAAACTAGTTATTAGTAAAAAAAGTAAAGTTAAATGACAATAAATGCAATTTATAATAATTTGAATACAATTTCTCTTAAATAAACATAATTAATCGGTTTGAAATTATTAGGTAATCTTTTAATAAACATTCAAATTCAAATTTTTTAATTTAACGGTCTGTTTGATTTATCTGTTGTTTAGTGTTACGGTTTATTATTGGAAAAAAAAAAAACTGTTTTTCCAAAAAAGCAAGAATTCCTTGTTTTGTGAAAAGCTATTTTCATATATAAAAGGTAAATAGAAAATTCTTAACAAAACATCTAAACCTCTCAAAAGAAACCGGATGTGAAAAATAGGTAAACAAATACCACCTACTTTAGTAACCATAAGACATTTATAAATTATTTTTTTTGGAAGAAGACATTTATAACCTTAATTAGTATATAATCTTAATATGCAAATATTCAAATAATAAAAAATATAATATTCAATAAATGACAAGAAATATTGGTTGGATTTCAAATCAAATACAAAATCTGGAATTTTGTTTTTAAGTCCATTTGAAGCCCAAACTAAACAAATAGAGTATCAACTTAGGTCAACTCTCATGGGCTCTTTAAGTCTAATTCTTAATGAATTAGACTAATTAATCTTACTATAAGAATCTTATAAAAATAATTTTTTTCTTTTACCATATTTAACAAAAAATTGAAAAATAAAACATGAAAAATTGTCGTTTATATACGAAGGTGACAATTCTGAAACTTGTACTAATTTACTTTTTGTTGGTATTTAATTTTTATCACAAGACTGGCAATCATGATTGACATGCTCTTATCTTATCAGTAAAATTCACATGATAATTTAAATATTCATGTCATCGATGTGCAACCCTAATTTTGTTTTTTTTCCCCCATAAAAAATAAATATAACCATTTTTTTTTAATTGAAGATTAAATAAAAAAAAATAGAAATATACATAACCATGGCAGAAAAGAACTCACCATTTGGATCTGTGTGGCCCATTTTGCAAAAGAGTTGACAAAAACCAGAAAACAAGAAACAAGAACATGAATATCAGATTAAATAAATAATATTATATATAAATAATAATAAAAATAAAATATACCATTCATCCAATTTTTGGGTGGTTGAAAATGAAAAGCTGTTCTGTAAGGTTGATTTGAGGAAGATGAAGAAGCAACATTATTTGCAGATTCTTCCATGGAGATTCTAAGCTTCTTATGAACATGATGAGAAGCTTCAATCTCATGAAAAGCTAACAAAATTATAAAAAACTTGAAGCATGAAATCATCATTTTTACTCTAATTTATTATTCTTGAAATGAATAATGTATATTTCTGTGACAACTCTACAACTTATTTATAGGACAAGTTTGGTGCCAGAGATGACTTTTATTTATTTATTTTAAATAATTACTACTAATAATAATATAATAATAATCTTTGATTATAATTTTCAAGAGTTATATGAAGATAATAAGTTAAAAGAATTTTGTTGAATTTTCTACATTTGATACTATTATATTTATTAGTCAGCAGCATCCTGGAAATTTTGTGCCTAAGTTGTTTTACTTTGAAGTCAAAAAGTCAATGGATAATAATATATATTCAAAGATCTAATATTTATATATTAGTGACACTATGTCTACATCAATATTTCATCAATTTCAGTATTACAAAATAATTAATGTTAACATCCAATTAATCAATCACCATATATTAGTCTATTTTTTTTTTACCACTAAAGCATCCATAATGGTTGGTAACAACCATTGTGACTTATGTAAGGTAAGTAACAAAAGGAAGTAACATTCCATTAAAAGGGATAAATTTTTCAAAATTTTATGGAGTTAAAAAAATATATTAATTAATAATAGATATCAAAACTGTAATTTTTCAGGATCAAAACGTAACTTATTCAGACTCACAATTGTAATTTACCAATTCAATAAAGCAGAAATTGAAGGCATGGAACGGCAACTAACGCCCCATATCTGGCGCATCATCACCGTCTGTGCCATTCAATTTTCTACTTTTTGGATTTTAGGGAGTTATCTAGTCTATGTTACTTAAATCTGTAACAAACAGATTTTTGTAATAACCACCGTAATAGTTTGTAAGAATCACACATAGGATTGTAACAACCAAAAACCTCCCACCCGAGTTGGTTTAATGAGTATCCAATTTAATGGTTTATATTATGAATAAACCATATTGTAAATTTTATTCAAAAAGAAAAACCATATTGTAAATTACAAGAAAATTTTCAAATGAGATTTCCATTTTTTAATTGGTATTTTAGCTGCCCTCTATCTTAAATAATGTCCATAAATATTTATGACCACCAAAATCTGATCTAGATCTTGTAGTAAAAATTATTTAATTCTACTTATTTAATTTTTCATTTAATTTATTATACCAACTTGGCCTCGTGCGTGGAAATTGCACAGATCCTATGTCGGGTATAAATTATTATTGAAATTTCTAGATGTTAGTTTCATATAATTTTTCTTGAAATTAAATTATGTAAATATAATTTTAAATTGTGTTTTCCATGTGTATAAATATTAATATAATAATAATTTGAGTCAAGGATTGCGTCGCAACTTATTTTCAGCGCTGAAAAGTGAAAAGTGAGCTGATATTGGACAATTACATATTTCCACATTTATAAGATAAGGATATAAGAATTTGATAAGGAGAAAAAAAGAAATTAAAATTAAAATTTATATCGTATCAATTAAATTTTATGGATAAAGAATATATATACTTTTTATTAGCTTTATGAAATTTTAATTATTTGATTATATTATTGAAAAATAATAATTTAATTAATTAGTTGATCCTAACCTTCCAATAATAAAAGAATGTTTCACATTTTATTTTTTGGTAGATTAGTTTGAAAAGTTATGGATTGAAGCATTTGGATTTCTTTGTGGATATGATCGATTTTGATAAATTAATTAATTGGATACTTTTTCTTCTTTTTTCCAAGCAAAAAGTGATATTTTGATTTTAATGTGTATTATTGATTTGGATATTGTAATGGTATGAGTCACATGGATAAATATATTAATTAATTATACAATTATGAGTTTTTTCTTGGTTTTCTGCTAACTGAGCTGAGGCTATTATATCATTCACCAGGTATGTATTAATCTTGTTTTATCTATATGTAATAGTTACAAAATTTTAAGCCATTATAAGGGTAAAAACTTGAGAAAAGAGAATAGACATATTCCAATGCCTCGATCATCACTACTGAATAAGTTGCGTCTTACAATCTGACCTTTAAAATTTCAGTTAACCTTTCTATCAGCAATCTACAAACTCGTATCAATGGTTATTTTCATGCACTCATCTGTTAGAGGAAGCCATAATGAGACAGCAAGTCTGGCCTTCCTTTCCTCACGCGGATGATAGTAGAATTACCCATTTGGAAAACCTATAGAAAATTGAGAGAGTGAGGAATACATTAACTCGTCGGTATTAGTTTCCCATTCCAGAACCATTGATTTTGCTGGCACCAAATTGTCTACAACACCATGCAAAAATAATCTTTGAATTTCTAAGGTGGGAGCCCTTGTAATATGGAGGACACCATGAGCAAAATCATTAACATGAAGCTCCACCACCTCAACACCACCAGCCTCCAACAATCTAACACAAATTGACAATATATAAGAGGTGCAAGTCATGTTCACCTAACTAGCCACATATGGTACAATAGTTGTCTAGAGAAACTTCTTATTAAAAAAATCTTTTCTCAAGTGAGAATAATATTGCAACATGTTTTCTATATGAAATTCTTAACCTTTGACAGCAATCAAAACTTATATGTACTACAGTAATAGTCCAACTTTCTTGCTTCGACCATTTTGTTAAGCTGTGTAGCTAATTGTCTACAATTTTCGGTGTCATGACCTTCACCTTTTATGAATTCACAATACATGTCATTGTGTCGCCTGCTAGAGGATTTCAACTTTGGAGGGTACTGGATGTGTTGTCTATTTGTTTCCACCATATACAAACATTCTTTTTAAGGAGTGTTCAGAGGAGCGTAAATATGATATGTTTGTTCTTTGGGTCTTCTACACTCCTCCTTGCCCCTATTGCCTCTAGACTTTCTAGGATGATTGACTGGTCCCAACATATCCTTAAGCAATGGATTGAGGTGATGCCCATCCCATCTAACAAAGTCGCGAGCTCTCCTCATCAAATCTGGAAACATCTTTCGCCTTCGGGTATTCAACTATTTAGACAAGTCTTTACTTCGGCAATTATTAGTCATTGCCTCTACTACTCCATCTATGTTCAGATATTTGATCTGGATGGCTGTCCTATTGAATTGCTCCACCCACAATTTGAGAGATTCATTCGGTTCTTGCACTAATTAATTCAGATCGCGCATTGTCTTACTCTCTGGAATAGATGTAATTAAGTGATTGGCAAATTCGTCCGACATCTGGTTAAATGATCGAATGGAACCTGGGAGGAGCTAGTCGTACCAATAAGTTGCAGATTTTTTCAAGCTTGTAGAAAAGAGTATGCACAAAAGAGCATTTGTTGTCATCATTGTCTACAATGCCTTATGAAACTTTTTTACATGTAAAAGAGTAGAAACGGTCATACCATTGTAATCCTTCAATATAAAGGATACTTAATTCCCCTAGACATGGACTGATTTATTATCTCTACACACAGAGGAGTATCCACATCTGTGATTTTAGGAATTCGTGACATCATTCATCCATTCATCATTGCATGATGAAGCTCCTTCCTGATGAGGTTGTATATGTCATCTTTGAGGGAAGTTGCTTCGCTAACCTTTGGCTTTGGATCAGATATAGGATTCTTTCGTTCTGCAGATCTTGATCTTGCAGGCTTACGATAGCTAGCCTCATATCTACATAGTAGGGATTCGGTGGAATCATGACTAACGCCTCTGCGTCCCTTTAGAGATCTTGATTTTTCTACTCGATGAGGTTGCTTATGAGGTGTTGTTGAATGTCGACACCTTCGATACACATGACTAATAGTCATTTCTTTTGATCGGCATCTATCTACTTCATGTTGAGATTCCTCCGACGCATTTTCTTTTCTTGGACAATTTCGGACGATGTGATGTTTGGTAGAACATGCCATGGAACTGTGTCTGCTAGACTTCTTACTTGCCTCATCTACCTCATTCGCTTCTTTGTGTTCAGCTCGTATAATATCCATTTGCATAACATGCTCTGCTCTTAACATGTTTATAGATTCCTGAATGGATCTGATAATATCGAGATATTATCAGAGGGATCAAAGAGGATATTTGCCAAACGACCGCGTATTGGGACGGTCTGAGAAGCGATGGCGTATCAAGGAAGTCATCTGAATGGCGTATCACCTGGACTCCACCACGCCATTATAAGGGTAAAAACTTGAGAAAAGAGAATAGACACATTCCAATGCCTCGATCATCACTACTGAATAGGCTACGTCTTACAATCTGACCTCTAAAATTTCGGTTAACCTTTCTATCAGCAATCTACAAACTCGTATCAATGGTTATTTTCATGCACTCATCTGCTAGAGGAAGCCATAATGAGACAGCAAGTCTGGCCTTCCTTTCCTCACGCGGATGATAGTAGAATTACCCATTTGGAAAACCTAGAGAAAATTGAGAGAGTGAGGAATATATTAACTCGTCGATGTTAGTTTCCTATTCCAGAACCATTGATTTTGCAGGCACCAAATTGTCTACAACACCATGCAAAAATAATCTTTGAATTGCTAAGGTGGGAGCCCTTGTAATATGGAGGACACCATGAGCAAAATCATTAATATGAAGCTCCACCACCTCAACACCACCAGCCTCCAACAATCTAACACAAATTGACAATATATAATAGGTTCAAGTCATGTTCACCTAACTAGCCACATATGGTACAATAGTTGTCTGGAGAAACTTCTTATTAAAAAAATCTTTTCTCAATTGAG
Organism: Euphorbia lathyris; assembly: GCF_963576675.1. Lineage (NCBI taxonomy): Eukaryota > Viridiplantae > Streptophyta > Magnoliopsida > Malpighiales > Euphorbiaceae > Euphorbia > Euphorbia lathyris. Next base: position 83,581,060 of record NC_088912.1, read on the forward strand.
AATAATATTGCAACATGTTTTCTATATGAAATTTTTAACCTTTGTCAGTAAGCAAAACTTATATGTACTAGTCCAACTTTCATGCTTCGGCCATTTTGTTAAGTTGTGCAGCTAATTGTCTACAATTTTCGGTGTCATGACCTTCGCCTCTTATGAATTCACAGTACATGCCATTGTGTCGCATGCTAGAGGATTTCAACTTCGGGGGGTACTGGATGTGTTGTATGTTTGTTTCCACCCAATACAAAATTTCTTTTCAAGGAGTGTTCAGAGGAGTGTAATTTTGATTTGTTTGTTCTTTAGATCTTCTATGCTCCTTCTTGCCCCCGTTGCCTCTAGACTCTCTAAGATGATTGATTGGTTCCAGCATATCCTTAAGCAAGGGATTGAGGTGATGTCCATCCCATTTAACGAAGTCACGAGCTCTCCTCATCAAATATGGAAACGTCTTTGGCCTTCGGGTATTCAACTCTTTAAATAAGTCTTTATTTCGGCAATTACTGGTCATTGCCTCTACTACTCCATCTATGTTCAGATTTTTGATCTGGATGGTTTTTCTATAGAATCGCTCCACCCATTATTTGAGAGATTCATTTAGTTCTTGCACTAACTAATTCAGATCTTGCATTGTCTTACTTTCTGGAATAGATATAATTAAGAATAGATATGTTTGACATTTGGTTAAATGATCGGATAGAACCTGGGAGGAGCTGGTAGTACCAATAAGCTGTAGACTTTTGATCCAATGTTGGCATAATATGCAATGGCTCTAGCAAGTTGTCACTAGCATCAACGATGCCACGATTTCTGGTTTGAGTAGCCGAAGTGCTTGAAATATCTAAAACCGACTGAATGACAGGTTGAAGTACAAAATTGTTCATCTGGGTCATCTTACTAAGTAAGCTCTGCGCTCACCATACCATTTGATGTCTCTCAATCTACAATGTAGGCTTGATAGGCTGAGTTGGATTCACCTGAGAATGAATCAACAATACATCAGAGAAGGGCTGGTGTATGACATCTCTTCTCTAATACTTAAGTTAGTGATATTACTATGAGTGAAGTAAAAGGGACTTAGAAAGAAAAATGAAGCCAAAATGATTTTGTATCATGTGCTTCTTTGAGAATCACTATTATAGATGTGAATGAAAGGTACCTGCTAATGTATAGATCTCCACGTGTCAATGTCTGAGTGGCCCATATATCTGAACGCTTTTGTGCTTGTCTCCTTTTACCGTAAGTTATGGCGCTTTTTAGGGATTAAAAGTGTATATTTGGAAGCTGGACTATGTAAATGGAACAAGTGTCCTGGAGGTTATGCTTTTCGTAGAAGACCTCTTATTGATCCCTGTGTCCAGTTTCTCCTAACTCTTTATTTAGTATGATATCAATAATAATTTGTTTATCAACAAATAAGAAAATATAAAAAAAAAAATCCAAAATCTGAACAATAGTAGAGAGTCATGTGTGTCCAACTAGCGCGTAACATTTTTTACAATATTGATTACATTATTTGGTTAACAAATTTAACAATTAATAAAAATATAATTATCATTATACAGTAGTGTTCACATGGACCCTAATGACCATTGTGAATTTGGTCATTCACCGTTAGATGTAGGCTGATTAAAATCCTAAGGTAGAGATTCACCGAAGGCTTTATATAAATTGAGATAAATTCATAAATATATAAATGTATGAGAAACATATAAATAATGACATGGTATAATTGTGAAATATATAAAATTGACATATCTCCAACAAATCGATTCCTTTTGAAGAAGAATCTTTGGTGCTTTCCTTCCTTCCTTCCATCAAGAGGCCATATTCAATTTCTTTTACAAGTGTTCAAACTACAAAGTAGGCCACATTTTCATTTTCTAGAAAAAGGGAAACTTAAATCTTGCTTTCTGGACATTTTTAGATAAGGATCAACCTACAACTTTAATTTCGGTTTATTGGATCATTTTCTCCTAGGGCCCGTTTGTTTTATCTACTGTTTGTTGTTGCTGTTATGGTTTGCTAATTGCTGTTGCTGTTGGAAAAAACTGTTTTTCCAAAAAGTAGAGATTCTCTGCTTTTGTAAAAAGTTGCTTTTCATGTGTAAAATGCAAACAGGAGGTCACTAACTAAACACTTAATGCTGATTTTCAACTGTAAAAAGCAAATAGGAGAAGTCTAACCAAACACATAAAACTATGCCTTTTAAAATGAAAAGGCAAACAGGAAGTGAAAAGTAGTTAAATAAACACCCCCCTAATCTCCTAAAATAATTTTTATGCAATTTACATCCTTAAAACTATAAATAACTTTTTATTTAATTTACATGAGTTATTTTTTTTTTTTTAAGCTTTCAGGACATTTTTTATGCTATTTAACATTGAACATTTATGAGAATAACATTTTTCGTCCTTTCTTTTTACTATTTTTTGTTAGAAAATTCTGTTTACGGAGATTTAAGTCACTTTTCATGTATAAAAAAAAATGAAGTTCCTAACCAAATACCTGAAACTCTCACTTTTAAAGTGAAAAGACAAACAAAAGTGAAAAGTAGATAAACAAACACTCCTTAATTAAGGAAATATTAATCACCATTTTGATCATTAATCACACGGTTAAACTTTGTATATAAAAAAAATAATAATAATAATATTCTCACGATCAAAGCTTTCATCAGCTCATACTCTAAAAACTCAAAACTCACACATTTGGCAAATCTATCTTCCCTCCAAAATCTAATGTGACCTTACTACAATTTAATTCCTTAATTTTTATTTTTATTTTTATTTTTATTTTTATTTTCTTTTGTAAATTATTCTAAAACTACATGTGATATTATATAATTTGTTGTTAAACATGTGTTATACATGTAATTTTATATTAATTTATTAAAAAAAATAAACAAAATGCATGATGAGATTGTCAGTGATTAATATAAGATATATGATTGAGCCTTAACTATAAGCTCGAGCTTATAGTTAAGGCTCAATCATATATCTTATATTAATCTCTGACAACTTGATGGTTTTGATTTTGATATACTGTGTTATTTCATTTCAACATTAAGTTTCTAATTTTTTATTTCATCACATTAAGACCCCAATAATAATAATAATAAATGTCAACTTTTAATGTGAAACACAACTAACATAACGTTATTCATTATACGTGCATTCAAAATTTGCCTTTTTAATAGTTTGAGTATTTTTTTATACGTATGATATGATTATAAAGAAATGGTAAAAAATCAAGAACTTATTGAAATAACAGATTGTGAGCTCAATGCATCAAAACCGAAATAATTAAGAGCTTTAGGATGTCTTTTTATTTCAAAACAATATCACGTTACAAAATGAAATAGTAAAATAATTAAATTGATCATTTATGTAAGCACCAGCTTTCACGTTATATGGTAGTAAAAATACATAAATAAATTGCTATAGTGTCACGAAGATAGAACGAATTGTCAAGAACAGTACTTTTGCTCCTTTTAACTATTTTTGAGTAATTTTTGATAAAATAATCAATGCTCCTACTTTCCAAAATTTCTATCATCACACACCTTTTGTTTTTTTTTTTAAATCACGGTACGACTGTGTTGGGATCCAATCAAGAATGTATAGTTGCTTATAATTGAATCGGGTCGAGTCGAATCGAACTGAACTTTGATCTATTTAGACCGTTAGAAAATTGATGAGTTCGAACTCAATTCACGAGCTTGTGAGTATCTCATTAATTATGTCTGTTAATTATATTAATTTGAAATTTATTTAACACAAAACTACAATGTTTTACATTTCCCACTTATAGAAATATTATTATTAAAAAAATAACCGAACCAATCATATTCATGAGTATGTTCGTGAACATTATATCGAGATTGCTCATGAACATGTTCATGAACCTATAGTCGAGTCTGCTCGCGAGAGTTTCGTCGTGTTCAAACTCGACTCGTTTACAAATCGAGCCGAGCATGATCGAGTTTTTTATCGAACCAAACATCGAACTGCTTATGAACGGTTCGGCTCATTTACAGCCCTAGTTGCTTAGAGCATTTTTAACGAGGAGTGTTCAGAAGAGTTATTTGCATTAGAGACAATGATTGCTTTTTTTTTTTTTACAATAATATTGCTAGTTTTTGGCACACCATTACTATTTTTTTAATAAAAAATATACAAAATTAAACATTAAAATATTGGGTAAAGTTCAAATAAAACCCTTGTGGTTTCACTAATTTTCAGATAAAGGACTATGGTTTACTTTTTGTCAAAACGAGGATTGAGGTTTCACACTTTTAATAATGCTATTAAAACTATCTTTAACGACCTAAAAATGAAAATTTTCAAAAATTAAAGTTGTTCAATGCCATATTTTCTATGGAACTACATTTTCGATTTTAGAAAATCATCTTTTTTGGAACTTTCTCTCTCTAAACATTAACTTTCTCTCTTTATCAAATATCATCTAAATAATCTCGAAATAAAAAAGTTGAAGAATTAAAGTTGCTTAGAATATTAGTAGTTTTTAAAATATGTCATTTTTGAAGTCGTCAAGGGTGATTTTAATAGTATCAATCGAAAAAGTCTTTATTTTGCTAAATTTGAAAACGTCAGTCCTCGTTTTGACAAAAAGTAAACCACGGTCCTTTATCTGAAAATTAGTAAAACCATAGAGATTTTATTTGAACTTTATCCTAAAATATTTTATTGTTTAATGCTTTTTGATTAAAGATTGGTTAGCAAGAAAAGAAAAGATAAGCGGCGAATATTCCAATTATACTGACATCCTACCACAGTTTTTATTGTTTAATGTGACTATATTTATAATTAAAATAAATTATACATTATCTATATAACTATAATGATAATTTTTAGAGTATTATTATTTTTTTAAAAGTTTTTAAAAGTATGTGTACCACAAAGAAAATAAAATATTACATTTTAAAGTAATATATTAAGTTTGGTCAACTTGCATTTGTATTAGAAATGCTGCTACACAAAATGCTTGTGGATTTGGTTTTATTTTTGAAAAAATTCAATGTCAGCAACAAAGGATTTCAGGCCTGCTCAAAAGATGTCAATTAAGTCACTAATATGGGCTGAGAGATATTAAAACTCTTACCTTATTGAAGTACATTAAATTCAAACCTTAAGATGTTTGAATCTCCACCATAGGATTCTAACAAACTCAGATCTAACGGTAAATGACCAAATACTATATGATCATTAAAGTGTATGTGATCAAAACCGGTAGAGTCATTATCCTAAATACGTACATGGGCGCAGACATTCAACCTTTCTGTCCGTCGAAACTCCTCCTATCCTATCATAGATGATTTTGACCCTTATTTTTTATAAATTAAAATTACGGTAGTTAATTAGTTTATTGAATTTATACTAATTACAAAATCAAATTTGATTAATATAAGATATAGGATAAATTTCAAATTTGTTCAAAACGATCAAATCTTATTTTTATAGTCCAAATCTATCTTTAATTTTGAGAAGTTTTATAGTGTTACAAAAAAAATAGTTCTGAACCACTCAGATGATAACATGTATATATATATACACACAAAAATAAAATTTGAGTGAATTCGGTTGAGAAAAAAATATACGCACGTAGGTGTAAAATTAGCCCGTCCAATAGATCAATCCTGTTTTCGCCACTGATTACATACTAGGAAGGTATAGTAGACTCAAGCGGCCTCTAACACCCTTCAAATCATGATTATATTCCAATTGCAAGGTAATCTCCTTACTCGGTGTGCAAGTCTAAACTCGACAATGAGCCATAAGTTCAGAGTTATAAATCAACCTTTGAATGACACAAAAACCCAAGTAGCTCGGCGAGCTGGGCACTAGAGCTCGACGAGCTACGACTGAAATAGGAATTGTTTCTTATGAAAACTCTATTCCAAGAGGTTCGATCTTATCCGACTTAATCCATTCTATTCTGATCAAAAAGAGGCTAGAATACCTAATAAGATTTGGGGACGACCAAGAGCATTATAAATAGGAGTTTTCATTATTGCAACAGTATTAATTAGTTACCCTAGCTTAGATTTACATTATATTATACTTTCGCTTACATTGCGTTTTAGTTTATATTTCGTTTTACTTTAGTTTTATTGAAGTTATTTCGTTCCATTCATCAAGGAGCTAAACATTGGTTTGTCTTTCATCCTTATTTATTCAATTTAAGTTGTTATATTCAATTTTCTCTTTATCTCAACTCTATCTCATCTTTGAACCTTGAATTAACAACCCGACTTGATAAACATGGCTTCGACATTAGTCCATCTTATCATGCCTCTGTGTTTTAGCTCAAACATGAGCTAAACCACCTTAGGCTAGGACTTTAGAAAAATATTGCTATTATATCAAATGGATCACAAGAGGAAATTTTGAATGCCTCTGTAACAGATTCTTTTTTGTGGAAACATTTTGAGGTTTTTACACTAAACAAACATGCGATTGAATGAAACGTGGAACATATTTTATCATGATGGATTTCGTTCATTTGCAGATTGGCTATTTGTCCTATGAGATGGTGGCATTCAAAATCATTCAAATGGCATTCAAAATCATTCAAATTCTTTAGTAGACACTAAACAAAATTAGATTAAACAAAATTAGATCAATATACATAAGTAATTTCTGGCCCCTTTGAAAGCAAACATTGTTTTAACAATCATCGATGAAACATATATAAAGTTTGAAACAAACTCTATGCCATTTACTTGCTTTGTAGTAACGGGCAATTATAATGCCTAGAAATAGTATCTCACACCCAATCAATCATTATATGTCAAAATATGGTTCCAGGCACAAATCGTACATATTATAGTTGTGGCTCGATGTGTAAGTGTAAGGAAACCACAACTGTAGAGGAATTTGAAACCTTATACCCAGTTGAATTCCTGAACTTATTAAACCCATATGAGTATCCCAGTCATGAACTCACTCTCAAAATAAATACTCTTGTTATGCTTCATATAATATCAATCCAGCAATTGGTCTATGTAATAGGATTTGACTAATTATAATATCATTGGGTGAAAGAAATATAGAAGCACGTATTTTAATAAACAGTTATATTGGAATTTGAGTTTTCATACCACACATTACATTAAATCCTTCTAAAAAATATTGCCATTTGTTTTACAACTTCGATGATTTCCAATTAAAATTTGCTATTATATGATAATTAATAAGAGTTAGGGCCACACACTTAAGCACATATTTTTGTATCCAGACCAACCTATCTCCACACATGGTTAACTATGTGATGCTCTTTCCCATGTTACAAACAATTCAAATGTCCGGATAGTGACTATTGGTTCTCTACTAGAATTTAATATTAATTTACTTTCCTATGCCAATATAGAAGGAACATATTTAACAAAAAAAAAAATTAGTCTACAAAAACTATTCATGAATTATGATGATCATTGTTATACTCGATATAAATATAATGAACAGTTATTGCTTTATTCTTCCAAAAAGAAATCCACCTCTGTTCAATGTGTTATATTAGATACATGTGTTTTTTATGTCGTTAATGAATTATATATGTTTCCTTCTTTGCAAGTCAATTGATGGCTATGTCGCCCTCTCTAGCATAAAAAAAGGATAGTAAGATCAGAGTCCGCATAACAAGGGTTTGGGATGTCAATCCAAGAAATGTCAAGGATGTACTTCATTCTTGAACTGCTCCTCCTCATTCATGAACAAGTTTGCTTTTAAAAAAATGCATTTTTTATGCTTTTTCCATTTAAAATTTACTTTCCATTGCTTGCAATTATCTTTATTATGTTAGGACACATGATTTAGGTGACCATTTCAAATGATGTAGCTGAAAAGTTTCGTCCCATGCTCTTGGAAGGTAATGTGTACCACATATCCGAATTCACAGTCTTACATGCCCTTACAAAGTACTGATTGATTGTCTATCCTTTCTAACTCTAACTTCCATCTAATATGTATATCAAGCAACTGGAAGTTGAATCTACAGACATCCCGTATGACAAATTTGTTGAAACACCTTTCCACATGATTTTGATTTGACAAAATTATTCATGTTAATGATAAAAAAAAATATTCTAACAAATTAAATTTAAATGCTTTGATTTATTCACACTAATGTGTTTGTTCAATGTTGAGTTATTTGAGTTATAAGACATTAAGTTAAATGGCCCCAAGGCCCATGAAAGAGAATCAAGCCCAAGTCAATTGATCAAAGCCTCACGGCCCAAGAGGACTAAAACGCAGTCGTACTGAGTCAAAACGCAAGCCCAGCTTTAAGAAAGATCGAGAAGCCTTCCACCAAAAGCTTCAAGACGAAGCTGCTGAGTTGAGCGACAAGGTATTCAGGTCAGCGGCAGAACAGAACAAACTTGAAGACAAAGTATTTCTACTTTGGGTAAAGCTCAGAAGACGCAGAAAGCTGTCTGGAAAACTTTACTATAAATGTGGAAACATTTTGTTCCACCCGATGAAAAGTTGCTGAGCACTGCTAAAGACAGAAGATACAAGAATATTATTGGCCAAGGACGCTGAGCACGTACTGAGTGAAAGCGACAGGAAGCCGTTTCCCTCCAACGGTTATTTCGAAATTCGAAATCACCGGTGCTTCAAGTGTCACTATAAATAGGCCTCTCAAATGCTTCATTCGATGCAGATCTTCAATTAAGTCGAAACGCTGACCAAATTGTTACTTGAAGTTCTGTGAGAAAAGCAAAGCAAATATTACACCAATTCCAATCTGTGTAAAAGTCTAGAGTGATCTAAATCATCTAAAGTGTCTTAGCAATTGTTGTTTAGGACAAAAACACTTATCATTTCTAGAAGAATAGAAAGGAGAAGCTGAGTACTCGGTTATAGTACTCAGCGGTAGAAATAGGAGTGAGTAGAGGTATAGAGGAAGGTACTCTTGTATACTCAGATTTCTATTGTAAAAGGTTTGTGCTCTACCTTTAAAGAGCTCAGTAGAGGATTCAAAAAGCTCGGAAGAATTTTCGGGGACTGGACGTAGGCGAAGAGGCCGAACCAGGATACGTCTGCTGAGTAATATCCTTCTAACCCTTATCTCCCTTAATTATTGCTTGCTATAACACTGCCTAGTTAAACGCTAAAACGAACACAAGCTGAGTTAAGTGAACTGAGAAGCTGAGTTCAGGAATAGACTCAAAGTGCTATCTCCCGACTCAAGGATAGATTAAGTCTTAGTCACCTGTTGACTAAGTCTGTAACTAAAACTTACTCAGTCTCACAGTGCGAAAAGACTTCGAGAAAAAGTCTAAGTTGACAGTCAGCCATAAGAGAAAATTTTAAATAGTTCCTACCCCCCCCCCCCCTTGGAACAATTATTGTCACGTTATACGGGACCAACAAGTGGTATCAGAGCTTAACAGCTCACTGAACAAGATATAACTATCTTGAGCTGATCCCCACAATGGCTGAGAACAGCACTCGTTTCCTCCCAGGAAATCAGACAACTCAAATTCTTCCTGAGGGACTGTCCATTACTAGGCCTCCTCTGTTCTTCGGGTCTAACTATACCTTTTGGAAGAACAGAATGAAAAACTTCATTCAGGCAACAAACATGAGTGCATGGTTTTCCATAGTCCAAGGCCCGTTTGTTCCTGTTGAAACTGTTGACGGACAAACATCTGTCAAAGCTGAGGCTAAGTGGTCAGAGGATGACCTCAAGAAACTGCAAAATCATGTCGCTGCTATAAACATGCTTCACTGTGCGTTAGATGCTGCAGAGTACAACAAAATTTCAGGTTGTGAGTCAGCACAGGAAATCTGGAAGAAACTGGAGGTCACCTATGAAGGAACCAGCAAATTTAAGGAGTCTAAGGTAAACCAGCACATGAGGTTATACGAGCTGTTTGAAATGAATGATGGTGAAGGAATCTCTGAAATGAACTCAAGATTCACCAACATAATCAACGAGCTTAAAAGACTTGGCAAGATCTTTACTAAGGAAGAGCAAGTCAAGAAGATGCTGAGGAGTCTTCCCAAAAGCTGGCAAGCCAAGAAAACTGCTATTGAGGAAGCTCAAGACTTGACCACCTACAAGTATGATAAACTCATTGGATCTCTGCTGACCTATGAGATCTCAATGAAGAACTTTGAGGTGAAGGAGAAGTCTGAGGACAAGAAGCAAAAGTCTCTTATCATGAAAGCTGACTCCACTGATGGGAGCTCAACAGACGATGAAGAAATGGCCATGTTCATTAGAAAAATGAAAAGGCTGTTCAGAAAAATGATAAATATTCCAAGAAGCCTTACAAGAAGTTTGATAAGTACAAAGCTGAGTCCAGCGACAGCAAGTACAAAAAGGACAGTTCAAAGCCCATCACATGCTTTGAATGCCATCAAACTGGCCATATCAAATCAAGTTGTCCTTCCTTGAAGAAAGAAAGGAAGAACAGCAAGAAGGCAATGGTGGCCACCTAGAGTGACAGTGATGAGTCATCATCATCAGAAGCTGATGCCACCGAGTCAGCAAAGATTTGCTTCATGGCTGATGAGCTTGTTGAGCCTTGTGTTTCTGAGCATGCTGATCCCTCTATTGCATCTGACAATGAGGAACACTCAAATGAGGTAATGTCACTACCCCTGCCTAGAAATGAACTGATTAATGCCTTGAGTGACCTCTACACACTTATCAAAAAGTGAAACAAGAAGGTTAGAGCACTCAGCAGGCGATGTAATGAGATTGAAGAGGTCAAACTCAGTGACCTTCGATATCTTCTCCAAGACAACTCAACTTTGCATGACAACATGGAAATTATGCACAAGTTTGTCTCTGAGGTCCAATCAGATTCTAAGAAACTGAGAAATGACATCACATCTATTCAGAACCAATTCAAGGTTCCGAATAAACGAAATATTCCTCTAAACACTCAGTACTGAAGTACTAGTCAGTAAAGATGGAATCCTCAGTGGAATGTCCAGTGTGACTTCTATGGGAAGAAAGGACACACCACAAAGGTGTGCTGGCATGCTCAGCATTGGGGTGCTGGCCAGCCAGTGAGATATCCCCAACAGAAGGTCAGTTGTGACTTTTGTGGGAAAAATGAGCACACTATCAAAGTGTGTCGTCATAAGATTAAACATGATGTTTCACCTGCTGAGCCTAACAAACAAGGACCCAAAAAGATTTGGGTACCTAAAGATAACTAGTAATATTGCAGGTAAGCCTGAGGTGTGCTGAGAAGTCAAAGATGTGGTACATTGACAACGCATGCTCGAGGCATATGACTGGTGATGAAACTCAGTTCATCACACTTGTGCGTAAACGAGGTGGAAGCGTAAGTTTCGGAGACAACAAAAAGGGTAAGATAGTAGGGTCAGGAACCGTTGGTGGTAATCCTACTATTGAGTCAGTCTCCCTTGTCAGTGGACTTAAATATAACTTACTGAGCGTAGCTCAGCTGTGTGACAACGGTAGAAAAGTTATATTTGATGACACTAGATGTAAAATACTCGAGGGAAAAATAAATGAATTAATTTTAACTGCCCCTCGTGTTGATAATGTCTTTATGCTGAATTTGGAAAAGAAATTTTCAAAAAATATATGCTTAGTGTCAAAGGAAGAAAATTTCTGGCTATGGCACAGGAGACTTGGTCATGTAAGCATGGACCTCCTGTCCAAATTAGCAAGAAAGCAATTAGTTGAGGGACTGCCAGAACTTAAGTTCGAAAAGGATCAATTATGCAATGTTTGTCAGTATGGAAAACAAACTAAAAAATATTTTCATAGTAAAAACATCGTCTCAACTAAGCGTCCACTTGAGTTGCTACACTTGGATCTCTTCGGACCAGTCCAGCTGCTGAGCTTGGGTGGTAGGAGATTTTCCTTGGTCATTGTAGATGACTTTTCTCGGTACACTTGGATCATCTTGCTGAGCAGCAAGGATGAAACCTTTGAGACGTTTTCAACATTAGTAAGAAAACTTGAAAATGATAAAGACCTAAAGTTAGCTCACATCCGAAGTGATAATGGTGGAGAATTCAAAAACCAACAGTTTGTTGAATTCTGTGAAGCCAGCGGCATTGACCATAACTTTTCTGCTCCTAGAACGCCTCAACAGAATGGGGTAGTTGAGAGGAAAAACAGAACCTTGGTTGAAATAGCCAGAACAATGCTGAGTGAGAATAGGCTTCCAAAGTACTTTTGGGGAGAAGCTGTCAACACAACTTGCTACATACTTAATAGGGCTCTAGTCAGACCTATATTAAAGAAGACCCCCTACGAACTTTGGAAAGGACGAAAACCCAACATTGGATACTTTCGTGCCTTCGGTTGTAAATGTTTCATTCTAAATACTAAAGACAGCCTTGCTAAGTTTGATTCAAAGGCTGATGAAGCTATCTTTTTAGGCTATTCAACAAACAGTAAAGCATATAGAGTTTTCAATAAACGAACTCAGGTCTTAGAAGAGTCCGTACACATTGAGTTCGATGAAACTAACCCTGCAGGAAAAGACAATCAGCTGACTGAGGATGATCCATACTCAGCACCTGCTGACCAAGAAATAGCCGCTGAGTCACTACCTCAAGGGCTGACCAAAGGTAAAAGCGAAACTCAAATTGTTTTCACTGACCAATCTATACCTGCAGAGATTGTTGAAACACAACCAGCTCAAGACATCACTCTACCAAAAGATATTAGAATACCAAGAGGACACTCAGAGAGTGCTATTCTTGAAGCTGCTGGAAACACCCTGATGACAAGAAATCAACTCAGGAGATACCTCAGCAACGTAGCATTCGTCTCAGTTCTGGAACCAAAGAACTTCTCTGAAGCTGAGCACGATGAGTTCTGGATGGGTGCAATGCAAGAGGAACTTGATCAGTTCAGAAGAAATAAAGTATGGGACTTAGTGCCAAACCCAAAAAGCTAGAAGACCATAGGAACAAGATGGGTATTCCGCAACAAGCTAGATGAACAAGGGAACATAGTCAGGAACAAATCAAGACTTGTAGCTCAGGGCTATAGTCAGCAAGAAGGTATTGACTATGGTGAGACCTTCGCCCCAGTGGCAAGGCTAGAGGCTATAAGAATTTTATGTGCATATGCTAGTTACATGAACTTTAAGTTATTTCAAATGGATGTTAAGAGTGCATTCCTTAATGGAGTTATAAACGAGAAAGTCTATGTTAATCAGCCTCCAGGGTTTGAGGATCCCAAGTTCTCAAACCATGTTTATATGCTCAAAAAGGCTCTGTATGGTCTCAAGCAAGCACTACGTGCTTGGTATGAGAAGCTGACCAGTTTCCTGCTGACTAGAAATTATGTCAGAGGTAAAGCTGATACAACCTTATTCATTAAGAGAAAAGGTAAAGATACCCTACTAGCTCAGATATATGTTGATGACATTATTTTTGGTGCCACTAATGAATCCATGTGCAAGGAATTTAGTAAGCAGATGCAGACTGAGTTTGAAATGTCAATGATGGGAGAACTCAACTTCTTCCTTGGACTTCAAATCAAACAAGGGAAAAATGGCATCTTAATCAGTCAAACTAAGTATGCTAAGGAGATATTGAAGAAGTATGAACTTGAGAACTGCAAGTTAATATCTACCCCAATAGGCACTGACACTGTCCTCTGTGCTGACGAAAATGGTAAGTCAGTAGACAGCAAATTGTACCGAGGTATGATTGGCTCTCTACTCTACTTGACTGCTAGTAGACCGGACATTCAGTTCTCAGTATGTTATTGTGTTAAATATCAATCTAACCTTAAGGAATCTCACTACATAGCTGTAAAAAGAATCCTTAGATATTTGCAAGGCTCAGTGAATGCAGGTTTATGGTATCCCAATAATTATGATTTCACACTCATTGGATACACTGACGCTGACTATGGACGATACAAGCTTGAACGAAAAAGTACCTCAGGAGGATGTCACTTCCTTGGGAGCTGTCTTGTGTCCTGGTTCAGTAAGAAGCAGTCGTCAGTAGCCTTGTCAACCATTGAAGCTGAGTACATTACTGCTGGAAGCTGTGCTGCTCAGGTCCTCTGGATTAAGCAACAACTAGAAGATTATGGTGTTCAGACTAAAACAATTGAAGTCAAATGTGACAACAAGAGTGCCATTGACCTATCAAAGAACCCAATCCAGCACAGCAGGATGAAGCACGTCAGCATAAGACATCACTTCATCAGAGACCATGTACTCAAGGGATAGATCAAGCTGACCTACGTCCCAACGGATGAGCAGCTTGCAGATATCTTCACCAAGCCGCTGGCTCGTGAGCAATTTAATATTCTCAGAGAAGCTATCGGTATGTTTAATCCTCTTCAATAAAATCTAAGTATGATTCATGCTGAGTTGCTATACATGCTAAGTATCCTTTACCATAAAATGAATTAAAACTGCTTTATTCACTCAGAACATGAACTGTTGAGTAACTACATTGCTGAGTAAGGCAACTTGCACAATTAGCGTTTGCACGCATAGTTACGTAGCCTCTAGGATGACATAAGCGTCATCATTAGTAAAAGCACGCGCCGTTTCTCGCAATTAATGTCAATAATAACTGACTTCCGACAGCTCAAATTCCCACCGTTCTTTTCGGCCTCTCAAATCACCATTTATCGTCTATAAATAGTGAACGATTTCTCACTATTTACCTTCTACGCTTGAAATTCGCACTCGAACCTTCTCTCTCTCTAAATCCCTAATCTCTAAGCTTTTGCAAAGAAGTTCTCAAGAACACCATGTCTGATTCCCAGAATCTCTCTAGTGACCAATATGAAGATAATCGCTCAGACATCAATCCCCACTCTCCACCTGAGCAAGAATATGTTGAGACCCCAGAAGGTGAGGCTCACACTGGTCATAGTCAGCATGACAAACCTATGGATGAGATCAGCATCCTTGGTATAGATCCCAACACTGAGCACTCAACTCCTTCAAATAAGAAAAAGAAGGACAAGGGCAAGAAATCAAATGAGGTTGAGGAAAGAACCTTTCGATCCGTTTTCTCAGACGTTGAAGGACTTGATGTCGTCGCTTCACGCTGGTTCTCAAAGAGCTTCGTCGAAGTTGAGAAACCATACAGTGACTGGATATCCAAAAACGGATGGACCAAATTTTTTTCTTTAAACGGGCTAACCTACCCAAGGCTTGTAACTGAGTTCTACTCAAATCTACTGGTTGCTACAAACGATGTTGATTTTCTAGTCACATATGTCAATAAAAAGCAAATCGTCATCAACCGCTCATACCTAGCCGCTCGTTTAGACTTGAAGGATGAAGGAGCTGAGCTGAGAAAAACCAATGACTATAAAAAGGTCAAATACACCACCACCTTCTATAAGCCTGAAGGGCATGTCGGCGAAGTCTCATGCACTTCACTTACTCAGCATCAAAGACACGCCCACTACCTACTGACCAACTACTTATACCCAAAGGTCCATGCCACATCCTCTGCATCCAACTTCGAGCAGTGTTTCCTATGGCACATGCTCAACTATAAACCTCTGAACATGCCTGTATTCTTGATCGGGGCTATACAACGAAGCACTGAAGCACTTCGAATGGGATCTCTCATCACCGAGATTCTCAAGGATCACAAGATTAGCTTTGAGGATGAAGAAAGCATACAAGGAATAGAAATCACTATTGAAAATCTTATTAGACTCGGACACAACCTTCCCTTTAAATCAAAGAAAGGAAAGGATTCGGTGATCGAAGATGAAGAGGAAGCTGAGCCAACCCATAAAGGGAAAAAGAGAAAGGCAGATGCCTCAGCTATACCAAAGTCTATGCCGGCACTCCAAACTGCCAAAAGAATCAAGGTGGTACTAGCAAAACCCACTCAAGCTGAGTCCGCTAAGAAGAAAGCTGAGCCTACCAAAGCTGCCCAAAAACGACCTGCCACTAACAAGGAAACTGATGATGAACCAGAAAATACTGAGCCACCCCTAAAGAGAAAGAAGGCCTCCAGAGTTACTCCTTTGAATGCAACTCCTCTGGATATCTCTATTCTAAAGGACTCCTTCTTTCTACGAGCTCAGGAATCTGATAAAAGCACTCAACCATCAACCAATCAACAGAAACAGTCTGTCTCCGCTGAGCAGAAAAAGAAAAGTGTGCCAAGTAAATCAACCTCAAAATATCCGCCTACTGAGCCTAGTGCTAAGTCAACTGTTGACACCAGTACTACCGACGCTGAGAAAGTCCATCTTGAGTCATCCAACACCACTGACCAACTCCTTTCTTCAAACCTTTCTAAAGAAGGCAGTGACAAACGATATAAGAAGAAGGCACACAAACCACTCATGTTTGACATTTTAGATGACTCTCCTCTTCATGACCCAATTGTTGACCTGTCTGACTTAGATTTTAATTTCTTCTCCAAACCTATTGCCAAGACCTCGCCAGTCAAGGAAAAACAAGCCTCTGTTTCTAAAAGTCATGAACATGCCGAAGCTGACGCTCCTCAAGGTCAGAAGTCTACCGACACCGCTGCTCAAGCCTCAACAAAGCAAGTGATCGAAGAACCTCTTGTTCAAGAAAATGAACAAGTACCTGAGAAAACTCCTGCTCAGGACAATCTCAAGCTGACTCCTCCACAAGTCAATACTCAGCTTCAGACTAATACTGAGCAGGCAGATATTGCTGCTGTCCAAACCAATCCTCTAACTAAATAATCAGCAAACCAGTCAGCTCCTGCTGCTGGGCTCAACATTGAGTCTGCCACTCTAATTGCTCAACCTTCAACCACTCAAGAGGGCACCTCCATTTCTGGTGAGCAACCACATATGCAATCACCTGCTGCTAACCAGAACTCGGTTCCCGAGATTCTATCAGGTAATCCGCTGAACTTTCTTACTTCTTCCGTGTCGGGAAAGCGAATTCTCCAAGCTGCTCAAGAACTGATCGCAGACATACAAAAAACTCATGCCTCTGATGCTGAGTGTCATCCTGTTGAGCCTGCTCAACTGAGCACCATAACGCAACTTCTGACTGAACTCAAAAGTCTTAAGGAGCTGTTGTGTGTGCTAACTAATATGGTTGCTCAGCAGCCAAAGCAGGAATTCGCTACAAAGATGGCTAACCTTCATTTGCATATGGTGCACCACATGGACACTATTGAACGTAAGCTGAATGACTTATCTGCCGCAAACTCTAGTGTTGCTCAGTCTGCTCAAGTGGCTCAAGCATTCACTCAACTCAGTACTGAGCTCACTACAACTAGAGACTTGGTTGCTTCTTCCTCACAATGCACAATAGAGCAAATTGCTGAAGCCATCCGCCTGCTCAACTTATCGAAAGAAGAGATGCAAGCTGACCAGGCAAAGTCATCTGAGATTTTTCAACTTGCCAAGGCCACTTATGACCATATCACACATCAATCTAACCAGCAACACCATTACGACACTGGTTTGCTCAAAATGTACCATCAGTCTTACGCCATGATGACCGACACCATGAGCTGGATAGGCAAGTCCCTTCAATTTATACTCAGCATCATCATTTCTCATATGGACATTCCGGCGTCCAATATGGCTGGTGGAATCAAAGTCTTTGACGGGCTTAAACACAGTACGGCTCAACTCCAACAGTATTCCGCCCTCCTGACTCGTGCTGTTGATCAAGGGAAGTTTTATGCTGCTGTCCCTCAGCCCGTTGATGCTGGCAAAAAGGGGGAGAAAGATAAACATCCAGCTGGAACTCAACAAAAGAAACAACATCTTGGTTCCACTTCTGCTGACCCTCCTAGCACTCAACCCCAGCAACAAAATACACTCAAGTCTAGTCAGCAAACTAAGACCAAATCCAACCAAGTGTCTGTCAACATTAAGCGATAGATATTTGTAAACTTGTATATTTGCTGATGACATGTTCTGTGCTAAATATAATCGTATCTTCATTAAATCATCTGTGTTATCTGATTATCACTTTATGCCTATCTGCTGTGTTGATCTAAATTCATGACTTGTCTCACATGTCTTCCTATTCGAATTGAACAAAGTAACTAAAGCTTGACAACATTGAATTAATCATGTACTTGGCCACTGAGTAAAACTACTCAGCCTCAATTAAATCACTCAGCTAACTCTGATATTTGAACTTAATCTTCCGCTTAACTTAATATCGAAACTAGAGTGAAATGAGCCTGGTCCAAGAACTGACCTAACTCTGAACACTGACTTTAGACTTACTTGATTAAACCTTAAAATGTTTAAAGTAAAACTGAGTCAGTGGCTCAACCCTTACGGGGGAGAATCTTAAGAAGTTAAGAAAAGGTTAATCATCATGGGGGAGCTCAACACTGAGTTCCTTATTGAATATTTTTGCCAACATCAAAATGGGGGAGTTTGTTGAAACACCTTTCCACATGATTTTGATTTGACAAAATTATTCATGTTAATGATAAAAAATATATATATTCTAACACATTAAATTTAAATGCTTTGATTTATTCACACTAATGTGTTTGTTCAATGTTGAGTTATTTGAGTTATAAGACATTAAGTTAAATGGCCCCAAGGCCCATGAAAGAGAATCAAGCCCAAGTCAAGTGATCAAAGCCTCACGGCCCAAGAGGACTAAAATGCAGTCGTACTGAGTCAAAACGCAAGCCCAACTTTAAGAAGGATCGAGAAGCCTTCTACCAAAAGCTTCAAGACGAAGCTGCTGAGTTGAGCGACAAGGTATTCAGGTCAGCGGCAGAATAGAACAAACTTGAAGACAAAGTATTTCTACTTTGGGTAAAGCTCAGAAGACGCAGAAAGCTATCTGGAAGACTTTACTATAAATGTGGAAATATTCTGTTCCACCTGACGAAAAGTTGCTGAGCACTGGTAAAGACATAAGATACAAGAATATTATTGGCCAAGGACGTTGAGCACGTACTGAGTGAAAGCGACAGGAAGCCGTTTCCCTCCAACGGTTATTTTGAAATTCGAAATCACCGGTGCTTCAAGTGTCACTATAAATAGGCCTCTCAAATGCTTCATTCGATGCAGATCTTCAATTAAGTCGAAACGCTGACCAAATTGTTACTTGAAGTTCTGTGAGGAAAGCAAAGCAAATCTTACACCAATTCCAATTCTGTGTAAAAGTCTAAAGTGATCTAAATCATCTAAAGTGTCTTAGCAATTGTTGTTTAGGACAAAAACACTTATCATTTCTAGAAGAATAAAAAGGAGAAGCTGAGTACTCGGTTATAGTACTCAGCGGTAGAAATAGGAGTGAGTAGAGGTATAGAGGAAGGTACTCTTGTATACTCATCTTTCTATTGTAAAAGGTTTGTGCTCTACCTTTAAAGAGCTCAATAGAGGATTCAAAAAGCTCAGAAGAATTTCCGGGGACTGGACGTAGGCGAAGAGACCGAACCAGGATACGTCTGCTGAGTAATATCCTTCTAACCCTTATCTCCCTTAATTATTGCTTGCTATAACACTGCCTAGTTAAACGCTAAAACGAACACAAGCTGAGTTGAGTGAACTGAGAAGCTGAGTTCAGGAATAGACTCAAAGTGCTATCTCCTGACTCAAGGATAGATTAAGTCTTAGTCACATGTTGACTAAGTCTGTATCTAAAACTTACTCAGTCTCATAGTGCGAAAAGACTTCGAGAAAAAGTCTAAGTTCGAAATTGACAGTCAGCTATAAGAGAAAATTTTAAATAGTTCCTAACCCCCCCCTTGGAACAATTATTGTCACGTTATACGGGACCAACAAAATTCAATTTCCTTAATTTCTCTAAAGTAGAAGGACGTTGGGCCTGATAATAGACTACTTGAATGGTACGTAAAAACTTGTCTATCCATTCAAATGGAATATTACATCATTTTTTAAAATGAGATGACTGGTTTTTTACATTTTATTATAGATATTCATACTATTTTAATTTTTATATGATAGATTCATTTGACTTGGTTACAAAAGCTGAGAATACTGAACATGTTTCGATCTTTGGACCAAATAAAAACTAAGTATGGCATCAATATTCAGAATTCAAGATAATGCATGAGAAATACCCACAAATGGTCTTCCTTATACAAACCAATGTGTTTACAATATTAAACCTTTTTTCCAAAGAATTTGTTTTTTCGATTTCTAAATACAAGCCAGTTGTGATTACTTTTGTCGTAATGGTACCCAAACCTTACAATTATATTGTATATATGTTAGTTACTGCACATCAAATACACTCATTCTTATTGTTAAGACATGTGTTTATTTTATAGATGAATTTGCACTTAACAATTTTGGCGCAACCAGATTTTCCATAAATCCTAAAGATAATTCATTCATGAAGACATACAATATATTCATTTTTATGATTTTATTTTTCAAATATTTATACATTTTTCCTTTATAGTGTACAAAAAATTCTTCCCTCTTTTGGAAAAAAAAGTCATGTCCAAGCCGCACGCATCACTAGCATTGAGGCTGAGAAAAGAGTTAAATTAGAAGACTATTTATGAATTGCTACATATTAATATACAAATAGACAATGTCAAATCCTGAACCTTTGAAAATTATAGTGTTTTTGGAAAATAATCCATATCTTTCAATTATGATTTGTCTACGTCTTCGGACAGGAACAAAGTTTACATGTAAAGCAAAGATTAAGGAAATAGATTCGTTGGAAGGATGGTGTTATCGAGTATGTTCAAGATGTAAAATTAGTATCCAGAATTTTAATGACAAGTTATGGTGTGTAAGAATTGTGGGTTTATCAATGATCTACCATTGACATGGTGTAAGTCAATTAACTACCTTATTTACGGTTGTAATTTGATGTCTATTTTTGTCTTATATACTATTTTATTTCGATTGCAATTCACATGTATAGGCTCAAGTTGCTTGTTGAAGATGGTACATGGATTGTAAATTTTATAGTTTATGGATATATGGTTACATAAATTTTAAAGTCATAACTGATATACATCTTGCTATGACTAAAATTATCGGGGATAATTATATTTTTTAGGTCCAAGTTAGCAATCTGGTTGAAGATCCATGCAACATAGCATTCAAAGTTATGTTCGTCTTCAAGGATACTTTGCTAACTGCTAAGAAAGAAATACCAAGTCATGTATCAACACCATCAACCCATCTAAAGTCTCCATTGTCTCAATATTCCATTTCTCCGACAGCCCAAAAAATGCTATGATTTGAGGATATCCTGCTATTGCCAGAGAAAGTCAAGTGCATAGGCGTCACCAAAGAGGAAGCACAATGAGTATGTGTAGAGACTTACTTCGTTTACATTTTATGTTTCTTACACGTTGTCACTTTTGAACTTTCTAAGGACAACATACACGTCATCAACAAAATATTAATATAAGAGAACTCTGGTCTAAGAATACGTGACCAGTGTTTTGTAAGCGACGTTCAACTTATTTGCTTACCTTGTTTTTATCTAAACATTTACTGTTTTTTGTTATACAATTTGTAACAGCCTAACTGGTGGTTTTTTTTTGAAAGTGTACAAATATTATATTTTAATATTATCATTTTAGTATAATTACTCTATGTTTATGTAATATTGCAGTATTACTAACCCGCTGCTAGGAGCTACGGGATTGAGATTGGTCCGTGGAGTTTTTGCATAATTACAAAGAAGGTTCTTGTTCTATGGGCCATCATGAGTTTGATGTGCCCCTGCAGGTCTCCAGGAGATCATATTGTCGCATAGTAGAGGATCTATGCTAATCGGCTTATTTGATTTTAGTTTCTTAGTTTTCTTACTTCTTTATTTTTTGTTTCCGAGTCTTGCGCCTTCCTCATTTACCAAAAAAACAATTATATTATTACATATTTTTTTTAATTTATATGATACAGATCGGTTTCGGAACGTGTTAGTTTTAATCGTAAACTAACAAAGATATTTCTTCTCTAGCTAAACTAGAAGGAGTTAATCCCAGTTTTATGGACTAAATCCATAGGAATAGTGAAATCCCCATTGTTGAAGGTGAAAACCTTAACAAAAGTTTCAATGAAGAAGAAGATATATTTTGATTGATAAAAAGTTAAAGATTACAAAGAAAGAGATGAATTTATATCATGTAAAACCTAATTGTCAAATTACAATAAAGGGTAAAGAACATAACTAATTAAAAATATGAAGATAAGGGTAAATTAGGTTGGATATAAAGGGGTGGCATAGGTGTAAATATAGGAGTAGTAGAGTTGTAATTAGAGAGTGACAAAGGTGTAAATAAGGAGTGGCAGGATTGTAATTAAGGAGGAAGCTGAAGTAAGGGCCAAGTTCATTTAAATGAATCCACGCGGAGCGTGCCTAATTTCAAGCCCCGCGTGGATTGGTCTCTAGACTTTTATCCGGATCAATCCTTT
Organism: Euphorbia lathyris; assembly: GCF_963576675.1. Taxonomy (NCBI): domain Eukaryota; kingdom Viridiplantae; phylum Streptophyta; class Magnoliopsida; order Malpighiales; family Euphorbiaceae; genus Euphorbia; species Euphorbia lathyris. The sequence goes on from NC_088912.1 coordinate 83,603,407, forward strand.
ATTCACGCGGAGCGTGAACAAATCCAAGCGGAGCGTGGATTGGCTGTTGGACTTTTCTCCAGATCAAACCTTCCTTCACGCGGAGCGTGCTTTCATCCACGTGGAGCGTGTCTGAGCTGCTGACCTGCTGTGTGGCACTGTTTTAGCCTCTTTACTCGCTTGTTGCTCGTGTTTGGTTCTTCCTCCGACTTCCCTCGTCCAGACCCGATCCTCCAAGGAGATGCCCCGCATCATTATATCAATAAAAAAATAGAAAATAATTTTTGGAAGCCGAACGAGTGTATCTACTAGTTGTGTTTAAAAATATTCTATGTTTTTCAATTATAAAACTAAGTTAAACTAAAAAGTTGAATAACATAAATACGAAAACTTGATAGACTTATTTGCAAAAGTTAATTACAATGCTAGCAAGTACGTCGTCGTTTTCTTTTTCATATTCGAAACGGAGCCAACCCTAGGGCTAGGGTGAGGCTGGGAGGTTTGCGAAACACTCCGCCGACACCGATGTCGCCAGCAAGCTTCATGCTCTCTCGATGATCGGGTTCTACCCCCAAGATTAGATTGAAGCCTCTCTGGCTAACGTCGAGCATCTTCGAACCTCTCCGGCTAACTAGGAGTTCCCTCTCTCTATCTATAGATAGAGAGAGATCCGCTGCAGGAGCAACTCGACTGTGCGTTACATGTGCTCTACAGGCCGCACTCCATCTTTCTTAAATGCATAATACCACTATTAGAAACATCGCACAAGTAAGCAAAATGAGACTTCATTGCGATTCAAGTTCATTTATCCGATCTTTTTGTCTCCAGGTTGGTCGTTTCGTCGAGACAGTCAAGCTGCTTCAGAGCCTTTGTCGCTGGCGGACTGCTGAAACCAGTTTTAGGGTGTTTGGGAAGTCCGTTCCCACCGCGCTCACGGCCCGGCTGGCCTGCCAGGGACGTCGGGGTCTAACTTCGTTTCCCCTATCATCCAATTCCCTTTGGCAGAGCTTCGGAACTAACAACTCTATTAGAGAGTCGAATTACTAACTATTACACAAATTTGAAAGTGGATGAGATCGGTCGAGTGGTATCAGTTGGAGATGGGATTGCACGTGTTTATGGATTAAATGAGATAAAGCGTGGATAAAATGGTCATACTTCCTATTCTTAAACTTCATGATCAAACTCTAACATCGACTGAAATGGGACCTCCAACGCTGCGCTGAGCGACTTCCTCGGCGCGCTCCCCGTCAGAAATTTTCTTTTTTGGGGCTAAACGCCCCGCATGAACGGCCAGATGAGATGGTTACGCGGACAGATTTGGAAAAGAGGGAAAATGAAGAAGAAAAACCTGATTCAAGAGTAAAGATAGCCACAAGAGACTGTGAGAGTGGCGAGATGCTATCAGTGGCGGAGCCAGAGCTCAAAGTTCGGAGGGGCTCCATTGTATGAATATATTTTTTTCTTAATAACGACTTAAGGCTTTGATTCATAGTAGTCAAAACAAAATTTTCAAATTTTTGATAATATAAGGGTAAATTTGATCATAGTTGGAAACATTAAGGTACAAAACAACTGAGATTCAATATAGAGTAAGGATAAGGTGCAAAAATACTATAATGTTTACACCTAAGAACAATTTTACCCCTAACGTCTAAAATGGTGCAATTTTACCCTTAACATTGACAGCCAAGAGTAATTTTATCCGTAACCTCGACAAGTTTGGTCAATTGGAGAAATTATTCATCAAATTGTCTTCTCGGTCATGAATTTTGTAATTAAAAAATACAAGTAAAAATAATAAAGGAGAATGAGGTTAATAATGATTAAAAATGATACTTAATATTTTTAAATGAGAATGGGGTCTAAGGAAAAAAATTAAAATGAGATAAAAAAACGTGAAGAGAGTGAGATTCGAAGATAGAACCAATTGGATGTAAAGATTTCTTTAATTATCACTACAACCAACTATGCAAACTTAGTATTATGTCATATAATCATATTCTACATTATAAGCACTAATTTTTAGACCTGACAATTATCGTGTTCGAGTCGTGTTCGTGTCGTGTCATTTCGGGTTCGTGTCAAAAATGAGTAAACCCAAATCCAACCCAAAAACTTTCGTGTCAAAGTCGTGTTAACCTGTTCGGGTTAGTGTCGATTTCGTGTCGTGTTTTCGGGTTACATGTAATTTTGTTATGCATATATATTAATAATAACTCTTAAAAATATAAGAAGATATGGTACTGTTTTTAAACATTTTATATCATTTTTAGATTAGTATGTTAACAATAATTATCGAAAAGTTCGATAATATCATGTTAGAGGGTCATGTAATGTGTTTATAACAATTTAGGAAATTCAAATCAATATTTGCAATTAATAATTATAATTTTATTATTTTTATTAATAAAGTGACATAAAAAACACAAGAGAATATAACAATAATTTTCAATATCCATGTCATTTCGTGTCGTTTTTAGATTCACATATCAACACTAACTCAACTAAAAAATTAGCGTGTCAGTTTCGTGTCAATCCAAAAATGACCCATTACCTATTAAGCTCAACACTAACACGACCTGACCTGCTCAACATGACCCGATCTGTCATTCCAAATATTTTGAACTTTACTTCAAATTCATAATTTGAAAAATTAAAACCTAATAAGTTAAGATAATAAGATAAGATAGGATTTTTTTTTATACTCTTTATATTTATACTTTAATAAATAAGAAAAGTCATGTCTATTTTTAACCTAGTTTATCATAATTTTTAATTTTTTTAATTTCTTTAATTAAATTTCGGGTCAGTTTCGTGTTTTTCGGGTTGATACGAAAATTAACGTGTCATTTCGTGTCGTGTTAACTTTCGTATCGTGTCATAAAGCCCTAAACACTAACACTAACAAATCATGTCGTGTCATCGGGTCGTGTGTCGCTTTGCCGGGTCTACTAATTTTAACTATTTTGAGGGGCTGCTCGGGACTGAACCATCGTTCGTCAAGGATGTTCCCGAGGGTCCGAGGGTCGGGAGACCCTCCCCTAACCCCCTAGCTCCGCCCCTGGATGCTATTCTTATGTGGGCGACTATATACCGCACTAAAATTCCGGTTCACCGCCCTGTATTGACCCTTTTGCCCTTCTCATTATTTCAAACATAAGTTTTGAATATTCCAAATCCTCTCAACTTATTTTCCATTCTAAAAAAAACCGACCAAAAACGAGATGGCACAAAGAGGAGGCATCGGTACAGGATACATGGGTATTACGGTAAGTATTTCCATAAAAAAAATTTCAAAATCGTGAGTAATCGGGCTGAAATTCGGGATTAAAATCCCAGAATTTGACGTAGGTGGAGATGGTGCGGGTCGAGCGATCCACCGTATGGTGGATCGCACGGCGCACGCGCTCCACCGTAAGGTGGAACGCGCGGCGCATGCGATCCACCATGCGGTGGATCGCTCGTCGTACGCGTTCCACCTAAAGTGGAACGCGTACAACGCATGCGCTCCACCTTATGGTGGAGCGCATGCGCCACCCGTTTGGCCTAAGGGCCAAATGTTTGCGGCGCACTGGTCGGCCCTAAGGCCGACTGGTGCGCCGCACCCGTTTGGCCCTTAGGGCAGGTGGTGTAAACCACCCGCCCAGGCCAAAAAGGGGCAAATTTTGAATTTTTTTTTTAAAAAATTATACGGACCGGGCGTAGGCAGACCCTAGACGCACGTCTTCACGTCCTGTTACTGCATCTGCTCGGCGGGACCGGGCGGAGCAGCATCGGTTCATGGCGGACGCCCGGAGGGCACATGCTGCACAGGCGGAGCGTGCTGAGGGACAGGATGAGGCGGCTGATATAGACATGGACGGGGATGCTTCTATGCATCGTCCTAGTGCTGATACTATCCCCATAGATCGTGGCGTCGTGATGAGGGGTCGAGACGGATGATTTTCTTCTACCGCAGCATCTTCTTCTGGTAAGAGAAATTAAAAAATGTGTTTATTTGTATTTGTGTTAATCGTGATTATTGAAAAATATACCAAAAATTTAATGTAAACCGTTTGCTGTAATTTCAGGTAGCAGCAAGCGATCAAGGAGTGTAGAGGATGACTGGGTTGTGAAGGACCCCATCCTCGGGGGTCCATTTGATGGTGCTGTGATCCCGAGCTTTTTGGGACATATTGCATGTGCTATATGGGCCGGTCAGGATAGGGGCGTCCTTAGGTGTCATACCAGATCAGGGTATTGCACGAAGCTGAGATTATGGTACAGTGGTTCTTCCAGGACGATTCAGTCGCGTATCGAGTCATCTGGCTTGTTCCATTTACCTGGTATTATGCACAGTCACATAGATGCTGCTCTGATCATGGCATTTGTAGAGCGGTGGCAGCCAGACACGTCATCATTTCACATGCCATTTGGCGAGATGACCATTTTGATGCATGATGTGTGGGAGATATTGCGCATCCCCGTAGATGGTGCCATGGTGACTGCTGATGCGAATGTTGATGAGCTTAAGGAGTGCGTGATGGATTTGTTTGGGATGACTCGGGTTCAGTTAGATGCCCATCATTATGCTTCTGGTGGTATACGAGCCGCTTCCGTCATGGAGCACTGTGGAGGTGATCGGATTCCTGAGACCTAGGCTATAGCTTGGACGTGGCTGATGCTCGGTTCCACCTTGTTCGTAGACAAGCGTGGTGACCGCATCCGACCTTCTTGTCTGTTAGAGGTGCAAGACTCGGCGGCTGGAGCCGTTGGACTTTCTTGGGGATCAGCTACACTAGCATATCTATACCGTCATCTTGGTATTGCTACCAGAGGAGATTGCGGGCAGATGACGGGTTGTATGACATTGCTCCAGTCCTGGATTTACGAGTATTTTCCTTGCTTCAGGCCACATCGAGAGGCAGTTACAGTTGACCCGGATCTTCCTAGGGCTTCGTTGTGGCCATCTATATCGATGGAGAAGAGCGATGAGCGGCTGAGAGCATTTCGTGCCCGGCTTGATGTGTTGACAACAGATGAGGTATACTTGCTATATAATTATAAATACTGTTCAATTAAAACAAATTTGTATTACTTGTATGTGTTAATGTAATTTTATACATCTGTAGGTCATGTGGATGCCGTATGGCCCTGATGCCATTACTGAGACCCCGAGGACTCTATATTCTGGATGGATACGGTATCGAGATGTGATCGCCGTACATGCCGGGGCGATGCCTTCGACAGCTTGGACATGTGCAGACCATTCCTAGACCGATATTGCAGCCTTCTAAGGCTATTCGCCCGTGGACCAGTTTGAAGTATCGTGTGGAGGTGCCAGCTGTGATGGTGCAGGGTATTTGGGACTCTTTTCCCCAGTCGTCCGTCCTTATACTGTCTGTATTCACTCCAGCACATACTCCATCAGATTGTGAGGATCAGTACATGCATTGGTACACCCGTCATTCACACCCTCGTCTACTTCCAGAGATTGTTGCACCCGGACCGGCTGTTTATACTCGCTCGAACAGTGAGATTGTAAGTTATTTTTGGTTTTTCTTGACTGGTCTAGTAATGTGAAATGATATTTACTGAAATGTGAAGTGATATTAACCTTGTTTTTTGTTCCTTACTTTTTACAGTGGGTTAGTCGATTATCTGGCTGGGGTGAAATTGTGTTGGATCACATGAGTCATCTGGACGAGGATGCTGCGATTGTATATAGGCAGTCGTTAGAGCAGATTATGGGTGCTTGGCATTTGGCCAAGTGAGTTATGACTGTATTTTGAAGTATTTTAGTACTATTTTGACTGAATTTGGTGGATTGATATTTTAGTACTATTATGACAGAATTTGGTTTTTTTTTGTGGTACGTTTTGTTATTATTGCAAATTTAAGAATACATTAGAACGACATAAACGGCATAAACTGTAAAAATACATTACAACGACATAAACTGAAAAAATACATTACAACGACATAAACCGGAAAAAAAAGACATTAGTCACTATCTTCTTCGTACACCTGAATGTTTGGTGAAGATGTCGCTGGTACACCTGACTGTATTGCAAGGTATATCTCTTTCTCCTCTGCAATATTCGTCTCATATTCCACAGGAAAAATGTTCCATGGAGCATTTCCTCTATTTCTTGGCCAAGCTCGTCCTGGCAGGTAATCGTTCTTTGAAGCGCTGATACTCTGTAGTACTCGAACCTCTAATTTATAGCGATTCCAATTTTTCACGATCGAGTAAGGATAAGTTCGATGAACCTCATGAGAAATTTCAGACTCTGTCCATCTTAAAAAGATGATGGAGTTGAAATTTTTTTTAGGGATAATTCCCCTCTGATTATCACGCAGTAGTCTGGCGAACATAGCTTTCCAGTCATCAATAGGCATAAACCACTTCAGAAATGTTTGAATATAACTAGGAATATTTCCTTCATTCAAATTGTTCAACCATTCCTCTAGAGCAAATTCAAAAGGCATGTAATACATATAACATAAGAACCACAGCATGTGTAGTGAGTATATTGGAAACTCATCAGCAGACGGAAGCTTGAAGCAAAACATAAATGGAGTTTCAGGATGGAACATTGTTGGACTCACAAATGTCTCTCCATATACACGGATTGCGTAGTATTGGTAATCAACATCTTCGTCGTGCAATCAGACTTATTCAAAGTTGATACTATGCTTTTCTCGGGAGGAAAATTAGGGAACTCGTTGGTAAAATCAGAGTTTTCGTTGATTAGAATTTAAAGAGTAAATGTGGATAACTAAAGTAGCAAGAATGTTTAATTTTATAGATGGAGAATATAGCCGTTGGAATATAGACGTTGGAATATAGACGTTGGAATATAGCCGTTGGAATACCACATGTTCGAATATAGACGTTGGAATATAGACGTTGGAATATAGACGCTGATACATGTAACATTACAGAACCACACATAATTGATCAGAATTCACCTGTAACATTACAGAACCACACATAATTCATCAGAATTCACCTGTAACATTACAGAACCACACATAATTGATCAGAATTCACCTGTAACATTACAGAACCACACATAATTGATCAGAATTCACCTGTAACATTACAGAACCACACATAATTGATCAGAATTCACCTGTAACATTACAGAACCACACATAATTGATCAGAATTCACCTGTAACATTACAGAACCACACATAATTCATCAGAATTCACCTGTAACATTACAGAACCACACATAATTGATCAAAATTCACCTGTAACATTACAGAACCACACATAATTGATCAGAATTCACCTGTAACATTACAGAACCACACATAATTCATCAGAATTCACCTGTAACATTACAGAATATCAACCACTAATATCCCCTAAGTTGGGCCAATCTGGTCCACTGTGTCACCCTATCCTGATAGAAGCGCTCCCATCCTACAATGCTTTGGCCTCGGTGCACAAACCACCAGTGTACTATAGGGGGCACCGGAAAGTTAGGCGATAAATTTAAACGTATGTAGTGCTGGCAGTGATTCCCTAAATAAGCTATACAAATCTCACGTGATGGTCTTGTAGCAGTCGATGCGACATACAATGGTAAGATAGTACCACACAACGCTAATGTGTCCCCACCTGAGAAGCCAAATAACATGATAGCAGAATTGTACATGGTAGCAACCGGCCACAAGTCATCCCAAACGATCATCCAATAATCCAGCGTACAACCTGCACCGTCCCAACTTACTCTACGAAGAGCTGCATCAACAGTATCAACAAACACTCTTTGATACAAACAACGGTTAGCAATTACTTCATTTCGAATGTGATGCCTAACTGTCTGCCACGCTTCTTCGTCACCAAAAATGTAAGTTGCTACCGTACGGAAACCACAATTTCCATCACCTACAACGTCGTAGTATGATTCGACGTATGGTTTAATTATGCCAACTATTTTATCGGAATGTACGAATTCAGAACCATGATACGTTTTTCCATCTGCATTCATGTATATTAGTGTAAAACAACTCTATATTGCAAAACAGTTATAAAAAAAAGTTAGGTTTATCAGATATAATTTACCTGATGAGGCAGCATTATGTACCGAGGATGACGAGCTAATTCTGCCACTTCTACCACGACTCCTAGATGAACTAGTAGAACGAGCCCGTCCACGATGAGTTTCATTATATTCCCAAGAACTCGGCATACGTTTTGTGGATTTGCTCACCTTAGGTCGCCCCCGCATGTTAATTTTGACATCGGGTTCGGTGTACTGAGCTTGATCAGGGTGTAGTTGATCATGGATAAACATTGAAATATTACGCATTACGGATGGGTCGGCTTTAGAGACTTGGTCCACTAAGGACTTAAAATATCGCTGCTCCTCGTTCAGATCATTACGCCCGTCATTTTCATCAGTGGACCATGATTGATTAAAAGTGTTCTCCAAAACACGTGAACACTCTCAGAACTGATCATTTGTTCCAGATCACAAGCTCGTTTCAGCTCACATGCACATGGTATCTGATGCGATGTTCTCAATACACAACCGCAACGCACGTACACTTCATGGCTCAACCCTCTCATACGCTCTAACTCTTGATTCAACAACTGCAGACAATAATGAGAGACTTTGAATACAAGTTGGCTTAATGGGCGTCCGGTGAAAGTGACTGTTTGATGAAGCCGAGACTGTTCAAGCATGTACCTGATACGAAGACAAAATTATTATTAGTTAGTGAAATGATACAACCCTAAATGCAAATTCCAAAATCGCAGTAGAAAAAATTGCAAATGCCTTATATTGGTTGCTTGTGATTCAATCTGCTTGTGAACCTTCTGCCATACCGTGTCAAGGGACCCAGTTGCCGTATTGAGCCATTGCTTTAGACTAGCATGTTCGCTCTCCACTCGACAAGTAGTTGTGTTACCAAAATGTAGAAACTCCTTTGTCCAAGCAACAACAAACTTCTCCTTATGCACCAACCATGTCTCCTCAACATACGAGATAACTCCTTTGAACCTGCTCATCTTTTCCTTCATCATCATAAGATTGGTCTCGTACTCCTCAATGGTTAATGATTCTAATATTGTTCTCCATTTGCCATTCTTGAATTTAGAGGCAAGGCCTTATCTCCAATGATTCTATACACACGATCTTCCACATCCTTATTTATATGCCAAGTGCATAGCAAGTGCGCTGCTTGTGGAAAAACTTCTTGTATCGGCTTTAATAACCCAAGCTCTCTGTCACTAACAACAACGGTCGGGTTCAGATCATCCCCAAGCAAAATCTTCAGCCTTTGCAAAATCCAACGATAGCTCCTTTCGGTCTCGTCTTTAACAATAGCATACGCTATCTTGAAATTATTATTGCATGGCGTCATCCCAACAATCTCAACAAACGGCATTTTGTACTTGTTTGTTTTGTACGTTGAATCAATGCCGATGTACCAGTGGTAAGTCCTAAACATATCAACTGACTCTGGATGTGCCATGAACACATGCGTTATCACACCTGAATCAGTCTGTGTGTAATGGACATATTTGTTCTCCACAGCAATATGGTAGAATTGACTAGCCAGGTCTCTACCTTCAAACGCGTCCCTCCTCATTTTGTCCCTGTAATTATATATGTGTTTAATTACTGAGTTGTCCTCTGGGTATTTTTCTTTAACTGCTGCTAAAATAGCACAAGGCTTTGCTTGAGCTGAAGACATATCACGCACAATTTGTTTAGATGCGATACTGAGTCCGCTCATTTGCCGACTTCCCTCTGGATACATACGCGTTGTATGGTTATGCATTCCAGTTAACCCAGCCTTAGCCTTTATCCCCCATCCCGAAAGGTCTGCATGTTGATAGGCTTTAATCTGAAATTTACAGCGGCACGCTTTAGTTTTACTTTTCCTAATTGCAGGATCTTCATCATTTTTCACAACACCTCTATATCGTTCACCCCGTGAACAGCGCAACAACTTTTGTTTTCCCCCATTTTTGTGCGAAGATATTACAAGCTCAAACCCATTCTGAATATCTATTTTTTTTTGCCCAATCAATAACATCCTGACTGGAGGGGAAAACGGTATCCGTTATGAAACGCGAACTATAATCAATGTTATCGGGGTTCCAATCTTCTATCGGTACCTGAATATACGAAAAATTGACATTAAAATTACAAAAAAAAAATACTTCGAGGCTATTTCTCCCGTTCAAAATTAATTCGGGGCAATTTCTGCCCATATTGGCCTGAACGGGCAGGCTACCCGTTTCACCATAGGTGGAAACGGGCAGCGCGTACTGCCCGTTCCAAAGGTGGAACGGGTGGCGCGTACCACCCGTTCCATGGGTGGAGCGGGTGGCGATTACCATCCGTTCCTTAGGCCGAACGGGTAGTTCATCCGTTCGGCCTAAGGAACGGGTGGTAATCGCCACCCGCCCAGGCAAAAACCAAATAAAAAAAATAAAAAAATGCTAAATAACGTTTTTAATTCTCGTAATATTACCTCGTGTTCGAACTCATTGTCTTCGGGAATTTTTTGATCCATTTTTTTCAAATCCGGGATTTGTGCTCGGGAGAGAAAACTAGAGAGAGTTTTGAAGGTTTTAGGGGAAAAAAAGTGGCAAGGGTATAAACAGTGCGGTGAACCGGAAATTAGGGGCGGTATTTAGCAATACCCATTCTTATTCTTTGCGTGCACGAAAGACTAAAATGGTGGCATTCCGCTCTTCTTCTCCGCTTCCTTGCCTTCAACCGGCCTTCAAAGTGATAGTTTTCCCTTAGGAACGAAAGTCTGGAATCTGTTTTGGGACTTAAGTCGGTTTCACCCCAATTGTCGGCCGCCGCTAGCAGAGATTCAAATACTTATTCGAAACAAAGAAAAGTGAGAAGGATCATTCAGGAGCATCATTTATCTCTTCTTGCTTTGGTTGAAAACAAAGTCAAAGCTCTCAATAAAGAGACCGCGAGATCCCCTTCGCCGCCTAGAATAGAAGAAAATTTCCGTAAGTGCTACATTCTGAAAAGCCCCCTTTTTCCCACTTGCTTTCGGTAGGGGTTTTCGAAGGACACTCAAAAACTCTTAGACTTTTTATCCCTCATCACACAGGGGTTGCAGAAGATTGAATCCGCCTAGCCTCAGATGGACGAGACAAAGATAAGTGCTTCCACTAAAGACCAGTAGGAGTGAAAGCAAGCTAAGCCAGCAAGAAAGTGTCGGGACTTTAAGACCGGTACAAGTGATAAGAGGTCTTTGAGGTTCCAGGCTGTTTTGGACTTTCAATTTCCATCCGGGCTGATCCTGTCTTCAACAGGGGCCACAGGAGGCCCAGAACCGCAGTCCAGCCACTCCTAAGCGTCGAGATAGATTGCAAATTTTACACCATCAATCACTTTACTGAAAATGATTTAGCTCCTTCTTTAATCAGTTGTTGTCAAGACTCTTTTCTCTTGAGTCTTTCCCAACCAATTTCTCTCCATAGACACCCTTGGATTCGAAATCTGAAGAAGCATATTTTCTTTTCATCTTCACTACATTCTTGCTAACATTTTCAGAACTTGCTCCAACTATGGTTCAATTTCTAGGTACAGTTCGTGTATCTCCTTCTCTAGCCAGTTTTGCACCTCATAGACGCCAATTCTCTTTTCAATACTCTGCCTTCTCATTTCCGACTACTTCATATCCACTTCCAAAGAATGGGTTCTCTCCGTTCAAGAAGATTCTCCGAGCTTGCTTCATGTCAAGTATGTTCTGCCAATTCTGTTTTTCATGATAATTTTTGTTTTTTGTTTATTCCTTTTGTCAAATCAAGTTCATATTATTCATTTCCAGAATCTTGATTCTAATTTTGGGTTGGCAATGGCAATTGTTTCTTTTCAATGGTATTCCAAAATCAAATGTCTGCCTTGTGTCAGTATGAGCTGGGTTCCTAACTTCTTATGCATTTCCAAGCTCTTTATCTATTCAGATTATATCTCATGCTTCAAATTTGATGATCATTTTATTGTTTTTCACGTTAATTGATAACTGAGGGTTCATTCATTTGTGTTTGTGAATGAAATTTATTTGCCCAACTGATACGAATGTTGGATACTCCGACCAAGTATTGGCTTAAAAACCTTGCATTAGTAGTTATTTGCGGTATAAAAGTTTCGATTCACTAACAGCTTTTTGTAGGTCGCAATCAGGGTTTCACGGGGAATTTGTATTTCTGTTTTTTGCATTGACAAATTCAATTGTTTTACACGTATTGTTGCTTCAAATTTGGGGGAAAAACAATCCATTATTTTTAACGTGCTGTTTCCTTTGCTCCTGTCCGTTCAGTTAGTTAAATGGCGTTTGTATTTTTTTACACTGCATAAATGAGCTTTAGTAGTGGCCTATATGATGTTGCTACATGGCATGCAGATGATATTTCTTTTCAGCTTAGTTTAACGTTTACATCTCACTATATGTACGGCATAAGCTATAAGCTTGTATGTACATCATTTGGTTGTTTGAAGTGTTCATGTTGTGCATAGTTATTAGAGGCGCACTAAGGCGCTAAGAGGGTCCTAGAGCCTAGGCGCAAGGCGCATGCCTGATGAACAGGAGGCATAGAAAATAAAAGAAACTTATATACAAAATCTGAATATCAATTTTCGATACTAAGGACACTAATACTCTATTACTAGTTAAAGCGTAAGTTAACCAAAAAACATACTTATAACCACACAAACAAGACAAAATCACATAAAAACATAATATTAAACGTCAAAAACACCAAGTTAAGTTCATAGAGACATATCCTTAACCTAACTGATCCTAGTAAACCATTAACCATTCATAACAACGTCTCTAGCTCTCTGCTGGTTGTGTTTCTTGTGTCGCAGTGGTCCAGTGGAGAATGAATAGATTCTTTTGACATCTTACACTCTTTTACGTCTCCTCATATTCTTGTTTAGCTTTTTTACACTTTAGATTAGGTCAACTCTTAAATTGAAGTTTACTTAGATTAGATTAGTGGTTCAGATTAATCAACAGTTTATTTTAAAGAAAACAGTAAAAAAATGCCTAATCAAAAGACTAATGTTACTGAGGTGCGCCTAAGGGGAGCCTCCGAAGCCTAGACAAGGCGCACAAGGCACCTGTTAAATTGAGCCTCACCTAGGGGATTTAAGGCTCGGACCCCTGAGCCTTGCGTAAGGCGCGCCTTTAACAACTATGATGTTGTGATTGGTTTCTGGATTTGATTTTCTTTTTAATGTTTCTAAGATTTGATTTTCTTTTTAAGTGATTATTTTCACTCATGTACCTGCTTTCTGATGCTCTATGGAATTAAGAAATCTTAGTTTTCTTGTGTTGTGATTTGTTTATCTGTTCAGATTATAGCTCATGCTAAGAATAATTTTGTTGCTTTCCATGTTAATTTATAACTGAAGGTTCATTCATTTGTGTTTGTTAATGAACTTTATCTGCCAACTGATACCAATGTTGTATATTCCAACATGTGGCCTAAAAACCTAACATTAGTAGTTATTTTGCAGTATAGAAGTTTTAATACACCCTTCTATTCTTAATTTTTCTAGGCCACAATTCGGGTTCCATGGAAGCACTTTATTTATGTTTTTTGCATTGACAAATTCAATTTTTTTTTTTTACATGTATCGTTGCTTCAAATTTGGGGGAAAACAATCCATTAATTTTAACATGGTAGTATTTCCTTTGCTCCTGGAGTGCATTATGTTCTATAAGTACTTCTTATTTGTCCGTTCAGTTAGTTAAATGGCGTTTGTATTTTATACACTGCATTGAGCTTTAGTAGTGCCAGATATGATACTGCTACATGGCATGAGCACGATGTTCCTTTTTCAGCTTAATTTGTGGATTAGGTAATATCATTCACCATGAATTGCTTTTCTGCACTGCTATTGGGAATTTAGGTTGGGATAGTCGTTTTTCTTTTTTGCCTTTTGCTTACATTTTATGACTTGGATGAAGGTTGTTAAACCTTCGAGCATTAGATTTTTCAGAGGATTTTATAGGGAGAAATAATAAATATAAAAAAGGAATCCATATAGCCGACCTCAACCTAGTTGGGACTAAGGCTGGGTTGTTGTTGCCATAGTTGTTAAAGGCGTGCCTCAGTCAAGGCTCAGGGTCTTGAGCCTTGAACCTAGAAAATGAGGCTCTGTACAAAAGGCTCTTGCCTTGTGCGCCTCGCTTGCGCCTGGGAGCCTGGAGCTTGGTGCGCCTGGCGGTTTTTACTTAGGTTTTTATTTTTATAGTTTTCTCTAAAATATTTGTTTGATTAATCTCAACCACTAATCTAACTTAAATAAGATTAATCTTGACCCTTAATTTAAATAAGAATATCAAGAGTCTCAATCATAATTAAATAATAAAAAAATAGAGAAAGATTAGGAGAAGAACTCACGTAAAGAAAGAAGTATCCTCCACTTCAGGCAAAAACAAACTTCCACAGACACAGAGTGTTAAGTATATGTTAGTGTCTCTATGAAGAATGAACTTAATTTGGTGTTTTTGATATTTATGATTTAGTATTATGTTTTTATGTGGTTTTGTTTTGTTTGTGTGGTCATTTTTTTTTGTTTTTGTTTATGCTTAACTAGTAAGAGGGCGAGCCTTGGCGCAATGGTAAACGTTGTTGTCATGTGACTGAGAGGTCACGGGTTCAAGTCTTAGGAGCGGCCTCTTGTCAAAAAATTGGCAAGGAAAGGCTTGCCCCCAATACATCCTTGTGGTGGGACTCCTCCCTGGACCCTCGCTTAAGCGGGGACACGTAATGCACTGGGCCGCCCTTTTTTATGCTTAACTAGTAAAAGAGTATATATTTTATTTTATTTTATTTGCCTCGTGTTTCTAAGGCGCGCGCCCCGCCTTGCGCCTTGAGCCTAGGCTCCAGAACCCCTTGGAGCCTTAGCGCGCCTTGCGCCTTTAACAACTATGGTTGTTGCTAACATTTGTCTGTCTAAATTGCTACAAATATATTGCTATTCCTTAACTGTGCAAGCCTTTCTAAATCAAATGTTTGATTGATAAAACTCAAAATCTGAATGGTTTTGTTGCATTTGTGAGAAATGAAGATACTTTCTAAGTTTTCCTATGGTTTTGCTCATCAGAGAGGATGAATTTTGATGTATACGGGTTGCAGATTCTTTTGCCTTTCGGTGAGATATGTTTTAACCTGATATTTCATTACAGACGTGAGTGGGAACGCTGATGCACGGTTACCTGTAGATCAATCAGAAATCATATTTTTGGGAACAGGAACTAGTGAAGGGATTCCACGTCTCAGCTGCATAACTAATCCTTTAAAGAAATGTCCGGTATTGCTGCAAGCAATCCTACATAAGTATCTTTTAACACCAAATATCTTGCTATTTCTTTTTTCTTATATATATATGAATTATGAAGTGTTTAATTTCTGACACATGCATTCATTATTTTCTTCTTATCCCAGGTGTGCACCAAGGCTATGGAACCAGGTGATAAGAATAGGAGACTGAACACAGGCCTCTTCATTTGGTATGCAGGACCTGCTGGGTTGCGGAACATTCTAATAGATGCTGGCAAGTAAGTGAAGAGTTTTTCTAGTTTGGCTATAGTATTATTACTTATGCTTTGCACCAAAGCTTAGTAAGTTGAGGATGCAAGCTTATTTGTGCGGTTTCATTTTGTTAAGGTGCACTTCCTTTTATACTATTAGATCTGGATGGAAATGGAAGTTTCATCTTTCCTTATGTCTTCCTTCTTACATCGATCATATATTATATTTCCTACTCAATAATGTGCGCAGCTAAGAAGCTCATGTCAACTCAGCATAATTTTATTGGTTTTTACCAATTATGTAATGTAATTTTAGTTTTGTTAAGCTTTTTCTTTGGACTTCTGTTTTGCAGGTTTTTCTACCATAGCGCTCTTCGATGGTTTCCTGTATACGGGTTTGTTGTTGTTGATTTTTTTTTTCTGAAATGGTCTTCAATATTTAATTAATATCTCTTGGTTGCATGAATATAAGTTGGTCAATCATTATGAATAATAACTATTTTCTTGAGGGTCAAATGACTCTAGATTGAATGATATCTGCATTTCACGCTTTAATTTGCTCTAGTGGAATTCTAAATTCTAAGAAAAATGTCTAGTTACTACATAGAAAAACGAGGAAACTGAAGTCACTATGTCTACTTCATTCAAGGGATGGACTAGATTGTATCATGTAATGTATTACAACAACAACAACAACAAAGCCTTAGTCCCGAAATGATTCGGGGTCGGCTAACATGAACCATCGTATAAAACCGTGAAATCAAGTCGTGTCAGCGACACAAATTCGCTCCCTCCACTCCGTCCTATCCACTGCCATATTTTCCTCAATTCCCAGTAAACTCATATCACTCTCGATCACCCTCCTCCAAGTTTGCTTAGGTCTTCCCGTACCCCTCACCACTACATCCCTTTGCCACTCTTCGGTTCTCCTAACCGGCGCTCTACGTCTCACATGGCCAAACCACCTTAGTCTGTTTTCTCTCATTTTATTCTCAATAGATGTGACCCCTACTTTTGTCCTAATTATTTCATTACTCACCCGATCCTTTCTCGTATGACCACACATCCATCTCAACATACGCATCTCCGCCACCGACATCTTATGGATGTGGCAGTGTTTCACTGCCCAACACTCCGTACCATATAACAATGCTGGTCTAATTGCCGTCCGGTAGAATTTTCCCTTCAATCTATTAGGCATGCCGGGGTCACAAAGGAAACTCGTAGCACTCTTCCACTTCGACCAACCAGCTTTAATCCTATGAGCAACATCTCCATCTACTTCTCCATCCGTTTGGATCATAGATCCTAAATACCGGAAGCAATCCGAGGCCTGAACAACTCTCCCATCTAGGGTGATTGTCCCTGCCTCCCTACTCCTATGGCCGCTAAACTTATACTCTAAATATTCTGTCTTACTTCGGCTCAACTTAAAGCCTCTAGATTCTAGAGTTTGTCTCCATAGTTCCAACTTCCTCTCCACTCCTTCTTTCGTCTCATCAACCAACACAATATCATCTGCAAACAGCATGCACCATGGTATAGCATCTTGAAGTGAACTTGTTAGTTCGTCCATAACGATGGCAAAAAGAAATGGGCTTAGTGCGGAACCTTGATGCACTCCAATCGTAATAGGGAACTCTTCAACACTAGTGCGTACACTCGTGCATGCTCCCTCATACATGTCCTTTATGATGTCAATATATTTCCGCGAAATACCTTTCCTTATCAAGGCCCACCAAAGTACTTCCCTTGGTACCTTATCATATGCTTTCTCCAAATCAATGAAAACCATATGCAAGTCTTTCTTCTTATTTCGATAGTGCTCCATTAATTGTCTCATTAGATGGATGGCTTCCATAGTTGATCTTCCCGACATAAAGCCAAACTGGTTTTCCGAGATCTTCACCGTCCTCCTTAGCCTTTGTTCGATCACTCGCTCCCAAAGTTTCATAGTGTGACTCATTAATTTGATTCCCCGATAGTTGGCACAATCTTGGATATCGCCTTTGTTCTTATACAAAGGGATTAAGATACTTTTCCTCCATTCTGATGGCATCTTATTGTTTCTCCAAATTTTGTTGAAGAACGTCGTCAACCAATCGATTCCTCTTTCTCCCAAACATCTCCAAATCTCAATAGGGATGCCATCAGGTCCTACTGCTTTCTTCAACTTCATCTTACTTAATGCCATTTTGACTTCCCCCTTTTGAATTCTCCGCAAGCATTCATGATTTATCATATCGTGATGGATACTTATATCTCCAACATCTTGTCTGCGATCTCCATTAAATAAGTCATCAAAATAGGACCTCCATCGTTCCTTGATATCCTTATCTCCAACTAGGACTTTCTGGTCCACATCCTTCACACATTTAACTTTTCCGAGATCTCGCGTCTTCCTATCTCTCATCCGAGCAATCCTATATATGTCTCTTTCCCCTTCTTTCGTATCCAATCTTGTATACAGATCTCGATTCACCTTTGCTCTAGCATCTCGTATGACCTTCTTTACTTTCCTTTTGGCCTCTTTGTATTTTTCGTAGTTCTCGTCACTCCTACATTTCCCCAATATTTTATAGGATTCTCGCTTACTCTTTACTGCTTGTCGTACTTCTTCTGTCCACCAAGATGTGTCCTTACCCGGTGGCATGCTACCTTTAGATTCCCCTAGAACTTCCTTCGCTACTTCCCTTATATTATGCTCCATCTTAGTCCATATCGAATCTATATCTAAATCCATATTACAAGTCCAAACATCTTTTTTGGTCATCTCATCCACAAATTTTTGTTGATTCTCCCCTTGCAATTTCCACCACTTAATCTTAGTCTCTACTTGTGGTGTTTGTTTTCGTATACATTTCCTACTTCGAAAATCAAGCACCACTACTCTATGTTGGGTTGTCGTACTCTCACCAGGGATCACCTTACAATCAATATAACTCTTTCTCCACGCACTCCTTACTAAGAAGAAGTCAATTTGGCTCGCATTACCGCCACTCCGATAAGTCACTAAGTGGGATGTTCTCTTCATAAACCATGTGTTCATGATACTCAAGTCGTAGGCTGATGCGAATTCCAAAATATCATTTCCTGCTTCATTCTTATCTCCAAAACCATACCCTCCATGAACACTCTCAAACCCATCTCGCCTAGAACCCACGTGTCCATTGAGATCACCCCAGTACCATTTTTTCATCCCTAGGAACCTGTTGCACCACTTCCTCTAAGTCCTCCCAAAAAGCTTGTCTTATAGAGACATCTAATCCTATTTGTGGCGCATATGCACTAATGACATTCACAACCTCATCCCCTATCACTAGCTTAACACTCATAATTCTATCGCTCTTCCTAGACACCGCTACTACATCCTCAATATACTCCCTATCAATAAGAATACCTACTCCATTTCTACCCTTATCCTTTCCTGAGTACCAAAGCTTATAACCCCAAGGAGCTATCTCTCTAGCCTTGGCTCCAACCCACTTGGTTTCTTGTAGGCACATTATATTTATTCTCCTCCTCTTCATAACATCTACAATTTCAGCTAATCTTCCGGTCAAAGAACCTATGTTTCATGTCCCAAAGCGTAACCTACTACCCTTACCCCTACCCCTACTATTACCGTGGACTAGCTTACTTACCCGCAACCCTTGCATATTTGACACCACCCCCGGGTCTTGGGGTGGCGCGCCGCTTCGGGGCGACGACCTAGCAACCCTTGCACATTTATCACTACACCCGGGTCTAGGAAGTGCAGCGCGTCGCTGAGTAGGGAACGCCCCAACGATATTTATATTATGGTTCATGTCATAAGATGTGGCTAAGTTTTACGCTGGCCGCCACAAACCTACCGCAACCCTCCTCCTTCGTCCGGGCTTGGGACCGGCTGTAAAGGCCACCAAGTGGCCCTCACAGGCGGAGTTGTATCATGTAATGTATTAGCAGAAAGAAAATGCTATGCCGTTGTAAATGACAGAATTTATGGTTTCATCGTCTTAAAATTGAACACGCACTTTGTAGTATTGTTCCTTCCTAAATATTTATTTAAGTTATCGATCATAACATCGCACCTGTTTTTTTACCAGCTAAAGAGTAAATCTATTTGCATTGTTCAAAAAACTGGAGGAGGGTGTGGGAGCTTATTCAATTGGTAGTTCTTTGCTGGGTCTCTCATATCATATGCATCTATTTTCATGTATTTTCCTTCTATAACTAGTTGCATTTCTGTCAGGCTAAGAACAATTGATGCGGTTATTATTACTCATTCTCATGCTGATGCCATTGGAGGTCTCCGACATTAACACTTTCTAATACTATTTTGTAAATAAAATGACTATTATAATGATCCCTGTAGCTTCTTCTCTTTTTAAAGTAGAAATTCTCAATTTGTTTTCACTAATTGTGGTCCTTGTACTTCTCAACTTCGATCCCCAGGTCTGGATGATCTTCGGGATTGGACAAACAATATTCAGCCTAACATTCCAATCTATGTTGGCGAGCGTGATTTTGAGGTCAAGATTTTAATTTTCCTTCTGTAGATTGTTCTGTTCTTTTTCTGCATGTGTTTGGTTTTGTTGCTTGTAATCTGTTTCTATTTCTTCCCTTATATACACATTAATTTGAACTGGTGCATGAAATACTTGCTGCTATTAAGTCTTGTAAGAAACATGTCTAATTGAATGGATATCTAAATTTACATTACTGCAATCTTGATTTATGAAATCTCAAAACTGATTGTATCCGGATCCAAGCAATACAGGTGATGAAGAAGACTCATTACTATTTGGTTGATACAAGTGTGGTAACACCTGGTGCTGCCGTCTCAAAGATACAATTTAACGTCATACACGGGGAGCCATTTGTTGCATCTGATTTGAAGGTATCAATAAGTTTTTTCAGTTACTATCATTTGGACATGTTATGAAGCTTTTGATATTCAATTTTTGGGATCTAATTCTACCAGAATAAGCAATACTTTATCACCAGCTATTATGGCTATATAGTCTAAACAGTAGTGTTCACCTGGACCTTGAATGACCAAATGAATTTGGTCATTCACCGTTGGATCTATGCTCATTATAATCCTACGGTGGATATCAAAAGCATTCTAAGGTGTAGATTTAATGAGCATAGATCTAACGGTGAATGACCAAATTCATTTGGTCATTCAAGGTCCAGGTGAACGCTACTGATAGTCTAAAAACTAAAAATTGATATTTCTTGCAAGTGTGTATGTAATATGTGATACATTAGTCAAAATAAAATGAGCCAATCTCAGTGGTTCAAGTGGAATATGATCCTATTGGTCATATTTTGTTATGGGTCCATGAATAGGATCTCGTCAAAGGTCTATTCACAGGAAAATCCTCCTGATTTCCCTTGTTTTTCCTGTTCTTCGGAGGACCTATATTTGAGACTCAATGGTGATTTGTAAGGGATCACCCTAACTCTCTAATTCTGAATTTTACTAAAGCTTAA
The DNA here is from genome assembly GCF_963576675.1 of Euphorbia lathyris. Classification (NCBI taxonomy): domain Eukaryota; kingdom Viridiplantae; phylum Streptophyta; class Magnoliopsida; order Malpighiales; family Euphorbiaceae; genus Euphorbia; species Euphorbia lathyris. The sequence goes on from NC_088912.1 coordinate 83,624,400, forward strand.
CTATGTCCTTTTTTTAATTAAAGGATGTTGCCTCTTATAGGAGACATGAAGACATTACAATAGAAAAGAAAGAGTTCTTACTTAGGAAAACTACTGATCTGATTAGGAAAATTACTAGCATGTATTTTCATAAAATAAAATACTACTGTGACACTGTCTAACTAATTGGAAAGTAAATAACATATTACTGCCTAAATAAGATAATTCTGCCTAAATATTATAATAAAATAAATCTGCCTAAATAATAGGAGAACACGTTGAACTTGATATCCTTCCATAACATATTTTCATTGCAAAAAGTTCACATTTCTTTAGGGGATAAGGATTAAATTTGTCCCTAAGGTTATTGGGGAGATTATAAATTTACTCGTATTGTACAAAATGGCCCAATGTGGCCACTATGGTAGAAATGCTAGCTCAATTTTACCCTTTTTCAAGGGATTTTAATAGTGATTTTCGTCCGTATTTACTTGAAAAGGGTAAAATTGAGATAGGGTGTTTACGATAAGGGTAAAATTGAACTAAGGTTTCTACAATGGAGTTAACATCGTACTGTTTTATACTATAGGGATAAAATTGATCTTTCCCAGTAGCCTTCAGGGAAAATCCTACCCTTATCCCTTTCTTTAGTAATCAAGCTAATTTAACTATTTTAATGAATTAGTGTCTATTAGAGCATATAACTGAGGGGAACAATTGCTGATAATTCCATTTCTATTACCATTTGCCTTTTCAAGTTGAGGGTTTCAATTCAGTTTTTGAAGTTGGGAACACAGCCAACTTGTTATTGGCTTAGCTTGTTAGCCATCCCGGTAGTCGTGATTGAATTGAGGTCAGGCCCACAGGAATTACTTGGAATTTTTCAATTTTTACTTCAAACTTACAATGAATTTTTGAACGGTTCCATGAAATTTAATGCCTTCGTGCACCCTTCCTTTCTTCTCTGAATTTTCAATCTGAGCACAAAATATTTTGAAATGGAACTCATTCAAGTAGAATATTACATTCTATTAAGTTATAGAAGTACAAGCTAAACATTTTCTTCTGTTCTTTTTTATGTACCAAAAAGAAAAAGAAAAAGAAATTTCTATGCTTGCTAATTCTCATTTGTCATGTTCATGTTCTACTTCAGTTTACTCCTCTACCAGTGTGGCATGGTCGCGATTATCGATCCCTTGGTTTTCGCTTTGGTAACATTTGTTACATCAGGTATTGCTTCTAAGCATCATAAGGATTTCAAATAATCACCTCTTTCCCTTTCTTTAGCGGTATCCTAAGTTTAAAATCCTTGATTTGCAGTGATGTCAGTGGCATACCTGAAGAAACTTATCCACTACTTGAGGATTGTGAAATTCTGATTTTGGTCTCTCTCTCTCTCTCTCTCTCTCTCTCTCTCTTCATGAATTCATGTATTCACAATAGAGCCACATGCACATACCCTGTTTTTCAGTTGGTTCTTGTATGCTAAGCCAATATGTTTGTTAATTTACTCAGGATGCTCTAAGGCCTGATCGATCTTCTTCAACACACTTTGGACTTCCAAGGGTATGTGATTCATACAATCCATTAGGAAGCACAACTTTCTGTGCTTATTATGTCTTGTTTATTGTTTTGTTTTAATCATATAAAGAAAACGCATTACAACCTTGCTTTCTCTTTATAAATGAGTATCAAAACAAACAAAAAGACTTGCTCTTTTCATTGGTAGTAAAAACTAATTGTATGGTCAGGTTCTTATTCTTATTTCAATTTCTTTTCAGGCCTTAGATGAAGTACGAAAAATTCGACCAAAGAGAACACTTTTCACTGGTATGTGTGAGCACTTCTGTTCTTCAACTCCTTTCATTAAGGTTTCAAATGCCCATAGGTTATATGTAACATTAGTTAAGAAAATAATTTGCTTCATTCAATTTTGTTAATGTGAAGGAATGATGCACTTGATGGATCATGAAGAGGTAAATGAACAGCTTTTGAAGTTGAAGGAGACAGAAGGAATCGATGTACAACTTAGCTATGACGGGTTGCGTATACCAGTAACACTTTAACCTTGTTCCTTATCTCTTCTTCCATCTGCCAATTCATTTTTTCTCAATAAATGCATATAGCATATATTCTTTACTGCGAATCTCAATTGCTTTCTCATGAGCTTATTTGATAAGTCAATTCATGAAGTTCACTGTCATATTTGGAAGCTTTCAATCATTTTGAGTTAAAGTGTCATGTTGATATGAATCATGTGGCAGGCAAAGAAATATAGTGAAGTTTTTGTCATGGTGATATATAGTTTTTGCCGTGACCAGATGCACTATTGCTTTTCCCTTTACTTTAGAGCTGCAAACCAATAGCCCAATTGCTTGTGAACTTTTAGAAATGCTTGGATAGTATTGAACTACTTGTCATTTCATTTAGACTTAATACATTAAGTCCCCCTGTACCTGGAAAATAATCTGATAGGCCCTTGTACTTGCTTAAAGTGACTTATTGACACCCACAACCTCGCTTAAAGTGATGCGTGCTTCAAACTTGTCCAAATCACAATTTTGCTCTGCCACGTAAGACTTATAGTGTTAATCATGTCACTTTAAGTAAATTCAGGGGTTAATGAGACATCTTTAAAGGTCACAAGGCCAATCGAATTATTTGACCAAGTACAGGGGCTCCTTTCTTTGTTAGGCACAAACATTGAAGCACCTCTGATTTTTGTTTTTTTATTTTTTGTTTTTTTCAAAAAGGCCTTGATTCAATTATTTTCCCTTGAAACATGTTAGTGCCAGATATGGTTTTTGGAATGATGTAGTTGTTGGTAGTGATATATTCTTTTATGAAGTTGAATGAAAAATTGATGATAGTGACAAGTACTATTTAAGAAGAAGATGTTGGGGAAACATAACATAACATAGATTAATTTGGAGAGTGCAAAAATACATAATGAAGTTATGGGTTGCTGTGAAATGAGTGAACACTAGCACTAACTAATTAGCTTCTGAAAGTGAATTTTTGTCTGTAGGGAATGTGAAAATGGTTAGGTGAAGCCAAGCCATGGAAATATGTGAAGGAAAACTAGACAAAAATAAATCCTAATCTGCTTAATGTGGTTTTGGTCCAATATTAGGTTTGGAATTTTATATTGAATAATCATATTCTTTTGAGACCAGGTTTTTCCACATGGTCCTACCAATATAATAGGAACATAATTTCAATGCTAGGAGTACAACCTACATTCCTATCAGAAATAGGCATTCTTTCTAACTTTATCTAACCTTTTATTTTTTTTAGAGGTGATAAATCATCTAACTTGTGTATTCTTTTTAAATGGTCAATTTTATCCCTAAACTTGGCTTGTAGTATTTGGTAAAAACTTTTTTATTTATAGAATATATTATAGTCATATATATTTTCTATTTTCTATTATTTTTTATATTTATTTTTTAATTTTATTATTAAATAAAGTACTATTTTGAAAATGATATTTTAATCAACTTTAATAAATAGTGACTTAAAAAATCGAAAACAGACATTTGAAATGCGGTTCTAAATTATTTTAATTATTGATTTTTTTTTTTTCATTTTCAACTCATGTGTCATTTTGAGTTCGTCAATTTACAAAACAGGCCCAGTGGAAAGGCCATTTACATTTTTAAATTCATTTACATTTTTAGGTCATTTTAGATGTATACTGTTTGTTTGTTTATATTTTTCCAAAAAATACCTTTACGGGGCGTTTGGTATTCTATTGGGATAGAGATAAGGATAAAGGTTGGGATATGGACAATGATAAATAGTTGGGATAAGGATAAAAATATAATTCGAGAATTATTATTCAATGTTTGGTACGTGGGATGGGGATAGAGATAAAATAATACATTTTACTATTTTAACCTTATTTAAGCTACATAACATTAATTTGAGGGATAAGATGGACTTTTCCATCCTATTAAAATCGCAGAAGCTTATCCCACCTCTTTATACCACCCCCTCCTGGGTATAGGATTTGAGGGATAAGAGACTTATCCTTCATCTGTCTCATTCTTCTATCTCACAAACAAACGCGGGATAAATTATCTCGTGTTTTTTATCCCTATCCCACCTCCTATATCCCTCCTAACAAACACCCCGTTAGTTTGCATACCAGATTTGGTTTTCTTCCAGAGCATTAAACCAAGTTGGATCTTTGTGATAAGTTTTAGGTTCAGATATTTTGGTTGCATGTGTCAATAAATGGGGATGGAACATTACTGATTAACTTTTTTTTTTTTCTTCTTCTTGGTGGGTTGTCTTCGGCGTAAAATAGAAGGTGAGGCAATATATTGTGTAGTTGGTGTTAGCATTGAGTTTGAATTATGTGAACCCGAACCAATGGAATTCAACTTTGGTTCAAGTTTGTATAACGGAAGTAAAACTATTCGCAAAAATCATAAAATGCGATTCGCAAAATCATAAAATGGGAAGTATCGCAAATTAACTTAGAACCAGATATTTCGATTTCTAAACCAATAAATGATACAAATACAATCAAAATGAGTTTGAAAATCATCATTATACCATTAACATTATCTTTAACCAAACTTAACACATTTAATCCATGCCAAATTATCACAAAATCAAACATCAATAAGAGGGGGGAGGGGTTTGTGCGAATAAGGGTATTTTTGGAAAAATATATTGGAAGAGTACAGTTTGGTAGTATATATCTAAATGAGTGTAAAAATATAAGGTACATTTTTATAAATTAGCCTAAAGAAAGTAAGGAGCATAGTTTAAGAGCTTTTGAGTATGGTTTTAAAATTTAGGGTCATAAAGAAAGTAATGGTAAAGTTGAGGGGCTATGAGTATAATTTACTCTTATAGGATTTGGTTGGAAGTTACTTTAGTTATTAATTTAGCACTTCAAGTTGTTATTTAGAGTTATGCAAAGTAAATACAGAAACCTTATGAAATGTAAAATAAGTCTAGTGAAAGACAAAAATAAAGTGGCAAACTTCAAGTGTTGAAAGAATGAGATTAGACTTAATTAAGTGCTAAGTGTTTGGATTTTTTATATATATAATTAAGAGACTTTTATCGAATACAATACAAGTGGAAACAAACAATGGGAAATCTTCAATAAATAGTTTTTTTTATGTGAAAGAGAATTAGCCCAATCAGCCAATGTTTTAAAAACCGGACCGGATGTTGAACCAGTGAGACAACTGGTTCAAGGTTCAATAGGTTCAACCGGAATGGTTCAACCGGATAAATAAATAAATAAATATATATATAAAAATAAAATGATGTTTCATTGAACATAAAATTAAAAATTTCATACATATAATAAACAATTCTTAAGTTAACATATTAATTAAAAATGAAAAATTCATACAAATAATATAAAAATTCACACATCGGTAACCAATCCTTAATTTAACACATTAATTAAAAATTCACACATCTAAAATCAAACACATAGTTTAATACAATATTAAGATTAAAATCTAAAAACCATCCATGGGGATGTTATCCTCTAAACTTAAACTTACCTAAGACAGAAAAAGTTCTTTCTGATTCTGATGTAAAGACAGAAGAAAGCAGGTCTTGAATGAAGATCCAGGCAAAGCAGTAAAAGCCAGCTCATGAACATAAAGTCATTGAGGATGTTGGTTCGCATGCGGCTTTTCCACTTGAACGAGGAAGATTCTTGCCTTGTCATCATAACCCCCGTATTTTTCTTATCATATATTAACACCAATTATTAAAGAGGTTGTTCTCTATCTAATTTTTAAATTTTTTCCTTAATTCAATATGTTCTTCAAAAAATGGCAAAAAACCAGGGTCAATCCGGTTCACTGGTTCAACACCGGTTCGCGGTTCAACCCCGGTTTGATGCGGTTTAATATAGTTGAACCTGTATAGCTAAAATCGGACCGGACACTTGATTGGTTTGCGGTTCGACCGGTTCGACCGACCGGTCCGGTCCGGTTTTCAAAACACTGCAATCAGCAAGAGAATGTGCAACCTTGTCAGCTTCACGTTTTTCGTGAATAAATTCTATCTGTACAAAAGCCTATTGCTTCCTCCAAAATGTCAGCAATAACTGCTTCAATCCAATTAGATACAATGTCATCACAATGTAGCTAATGAATTTGAAGCAGTTAAGACTAAATGAAAACCAACAGTTATAACAATTCTGACCGAGGACTGCCATTAATTCTATGTGTAAAGTAGATAATACCATGCCACTCGGGCCCCTCCGGATAAAGCGACCAACCCGATTGAATCACGTACTACCAGTTCAAAAGCAACATGGTGAGATCTCAGCGAAAATGAAGTATCACAGTTCACCTTATATATGCAAGACGAGAGAGCAAGCAACTATACATTAGATGATGAACTTTAACCAGCTCCTAAAATTCGATCTGTTGAAGTTCTAGTTGTTAAACCTGCCACAAACCCTTGCAACGCCGAAAAAACACATTCTGCAGCCACTAGAAATCCCAGGTTATTCTTGCCATGGACCACTTGATTCCATTAATACCACAAAAACTAAACCATTTCCCAGAATATAATAGCTTCTTCCCGTGAAACTGTTGATAAAGCAATAACAAACCAGTCCGTGCAGTCAAGACCTATCAACTTATATACCATAACAGACAACTTTAAAGATTTCCAGTACAACTTTGTAACCGAACGAAATTTAAGCAGGCAAATTAGCGTTTCTTCAACCATTCCACAAAAAAGACCCCTATTATACAATGAAATGCCTTTTTTTGAAAGATTATTAAAACATGGAAGGATATTTTTCGATGCACTCCAAACTGTGTGGATAAATTTCCGGAGCATGTATTGACCATAAAACCTTCTAGAAATGTTGCAAAATGAAAGATGTGGAACCCAAAGAAGATGATAATTGTAGATACCAAACAACAACTTTATATCCTGATTTTATCAAATAATCACCTCTTCGTGAATGTATGCAAAACAACAAGTCTACTGCATTCCGTCAACTTAAAGGAATAGATAAAATTGCCTCGGCCACCTCTATTGTGAAACAAAAATAAATTAGATCATTTTTCCAACAAAAAGAATCAAATCTGAAACCCAATCATATGGAAGATCATTTACAAGAGTCAAAGGTCGATTACAAGGAATATTCAGTATCCATCTAAATTGTATAATTTTCACTAAACGTCTCTCAAATTCTCTACATTTCTAGCTTGCAGAAGACTACACAAGACATGACTTGGACAATAACCAAGTTTTGCTTCTAGCAACCCCTGCATTAGAAAATATTTATGTCTAAAAATTTATAAAATTAGAGAATTTAGATTATCAATCATCTGCAAAACGTATTTAGCAAGTAAAGAAAGATTGAAAGAACATAGATTTCTAAAATCCAAACCTTCATCTTCCTTTGATACACATAATTTTTCACAATTGAGCTAATGAATGAATTCGTTTTGAATTGGAATCATGATTTCACCAAAATCGAGCAATTAATTGTTGCAAGTCATCAATAATTGGTGCTCAGATTATTAAATCTCTATACAAAAGTGATTCAATTATAATTTTCCTTCATGTAGTTTGTAAGATATTTTTTTTATATAAATCTATTTTAAAATTAAATGGATCGAGTTGATCTGATTCGTTAACTCATTCAAAATTATACATATCATAACGAATTGAAAAATAGGAAAATTGACCGATGACCCGATAAATTTATTCTCATGTTAATTTTATTGATTTATTAACCTATTAAACTTTAACCCTTATTCTCCTACAAGGTCGTAGCTATATACACAGTGGAAGGTTGGAAGAGTATAGAACCAGAGAGGGTGAGGAGAGTCGGTCAATCCTCCGACCCTACCAAAAAAACCCTACACATTTAATTTTTTGAAATAACATTTAATTTTTTTTGATACCGCCTAATGTTTAGATCCTAACTCCACCTATAATAATAATAATAATAATAATAATAATAATAATAATAATAATAAATGCTCCCTAACTCATTTAAATTCTGTTATGGATCCATTTTTTTATATAAAATAATGATTTAAAGTTGAAAATGGTTCTAAATTGGCAAATAGGATTAGTAAAGTATTAAATTGGTAATATTTAATAAAAGGTAAATTTCAAATAAAACCTATGTAGTTTCACTAATTTTCAGATAAAGGACTGTGATTTACTTTTTTTCAAAGTAAGGACTGAGGTTTTCAACTTTAGCAAAGTAAGAACTTTTTTCGATTGATACTATTAAAATCACCATTGACGATTTCAAAAATGACATATTTTAAGAACTACTAATATTCTAAGCAACTTTAATTATTCAACTTTTTTATTTTCAGATTATTTAAATGATGTTTGGTAAAGAGAGAAAATTAATGTTTAGAGAGAGAAAATGCTAAAAAAAGATAATTTTCGAAAATCGAAAATGTAGTTCCATAGCAAATATGATATTGAACAACTTTAATTCTTGAAAATTTTCATTTTTAGGTCGTTAAAGATGGTTTTAATAACATTAATTTAAAAGGTCCTTGTTTTATTAAAAGTGTGAAACCTCAATCCTCATTTTGACAAAAAGTAAACCACAGTTCTTTATCTGAAAATTAGTAAAACCACATGGGTTTTATTTAAAATTTACCCTTCAATAAATTTAATTCAAATACATTTAGGTGCCGTTTGGTTCGCGGAATAGAATGGAATGGAATAAAATGGTTATTCCAAATGAATAGAATAACAAAGAATGGAATAGAAATTCTTAGGAATTACTATTCCTATGTTTGGTTGGTGGAATAAGGTAGAATGGAATAGATAATTTTTTTATTAAAAAGACAATATTATCCTCAAATATAATTTCTTATTTCTTTTAAAATTTTAATTTTTTACTATAAATTGTTCAAATATTTAATATATATTATTTAAAAAATATATAAAAAATAGAAAAATGGGAAACACGAAAGACGAAAAAAACACGAAACATACATTAAAAACGAAAAAACAATAAGAACATGAAAACGGAAAAATTGTAAAAACACGAAAAAAAAGAGGTAAAAAAACAAAATGTAAAAGCGCAAAAAAAAACATTAAAAACACAAAAACAAAAGAAAAAAATGAGATAAAAGTGGAAAAGGGTGAAAACGCGAAAACATATAAACATGTTAACACAAAAAAAAACACTCACGCAAAATATGAAAAAACACAAAAAATGTGCAAACCGTAAAAAACACAAAAACATGAAAAAAGTGGAAAACACGAAAATGTGAAAAAAAATGAAAAACGTGAAAAAATCGAAAAACACGAAAACATGAAAAAGTGTTAAAAACACGAAAAATGCGTTTATAACGTTTTTTTTATGTTTTTTCGTGTTTCCCAAGTTTTCTTTTTTTTTTCCGTTTGTTCACGTTTTCGTATTTTTCACGTTTTGTCATGTTATTGTGTTTTATTTTTCATTTTTTCGATTTTTCACGTTTTAGTTTTTCGGTTTTTCCCCTTTTTGTTTTTTTTCGCGTTTTTGTATTTTTCGTATTTTGTTACTTTTTCGTGTTATTCACGTTTTTCCATGTTTTTCGTATTTTTTCATATTTTTGTGTTTTTAACGTTTTCGTGTTTTGTTTGCGTTTTTCGCATTTTCATGTTTTTCACATATTGTCACGTTTTTGTGTTTTAGCATTTTTCGTATTTTTTCGCATTTTCGTGTTTTTATTTTTCACGTTTTTTAATATTTCGTGTTTTGTCACTTTTTCGCGCTATTCCTATTTTGTGTTTTCGTGTGTTTGCTTTTTTTTTGCGTCTTCGTGTTTTTCGCATTTGTTCACGTTTTCATGTTTTTCGCGTTTTTTATTTTTTGCATATTCTCGTATTTGTAACATTTTCACATTTTTCGTGTTTCATATTTTTCGTATTTTTACATTTTTTAACGTTTTCGTCATTTTTCCATTTTTCATGTTTTATATGATATAAATTATGGATTGACCAAAATTTATAAGATTTGGGAAAGTGATTAGAGAGAAGATTGAGGATTTAATGGAGGATAATTTTGTAAATTACAAAAATATAATATTAGGAATATGCTATTCCTAACCTAAATTGAAGAATAGTTATTCCATGAAATCAAGGAATAGGGATTCCATGGAATAGCTATTCCATAAAAAAAAAGGGTAAATAATTTATTAGTCCTCTAGTTTTTACCTAACACACTGTTTAGTCCTCCTATTTTGAAAAACGCATTTTAAGGTCCCTATCTTTTACCAATATTAACCATGTGGTCCTTTTATCTATTTTTTTAGATTTTTAACCGAACATATCTTAACTTTTAGGACAATCACAGTACAATACAAGTTGACCATGTTACCCTGTTATTTTATATATGTTTATTTATGCTAAAATATAACGGTTACAAGTCTAAAAAAACTAGACAAAAGGACTAAAGGGTTAATATTGGCAAAAGCTAGGAACCTTATAATGTGTTTTTCAAAATAGGGGGACTAAACAGTGTGTTAGGTAAAAACTAGGGGACTAATAAATTATCTACCTTAAAAAAAATCAACCAAATGTGGGAATAGCTATTCTTTAGGAATATGCTATTCTATTCCTCTCTATTCTTCCGTGAACCAAACGAGCCTTAGTTTTTATATCTAAAACTTATCAAATTTAAACTAATGTATCCCATGTTATGAACTTGAATTAATACAAGCCATAAGTTGAAATGTTGAATATTAAAGTCTAAAGCCATATAAGTAGAAATGTTGAATACTGAATGACGCTGAGTAGCAAAAGACAGATGTCAAAAGAATTTTGCCGCCTTTTCAGACAAGGGAAGAGAAAATGAGAAAGTGACGCAGCTTGCATGGTTTTGTATGTTTTCTTTCCATTCACAGTCAGCCACGTGTCATACTGCGTCAGTTACTAGTCTTTGATAAGTCCTTCTCACGGGTGGATAAAGTAGGTGACGGTGAAGGTGAAAAATATTCTGTAAAACAGTGAAAAAGGCACAACTTTTACCGTGGTGCCTAGGGTTGATCAACCTCCATGAACAATCACGTTATGACCACCGTGGATTGGTTTTGATGGCTAGTTTGACAAATTAGTGTATTGTGTCTGTAGGACCACTCACTTCTCAATCATTTAATGTAGGACCTACTTTCTTTGGGGATATCAATTAAAGCATCACAACCAAGTCCCTCAACTTTATAAATTTTACATATTAAGCTCATAGAGTTTTAATTCAACATACTAAATATCTATTTTTGTTCGAAATTCTAAAAAGAAAATTGTAAACAAAAGGATGGCGGTGTTTATTTCGGGATTTCACAAATGGATAAAAAATGAGTAGGTTTCATTTTTTATTCATATTTATTCCGTATATTTTTTTAGTTTTGGATTTATTCATAATTTTTTCAATTTTCATTATTTAATCCTTTAAGAAGATGTTTGGTCTATAGAGATAGATATATAGATAAAGGTTGGAATAGAGATAATGACAAAAGATTTGAATAAAGATAAAAAAAAAAATAAGATTATATGATTTAGGGGGGTGTTTGGTTGCTCATTTTCGTGCTCATGTTTGCTTTTTCACTTCAAAATTGAGAGTTTTAGGTGTTTGGTTAGTGACCTTCCTATTTACCCTTTACACCTGAAAAGCATAATTAGGTGTTTGATTAGTGACATCCTGTGTGCTTTTTTACACCTGAAAAGCAGTTTTTTACAAAAGTAGAGAACCTCTGCTTTTTGGAAAAGCAGCTTTTCCAATAGCAAACATCAACTAGCAACAACAAGCAGTAACAGCAAACAGCAAACAACCACAGCAAACAGTAGGTAAAACAAACGGGTCCTTATTATCTCATGTTTGGTATGTACGATATAGATAGAGATAAAATGATACATTTTACTATATTACCCATATCCAAATTTAAATAGGTCCATATATTATTGTAATATAAATATGGAATTAAATAAATTAAATTTAATCTATCATTATAATTTCAAAAATACTTGTAACACTGTATAAAATTTTTAAAACACAAAAAATGGAATAATAAATATATTTAGGATGGTATATTAAATTTAATTAATTTATTCCTCGCATCTGAGGGTTGGGGCGTGAAGGCTTGTCGGCTTTGGAAATCTGACAATTACCTAAAGGCTGCGAGTACCGATGCTCGATACTTTGTCCTCCGATCCCGCCTCGAATGAAATGACAGTTTAGGCAGACCATCCAGCCGAAAGATAGGCTAGTTTGTCATGTTCTAATAAATGGCCTTCGCGGTCTGTATGAAGGACCGTAAAAGAACCTATTTGACCTTTCGCTTCTCTTTCTGGTTCGATATGACCTGGGGTAAGATTGATAATACAATAATATATGGAGAAACTTAAGTTTTCATAAGTTAAAAGATTAAAATTATTTGGAACACTCTACTAAATTTTCAAAACACAACAAACAGAATAAATAATAAAATCTGAGAGACAAATTAGACTTTTCCATCTAGATAAGTTATCCACATGTCTTATACAATCCTCTTCTACGTATAACTTTAGTTGGATAAGAGGTTTATCCCTTCTTTGTTTAACCCTTCTATCTCACAAACAAACATGAAGTTATCTCGTTTTTTTTTTTATCCATATCACATCTCCTATATTCCCTCTCTAACAAACATCTCGTAAGGGTTTCTATTTTCTTTCATCTTCTTTACTACATTTAACCTATCATTATCCTAAAAAAAATATACTTTATTCTCTCTTTTACTTTCTAAATTTTATTTTGATACGTATATTTATTTATTTATTTTTATCTTTAGAATAATTTTACTTTTGATTCTTGTATTTTGTATATTTTTAATTTTTTTCCCTTTGAAATTTTTTCTTTGAACAAATTTTATTTTTAATACTTATTCATTTCTACCTTTTTATTTATAGGATAATTTCAAGTTTGATCTTTGTATTTTTTTATTTTTACTTTTTTGATCTGAAAAATAATTTTAACCAAATTTTTTTATTCTATTATTCAGTTTTATTATTTATTTTTAATTATTTTAAAATGATTATTTTCTTTTTTAATACAATGTTTATGTATTTTTTTATTAATTCTATTTCAGTTTTACTATTTTTTTTTGTTTTAATGTTTGAAGTAATTGATTTTAATTCTTATATTTACATGTGATTATTAATACAGACACATGTATGTATATAAATTATTGTTAAAACAATCCACAACTTTAGTCTTTTTTTTTTTTTGAAATAATGCCAAGTTTTATTAACTTAAATCAAATAAAACAATATTGCTAAAAAATAGTGGTGGACATGCCCACTCACCCCGAACAGACACAGAATTGACCATTTTTGCTAGAGCATGGACAGCCGAATTCGCTGAACGCTTAATAAATGAGATAGAGCACAACTCTAAATCTCGTAATAAATGAATACAATAAGAAATAATGTCAACTAAATATGAAGGGCCTTCTAAATGCATTTGAATTGCCTTGACTATGACGAGACAATCCAACTGAATTTGAATTTTCTCACTGGGGCGATGCATCTTAATCCAACTTAAAGCTTCTGTGATAGTCATGGCCTTGGCTAGCTGATGACTGAGATTTCCTAGAAAAGCTTCCCTTTTAACTAGAATGCATTCTCTAGAGTGATTACTTGATGATGTCATAGATGGAAAAAGAATTTTTAATGCAATAATTGAAAAGAAAAGAAGAAACTTGTCAAAGGACAAAACAAAACCAAACTTGTTAAATGACATGACCCATATCCGTTGAACAGCAGCAGAGATGAAAGAACTCGAAATTCCCTTTTTAATCAATATTTTTTTTAACTCATCTTCTTCTCTATTGGGCATTCCTCTGTTGCTTCTTAGAGCTCTCTACTAACCAAAAACTTATTTTGTTTTGTGAAGTTAAGTTTAGTTTACATTTCCACAACTCTAGTTTATTACCTTATTTGAACTAAACCGTCACAAAGAAAATTATATCATTTCCTTTCTAGAACCAAAACAAACAACAAAGGAATTACTAGTCATTGCATTCATTTCTCATTATTTCCTTTCTTGATTCTATTTTGTTGCCCTTACACGAACCAAACGTCCCCTAAGTTTTTCCTTAGAAGTATAATGAAAAATACATTTATTTTTGTGCTCTTAGAAATAATTTTTTTTTGTGAGCGTGTCAAAGACTTGTATCAAAATTTCAAAATATGTCAGTTAAATTTACTGATTGTTGAAAAAATATTGTAAGGGTTAATTTCAAATAAAATCTTGTGGTTTTATATTTTTTTACAAATCGGTACATATGATTGGAAAAAATTTCATTTTTCCAAATTTGGCTAATAACGACCTCAAAATGAAAATTTTTAATCAACTTTAATTCTTCAACTTTTTAGGTTGAGGTCATTTAGGTGTTGTTTTTTTAGAGAGATAAAGTTAATGTTTAGAGAGAGAGAAAAAAGTAAAAAATGTGGTTCCATAATAAATATGATACTAAACAACTTTAATTCTTAATTTTTATTTTGAGGTCGTTATCAGTTAAATTTGGTAAATAAATTTTTTGCCAATCATATGTACTGATCTAAAAAAACGTAAAACCGTAGGGTTTTATTTGATATTAATCCAAAAATAAATGATTACTTTAAAAGCAAATGGTTATAAAAATAATGTGTGTGCTTTGCTTTCACTTCCAATTTTTGTGAATGCAGAAATGATGAAAATGATAAAAGTTCATAATTAATTCTAACATGAAATTTAATTAAAAAAAGACAATAACAAGTAAAAGATAAAGATTTCTATTGAAAATGTATAGGAAAAGTATACTGAACTTTAAAAATAGATTGACTTACAAAAGAAATGTAAAAGAATGTTTAACTCGATGTGAATTCGATGATAAGGAGAGTTAATGAAAGCTAAATTTGTCTAACTTAAGGTTGAAGATCTTTGGGATCTGAATTGATTTTGAGACTCTAACCCGTTTGTTTGGGGAAAAATATTGTGTTCTGAAAAATTTTATGCAGGAAAATAAAATATTTTTCTGTGTTTGGCAACAACACTGGAAAATATTTTACGGTGTTTGGCTACAACACTGGAAAATAGTTTCCAACCACTAAAAACGTGAAAAAACACAAAAAAAAAATGTGAAATTTTGTTAAAAACACAAAAATTGGAAAAATACAAAAATCACGAAAAGTAAAAAAAATATTGAAAACATGGAAAAATGTGAAAACCACAAAAATGCGAAAAAAAAATTAATGTTAAAAACACGAAAAATGTTTTTTTTCAAATTTTTGGCATTTTTTTGTACGTTTTCTCGTGTTATTAACGTTATTGTGTTTTTTTTTGCATTTTATCTTCATTTTTTTTTGTGTTTTCACGTTTAGTTTTTCGGTTTTTCCCCTTTTCACGTTTTCTTTTTTTTTCGTGTTTTTTATTTTTCGCATTTTGTTACTTGTTCATGTTATTCAGTTTTCATGTTTTTCGTATTTTTCACGTTTTTGTGTTTTTTAAGTTTTCGTGTTTTGTTTATATTTTTTCGTCTTTTCATGTTTATCGTGTTTTTCACTTATTGTCATGTTGTTGTATTTTATCATTTTTCGCGTTTTCGTATTTTTTCATATTTTCGTGTTTTTTTTATTTTTCACATTTTTGTATATTTTGTGTTTTCTCACTTTTTCGCGTTGTTCATGTTTTGTGCCTTTTCAAGTGTTTTTTTTTTGCGTTTTTGTGTTTTTCACGTTTGTTCACATTTTCATGTTTTTTGCAAGGTTTTGTTCCATATTCTCGTGTTTTGTAACATTTTCACGTTATTCATGTTTTTTCGTGTTCCATATTTTTGTATTTTTACATTTTTTAACGTTTTTCCCTTTTTTCTTTAGACGCGTATGTTTTGGGGAAAATGTTTTACCCTTTTGAAAAGAGTAAAACATTTTCCCTTATTTCTTTATTCCTTTTCCATTGACTTTCCACTTATTTTCCTTTGACTTATTTTCCTACCCAAAAAAACAGTGGAAAATTGGAAAATATTTTCCTTGCAGAATATTTTCCCCCAAACAAACTGTCACGACCCATCCCACGGACCGTGACCGGCGCTAGGGAACGGGTAAGCTTAAGCTACCGGAACCCGTAGCAAGCCTAAATTATCTTAGCTAATCAATTACATAAATTTATTTTTTTTTAATAAAATATTTAAAAGTATTAAACATTAAATCATTGCGCAATATAATTTAATAAATTCTCGTATATCTGGTACCGCGGTCTAGAATTAGAATTTTATATTAGCTAGAAGGATTATACAAATAAAGATAAGTGTGCCGCCCGGAAGAAGATATTGGGCTGCAAGAGACTCCTAATCACCTGAAAAATTAAAGGAGTCAAACCTTCAATAGTGAATTAATTATATGCAATGCATGAGTAATTTAACATTGATGTCACACATAATAATAATAATAGTAATATATAATATAAGTATGTACACAATATGCTTTTCATAAAATTGTCTTGTAAATAAATAAATATGTGGTTTAATACGTGTGTTGGACCCTAAACCTCAATACCCAATCTAATAATCCACCAATAATCACCATATCACTTTTATCCAATAACTGGGGGACCGAGAATAACTCAACCGACCACACGCCCAGTTAGCTGGAGGACCGAGAATAACTCAACCGATTCCGTACCCAGCCTCACTTAAAATCCAAAATCCACATATCATATAGCCCGAGAATATCTCAACCGAGCTTATCCATATATCACAACATTCACAACATTAGTATCATCAATATCCAATAACCCGATAGTACCTGTGCGCACAAGGTCATGATGCCGCTCACCAGGAAGCATGTCCATAACACGTATTTATCCACAAATAATTACGTATAAATTATTATAAACGATAAGACACTCTTATAAGTAAAAATAATACTTTACTTGAAATATCATGAAATCATTTATTATGAATGCAAATGCTAAATTAAAAATGCATAACGTATAATTAACTCACAAATTGCTCCTAGCCGACTGTCCTAATTTTCAGGTACTGCTCCTCCTCCTACCAGTTGAGTATCTAAAAGAGATAATATTATTTTTAGAATTTATATATGTTTAGGGAAATATTAAAATTTATTTTGTCTCGTTTTACAGACTGTCTACCGAAAATTCGGCAGAGTCTCCCCTATAAAACGGACATCCTCCTAGTAATAACTAGGGTCAATCCTGCAATAAAATACACTTCTATATTTAAAAATATCCAAAGTCCAAACCGGTACTCCATAGACTGCAATTATCAACCCGGTTGGACATCAATCATCTGACAGTTCCATAACTGTCAGCAATTCCAATACTTTACTTCCAAATTTACTCATAATCAAATAACAATATAAACATATGTACTTATAATTCATTTTCATAATATCTATATCGATCAAATTAACTAACCAATAATCTTAAGAGTATAATTAATTAATTATGCTTAGTCCAATCTTCCTTCAACCCTTATTTTTAAAATTATATATTCCGAATATTTATTTAAATAAGGATCCAAAAATTATTTTTAACCCAATTTAATTTATTTTCCTTAATTTCACCCGATTATATACTTTTGTAATTTATAGAGACTAAACGGTAAGGAATTTGGCCAAGGTCCAAGAATTAATGTTGCTCCAAATAATGTTTAGAATATTCTGAACTTAACCAAATAATTTTTCTGCACTTATTTTGTATGTCACCGAAAAATATTACCGGTGTTCGAGATCCGCCTATCGGAAAAATTAAAGTTGATTGTTTTGAGAAATTAATTATACCACTTTGTTCCTTATGATTCCAGGAGTCTAGAATCACTCTCAAAACACCCAAAATCAACCGGAAAATTAAACTTTGGTTAGATTTCTTACTTTTTCCGGTGTAGCTCCGATTACACCTCAAAACTCCTTGCATGCATCAAAATCTAGTGTATTCATAGGTAAATCGACCCCCTGAGTCCATTTTTGGTGTTAGAATTGTAAAATAATGAACATAGGACTGAGAAATAGAGAGAATAGAAAAAGTGGCGAATTTTCTCTCTCTAAACGATTTTTATAAACTCAAAGTCTCACAATAAAACTTACATGCACTTGTAGCTGGAGTTGAGAGCTTCGTTTCGGTATAAAGAACGTCAAAAACGGTGAAGAAATGAGGAAGAACAAGGTATGTGAAGATTGTAGAATGGAAATGAAGCTTGAATGTGGGGAAGAAGGTGATCTGCGTAATAGCAGATTTTAATTTACCACCAATTGTTCAAATTTCCATATTGATCCCTATATTTATAATATTTTTTAAAACAATTCCTAAAAGTAATTATATTTTAGCCTTAACTCCTTCTAACTAATTCATTTTAGCAAATAGCTTAAATATATATAATTTGAGGTATTACAATTCTTCCCCCCTTAAAGAAATTCGTCCTCGAATTTAAATTTGAAGGACTAATCTCATATTTAAAATAGATAAGGATAATTGTTCTATGTTTGTATTTCTTATTCACAAGTGCAATTTTTTATATATATAGAATTGTTAATCCATAACACCTTCACCACTAGGATGATTAATCTAAGTTGGCGACTTGATGATCAATGATTGCTCCTTATAGAATAAGTCATCTCTAACTTCAATAATTTGAGGATGGAGATTATGAGAATGATCATGAACATATTTCCTTAGCATTGATATATGGAACACATGATGAACTTGTGATAAGTTAGGAGGCAATGCTAATTGATATGCAACTTCATATATTCTCTTCAAAATCTCAAATGGTCTAATGTATTTAGGTGTCAACTTTCCTTTCTTTCCAAATCTCATGATTCCTTTCATTGGTGACACTTTGATAAAAACATAGTCCTCTTCCATGAATACCACGCCATTCCTCCTTGGATCGACATAGCTTTTCTGCCTACTGAAGGCAGTTTGCAATCTTTGACGAATGATAGGAACCTTTTCAAAAGTTATTTGTATTAGCTCAGGACCAGTGAGCTTCCTTTCACCAACTTCTTCCCAACATAAAGAAGATCTGCACTTTCTACCATATAATGCTTCATAAAGAGCCATTTGAATGCTTGAGTGGTAACTATTATTATATGCAAATTTAATGAGAGGCAAATATGTATCCTAATGACCACCAAAGTCCAACACACACATTCTCAACATGTCTTCCAGCGTTTGGATTGTTCTTTCAAATTGACCATCTGTCTGCGGATGAAAAGTTGTGCTAAATTTTAACCTAGTGCCCAAAGCACTTTGGAGTTTTTTCCAAAACTTTGAAGTAAATACCGACCCTCTATCTGACACAATAGACACTGATACTCCATGTAGGCAAACAATTTTATCCACGTACAACTGTGCCAATTTTGCCACTGAATATGTTGTCTTTATTGGAAGAAAATGTGCTGACTTGGTTAATCTATCAACTATGACCCAAATAGAATTATATCCGGTTAAAGCACGGGGCAATCCAACTACAAAATCCATGGTTACTCACTCCCATTTCCACTCTGGAATAAGCAATTGTTGTAATAATCCTGAAGGCTTCTGATGTTCGAGTTTCACTTGTTGACAAGTTAAACATTGAGATACAAACTCCGCTACGTCTCGCTTCATACCATTCCACCAATATTGCTTCTTAAGATCTTGAGACATGTTTGTAGAGTCTGGATGCACATTATAAGCTGCAAAGTGTGCTTCTTCCATGATCGCTTTCCTCAAATCATCTACATTGGGAACACAAAATTGGTCTCCATATCGTAGACATCCACCATCGTCAATTCTAAAATCTCGAGCCTCACCATCATTCAATTCATCTACAGTCTTACACAACTGAGGATCTCTTGATTGAGCTGCCTTGATTCTATCAAGTAATACCGATCTAATCTTAAAGTGAGCTAAGAATGTGCCCTGATGATCCAACTCTAGTTGCACTTCAGAATCATACAGATCGTGCATTTCTTTAATCAAAGGTCTTCTTTCTAAGATAATATGAGCTAGACTTCCTGAAGATTTTCTACTTAGAGCATTTTCCACAACATTAGCTTTACCTGAAAGATATAATATGATCCAATCACAATCCTTCAAAAAGATTCATACAATGTCTCTGCCTTAAAAATCCAAATCCCTTTGCAAGAAAATGTATTTAAGACATTTGCGATACATGTAAATTTAACAAGTTTCTCCATACATATAATGTCTCTAGATCTTTAGTGCAAATACTACTGCTACCATCTCTAAGTCGTGAGTAGGATAGTTTTGTTCATATTTCTTTAACTGTCTCGAAGCATAAGCTACAACCCTACCATTTTACATCAAAACACAGCCTAAGCCAACTCTAGAAAAATTAGAATATACAGTGCATCCTCCTGATCCAGATGATAATACTGATGTTGAAGTCAAACATTCTTTTAGCTTTTGAAAACTATTCTCACATGCTTTTGACCATATAAAAGGAAAATTTTTCTGAGTTAGCCGAGTTAAAAGTGTTGATATATTGGAAAAATCTTGAACAAATCTCCTATGTTAGCCGACTAAACTTAGAAAACTACAAATTCGGTTATAGTGGTATAGGTCTCTTCCAATTGGTGATTAGTTCTACTTTTTTGTAATATACTTGTATTTCATATTTGGACAACACATGTTTTAAGAAAGACAGACTTTCCATTCTAAATTCACATTTAGTGAACTTGGCATAAAGTTGTTCTCTCAAAGTCTGCAATATCATCCTCAAATGGTATGCGTGTTCTACATTGCTAAGTGAATATATCAAAATATCATCAATGAATAAAATCACAAAATAGTGTAAGAATGGCCTAAACACCATATTCATTAGAATGATAAATGATGTTGGTGCATCGGTTAAGCCAAACGACATCACCAAAAATTCATAATGGCCATATCGTGTTCTGAATGCTGTCTTGGGTATATCTTCGCTCCTGATTCTCAACTAATGATATCCAGACCGCAAATCAATTTTAGAGAAGTGGCACGTACCTTGCAACTGATCAAATAAATCATCAATTCGAGGAAGAGGGTATTTGCTACGGATTGTCACTTTATTCAATTGTTTATAATCAATGCAAAGCCGAAGTGACACATCTTTCTTCTGAACGAACAACACAAGAGCATCCCAAGGAGACACGCTAGATCGAATGAAGCCTTTATCAATTAAATCTTGCAACTGTTCCTTCAACTCTTTCAATTCTGCTGGCGCCATTCTGTAAGGTGGCATGGATATTGGGGTAGTACCAAGAACTAAGTCAATACAAAACTCAATTTCTCTTTCAATAGATAACCTCGGTAATTCCTCAAGAAAGAAAAAAAAACATCTAGGAATTCATTAACAACATGAACATTCTCTACTTTACCCTCATCTGCCATTGTATACTTGACTAAGACTAAATATCCTCTACACCCTTTATGCAACAACTTTCTAGCTGCTATGGTTGATATCAAAATCGAAGAGGAAGTATCTTTATTGCCTTTGAATTTGAATTCGAATTCAACATCTCCCGGTATGTTAAATCTCACCACCTTTGCACGACAATCTAAAGTGGTAAAATATTGAGATAACCAATCCATTCCCAAAAATGACATCAAAATCAATCACATCTAATAGAATCAAATCTGCTAGTAGATTTCTTCATTCTACCGTAACAAGACAAGAAGAAAATACAAGATCTGTTTTCACCAAGTTGCTTAGTGGAGTAGCAACAGATAAGGAGAACTCTAACCTTTCTAGAGTCATATTTATTATTATAGGAAAGCAAAGAGCAATAAAAGAATGAGTAACACCAAGATCCAAAATACTATAGCGTCCCATGAAACATTTCAAGTCTCATTATCTTGTGGAGTAAGAGTAAATAATTTCTTAAATTGATCCCACATCATACTTTCCATTTAAGTTTAGATATTATCCTTGAACCATACTTATACATCACTCTTCAAAGAGCACTCTACCATATGTATAGTAAGATAGCTGTTGCATTTTTCTCTACTTAATTAGCTAGTCCATAAGGTAATTTGCGACACCATCATACATAGTATGTATCATTCTGAAAAACCTTTCAACTAACATAAACTGCGATAATTTCCACCAAACTGATATCATCTTATCAAAATTTGTACAAGTTGAGTTGAGGTGAATAGTTGTGTGTGTGGTACGAAGGTTAGTAGATGATCAAAAGGGTTAATAAGTTCTAGGTTCGTTAGAGACATGAAAGAAAACGAACCAAATTATGGATATATGTGCCGCATTTAGGAATTGAGGGCAAAATGAGATAAGCTTTAATGTAAGGCATTGAAGTCACAATTCATAAGAAAATATAATAGTAGTTTGGTAAGCCGGAGGTTGAGGAGAAATGTAAATATCGATAGAACGAATGAAGGACAATGGAAAGAATTGATTGAATTTTAAACCACCTCCATTTATAGAGAAAATTATTTCTTTTTGTCGAACTTGTTGGTTCAAATGAGATTCCAATTGTTTAGTCCTCTAGTTCGTTTGCCTTCTAAACTGCATCTTCATCTCCGAGGAGGTAGTTGGGGTAATAAATCATTACACTTTTTGCGAACAAAATCTCATAATCAAGATCACGTGTAATTAGTTCTTTTACTAATTCGGTTTAAACTATTTTAGATATTGATTGCCTCATTTTGTGAATAAATAATGAATGATTAGAAAATAACAGACTCTTACGGTACGCTGAACTCTAGTTATAAGAAGACTGTCAAAGACGAATTCGAAACCTATTTCCGCAGTATCCAGATTTTCTATCATCCTAGGTCATACAATCTTTAACCTAGGCTTTGATACCAACTTTGTCACGACCCATCCCACGGACCGTGACCGGCGCTAGGGAACGGGTAAGCTTAAGCTACCGGAACCCGTAGCAAGCCTAAATTATCTTAGCTAATCAATTACATAAATTTATTTTTTTTAATAAAATATTTAAAAGTATTAAACATTAAATCATTGCGCAATATAATTTAATAAATACTCGTATATCTGGTACCGCGGTCTAGAATTAGAATTTTATATTAGCTAGAAGGATTATACAAATAAAGATAAGTGTGCCGCCCGGAAGAAGATATTGGGCTGCAAGAGACTTCTAATCACCTGAAAAATTAAAGGAGTCAAACCTCCCATAGTGAATTAATTATATGCAATGCATGAGTAATTTAACATTGATGTCACACATAATAATAATAATAATAATAATAATAATAATATATAATATAAGTATGTACACAATATGCTTTTCATAAAATTGTCTTGTAAATAAATAAATATGTGGTTTAATACGTGTGTTGGACCCTAAACCTCAATACCCAATCTAATAATCCACCAATAATCACCATATCACTTTTATCCAATAACTGGGGGACCGAGAATAACTCAACCGACCACACGCCCAGTTAGCTGGAGGACCGAGAATAACTCAACCGATTCCGTACACAGCCTCACTTAAAATCCAAAATCCACATATCATATAGCTCGAGAATATCTCAATCGAGCTTATCCATATATCACAACATTCACAACATTAGTATCATCAATATCCAATAACCCGATAGTACCTGTGCGCACAAGGTCCTGATACCGCTCACCAGGAAGCATGTCCATAACACGTATTTATCCACAAATAATTACGTATAAATTATTATAAACGATAAGACACTCTTATAAGTAAAAATAATACTTTACTTGAAATATCATGAAATCATTTATTATGAATGCAAATGCTAAATTAAAAATGCATAACATATAATTAACTCACAAATTGCTCCTAGCCGACTGTCCTAATTTTCAGGTACTGCCGCTCCTCCTACCAGTTGAGTATCTAAAAGAGATAATATTATTTTTAGAATTTATATATGTTTAGGGAAATATTAAAATTTATTTTGTCTCGTTTTACAGACTGTCTACCGAAAATTCGGCAGAGTCTCCCCTATAAAACGGACATCCTCCTAGTAATAACTAGGGTCAACCCTGCAATAAAATACACTTCTATATTTAAAAATATCCAAAGTCCAAACCAGTACTCCATAGACTGCAATTATCAACCCGGTTGGACATCAATCATCTGACAGTTCCATAACTGTCAGCAATTCCAATACTTTACTTCCAAATTTACTCATAATCAAATAACAATATAAACATATATACTTATAATTCATTTTCATAATATCTATATCGATCAAATTAACTAACCAATAATCTTAAGAGTATAATTAATTAATTATGTTTAGTCCAATCTTCCTTCAACCCTTATTTTTAAAATTATATATTCTGAATATTTATTTAAATAAGGATCCAAAAATTATTTTTAACCCAATTTAATTTATTTTCCTTAATTTCACCCGATTATATACTTTCGTAATTTATAGAGACTAAACGGTAAGGAATTTGGCCAAGGTCCAAGAATTAATGTTGCTCCAAATAATGTTTAGAACATTCTGAACTTAACCAAATAATTTTTCTGCACTTATTTTGTATGTCACCGGAAAATATCACCGGTGTTCGGGATCCGCCTATCGGAAAAATTAAAGTTGATTGTTTTGAGAAATTAATTATACCACTTTGTTCCTTATGATTCCAGGAGTCTAGAATCACTCTCAAAACACCCAAAATCAACCGGAAAATTAAACTTTGGTTAGATTTCTTACTTTTTCCGGTGTAGCTCCGATTACACCTCAAAACTCTTTGCATGCATCAAAATCTAATGTATCCATAGGTAAATCGACCCCCTGAGTCCATTTTTGGTGTTAGAATTGTAAAATAATGAACATAGTGATAGAGGACGGTATTGTAATATACCGATTGATGTATATCTGTTTATATTATTGTCATTTAGGATAATTACTAAGTCATTTGAACTAGTCAAATATTCTCTGTATCTAGGATATCTTTCAGTTGTAACTCCTTATCTGTATTCTATTTATATTCAACGTAATCAATACAGAAACATACGATTGGAAGCCACCATTTGTTCATGGTATCAGAGCTACAAAAGGATTAAAATCCCTCTTTCGATCCTTTTTCTGCTTCCTTTTCACGATGACCACCAACGGAGCTACTTCATCCGCCTGCTTCACCGCAAATCTTTCTGCCCAAATTACCCAAAAGCTCGCGTCATCTAATTTCCTACTGTGGGAAACACAGTTGATGCCGCTGCTGCGAGGACAGGGGTTAGCGCACCATATTGACGCAACTCAAGAACCTCCACCGAAAGAATTGCCTACCGGAGCTGTCAATCCGGCGTCCAAACGATGGGAGCAAACTGATCAACAGGTCCTCAGTTTGCTAATTTCCTCGCTTGATGCGAGTGTGTTACCGCAAGTCGTCGGTGCAAAGACTGCTGTTGCAGCCTATACTAAGTTGATGAAAGCTTATGGAACTGGGTCTCGGACTCAGATTAGAGATTTGAAACAGAGAATTCACAATCTCAAACAAAATAACGATTCAATTGCCACTTATCTGACAACTGCCAAACTTCTTTATGATCAGTTAATTGCTCTTCAGAGTCCTGTATCCGAGGATGATTTTGTCATGGCAGTTCTTGATGGACTCAATCCCGCATTTCGTCCATTCACCAGAGCCATTGAGGCTCGTATGGAGGCAATCCCGTTTGATGACCTAACTGGATTATTACTGTCAGAAGAAAGACAATTAACCAGAGAGGTACCAGCACCAACCTTTGTTCCATCGGTTCATTATGCCGACCGCACTAATGGGAGAGGCAGAAGTCGCGACCGCGGAAACTATTTCCATAACTATGGACCTCAATACACCATCTCTGCTCCTCTTGATGTCAGTTCACTGACTTGTCACAACTGCAGAGGTACTGGGCATATCTCAAAACAATGTCCCTCACCTAGACCACATCGCAGTAACAATAGAACCAATTATCGGCCCTCTTCCAATGTTGCAACTGTATCAAATTCTAGCTCCACTGACTGGCTTGTTGATTCTGGAGCCACTCATCATCTCACTGCTAATCTAGGGAACCTCACTGTTCATTCAGAGTATGACGACCCCGAAGAAGTAACAGTTGGCAATGGTAATACAATTCCTATCTCTCATATTGGTCAATCGAATTTTCGTCTTTCTAATTCCTCTGTTCAATTTAAGGATATACTACGTGTTCCCAAAACTGTCAATAATCTATTATCTGTGTCTTCTCTAACCAAATCCAATCCTATATCTGTGGAATTCTTTGCTAATCATTTTATTTTGAAGGATTTGGAGACACAGAAGGAAATTTACCGAGGAAGGAATAAAGATGGCCTCTATACTCTCTCGATTCCGCAGTCTATGTCTCATCGGGTCCAAGCTTATAATGTTTCTCTATTGCAATGGCATGCTAGATTAGGCCATGCGAATTTTCCTCTTGTTAAGAAAGCACTTTGTTTGAATAACATTCCGTTTAATAATAAATCCAATGATTTATGTGATTCCTGTTGTGTTAGCAAGTCCCATAAACTTCCTTTTATTAAATCTGATTATGTTGCATCTGCTCCTTTAGATTTAATCTGTTCTGATGTCTGGGGTCCTGCACCCGTACCTTCCCATGACAAATGCCGATTCTATGTACTGTTTTTTGACCATTACAGTAAATTCTCATGGTTATTTTTTGTTAAATACAAATCTAAAGTCATGAGTGTCTTTATAAAGTTCCGAGCACTTGTTGAAAAATACTTTCAGAAACCAATTAAAACCTTTCAATCTGATTGGGGCGGAGAATTTCAGGCTCTAACTGAATATTTGTCATCCAATGGCATTAATCATAGAGTCTCATGTCCTTACACACCTGAGCAAAACGGGTGTGCCGAACGAAAACACAGACATGTTGTCAAAACTGGTCTATCTTTATTACATCAAGCAAAAATTCCTAATTCCTTCTGGACTTATGCCTTTGAATGTGCTATGTACGTTATTAATAGATTACCTATATCATCTCTTGATAATTGTACTCCTTTTCAAAGATTGTTTGGTGTTGCTCCTGATTATAACTTATTTCGTCCATTTGGTTGTTTATGTTATCCGTGGCTTAAACCCTATAATAATCATAAGCTTGTTTCTCGTTCTCGTAAATGCATTTTTCTTGGTTACAGCAAAGTTCATAAAGGATACAAGTGTTATGATTTGCTAACTGATAAAATCTTTGTCTCACGTCATGTTGTGTTCAATGAACAGGTGTTTCCCTATTCAGAGTTAGATAATGAAATTCGCTCCATATCAACATGCTAGACAGTCAGTTCACCGGTTCAGGCAACTTTTCCTTCGATTCGGGAACCTTTTACGGTGATTCCTCCAAGAGAAACCATCTCTTATACACCTTTGGTTTCAACAGCACCCACATCATCTACTCTGGTCACAAATGGTGCTATTATACCCTATACTGCACCCTCTCACTTTTTGCAGCAAATCTCACAAACCCAAGCCCCACGACATACTACTTCAACACTAATTCCATTGACAATTGACTCTACCAATACTGCTACATCATCAGCAAACACAAATCCCACTCCACCGAACCTGCTACCCAATATCATCGCCCCTATTCCAATTCCTAAACCCTCGCACAGACCAGCAGTCCCTAACCCAACAAAAACGCACAAAATGGATACCAGGACACAAACTGGATCCTTATGCCCCAATACACACCTTGCTGCTGTTGAAACCAATACCCCGACATGCTATACACAAGCAATCCGAAGACCTGAGTGGCGCAAGGCAATGGCGGAAGAGTATAATGCCTTGCTCGAAAATGGGACATGGGAACTCGTACCAAAGACCACAGTGGCAAATGAAATTGGATGTCGTTGGGTGTTTCGCATCAAATTAAACCCTGACGGCACTGTTGATCGCTATAAGGCTAGACTGGTTGCAAAGGGCTATCATCAAAGGCCTGGGCTAGAGTTTGAACAAACATTCAGTCCGGTTATAAAACCAACTACAATTTGGGTTCTCTTGGCAATTGCAGTAACAAAGGGGTGGGATATTCGTCAGTTAGACGTCTCAAATGCATTCTTACACGGTTCCCTTGATGAAGTGATTTATATGCAACAACCACCCGGTTTTGTTCATCCTCAGTTTCCTGATCATGTCTGTCGATTAAAGAAAAGCTTGTATGGATTAAAACAGGCTCCTTGTATGTGGCATCAGTGTCTTACAACAGCATTGGTTGATCTTGGATTTGTGTGCTCTAAAGCTGACTCTTATCTCTATTGTTTTAATCGTCACAACACAAACCTGTTTGCCTCCTGTATGTCGACGATATATTGATAACTGGGTCTAGTGCTGCTGCAATTCAAAAATTAATTTGTCAATTATAGTCCCGGTTTGCTATCCGCGATCTTGGGCAGCTCAAATATTTTCTCGGTCTTGAGGCTTCTTGGGCAGATTCTGGTCTTCACTTGAATCAACATAAGTATATTCAAGACTTACTTACTCGAGCTCAAATGAATGGTGCTAATGGAATTTCGACACCGGCTTGTACTTCGGCAAAGTTAACACTCAATGGCGGGGAACCTTTTGATAATCCTGGCCTTTACCGAAGCATCGTTGGAGGACTCCAATACACTACGATCACTCGTCCTGATATCAGTTTTTCCATTAACAAAGTTAGTCAGTTCATGCATTGTCCTACTATGGAGCATTGGCAAGCGGTAAAGCGCATTCTTCGCTACCTCCACTCTACACCTTCGCATGGAATTTCAATTCAGCGAGGTCATACGTTTGATCTCATTGGCTTCACCGATGCCGATTGGGGCGGTGATCCTGATGATCGGAAGTCCACCTCCGGTTTTGCCATTTTTCTTGGTCCTAACCTTGTGTCATGGCGTTCCCGCAAGCAAAGAACTGTATCTCGTTCTTCAACAGAAGCTGAGTATCGAGCCTTAGCTTCTCTTGCTTCTGAAATCTTATGGTTACGCATGTTGCTTCATGAAATTGGTTTCGGTTCGCCCAAGGTTCCAATGATGTGGTGTGACAATTTGGGAGCCACTTATCTCACTGCCAATCCGATTTTCCATGATCGCTCAAAACATCTTGAAATAGATTTTCATTTTGTCAGAGACAAGGTTGCAAAGAAGGAGCTCAAAGTTGGTTATATATCTACCTTGGATCAAACAGCTGATATCTTTACAAAACCCCTCTCCAGGAGTCGATTTCTTCAACTAAGGGATAATTTGAAGGTTCAACTTCCTTCTAATTGAGGGGGACTGATAGAGGACGGTATTGTAATATACCGATTGATGTATATCTGTTTATATTATTGTCATTTAGGATAATTACTAAGTCATTTGAACTAGTCAAATATTCTTTGTATCTAGGATATCTTTCAGTTGTAACTCCTTATCTGTATTCTATTTATATTCAACGTAATCAATACAGAAACATACAATTGGAAGCCACCATTTGTTCACATAGGACTGAGAAATAGAGAGAATAGCAAAAGTGGCGAATTTTCTCTCTCTAAATGATTTTTATAAACTCAAAATCTCACAATAAAACTTACATGCACTTGTAGCTGGAGTTGAGAGCTTCGTTTCGGTATAAAGAACGTCAAAAACGGTGAAGAAATGAGGAAGAACAAGATATGTGAAGATTGTAGAATGGAAATGAAGCTTGAATGTGGGGAAGAAGGTGATCTGCGTAATAGCAGATTTTAATTTACCACCAATTGGTCAAATTTCCATATTGGTCCCTATATTTATAATATCTTTTAAAACAATTCCTAAAAGTAATTATATTTTAGCCTTAACTCCTTCTAACTAATTCATTTTAGCAAATAGCTTAAATATATATAATTTGGGGTATTACACAAACGGGTTTGTAGTTTAATTACATAATTGATTGGTTGATTAGTTAGAGGTTGGAATAGATACCCAAATCTTGTATTTATAGTCCGTAGAACTAACCGCCTTTTAGAAGTTGCTGGAAATGTTACGTATATTTTCTCCCATCTTCTTGGAAATGTTATGTGCAATTTCTCCCATCAGTTGTTTGGTTATAGGATTGATTAGTTGATTGGTCCGAGGTTGGAATTGATGCCTTAATCTTATATTTATAGTATGTAGAAGTAGTATGCACTTTCTCCCTTGTAGATCATTCTAGACCCTCCATCTCCCCACTTTATTTCTTTTCTTTTTATTTTACAAAATAAACATAATTTCCAACATTGAAATTATAGAAAAAGAAAATTTAAAAAACATCCTTGGATAAAGATGTCCATGGATGGAAAAGGAAAATACGAAAATACCTTTGGGAAATTTGTGCTTGAACTTGACCTGAATATCCCAACTAGAGGCAGTGATGAAAGTGAGTTAAGTTAGCCTAGATGAGAAGAATGGGTGTATGAGGTTACGCAGCTAGATAAGCCTAGCGTTAGTGATAGTCTGGGCTACGGTATTGTTAGTTCTGGTTATAGAGTTATCTTACTGTTTTGGTTAGGGTCTAAGCCGTATAAGGCCCATTTCTCCTTGGTTGAGCTTGCTACTATAAAGATCTCTAGAGAAACCGCTAAAAAAGATTGAATATGTGGGAGGATTCGAATGAATTTTTCTTTCATTTCCCATATGGAGAACTGAGTTACCTACGTAACGGTCTTAAGCAAATAGGCTACACTTTGGACACCAAAATTTGGGTCACCCATTTTAACTTAGAAAAAATAGAGCGGGGATTGGTGGACGTTAATAGCCTAGATGTAAATAGAATGTGGGGAGACCCCAATCTCCATGAGGATGATGATTGGGAAGTGGTTACCCTAAAGCAAGATTAATCTCATTAGTCAGCAACAGTAAAAAAGCCTTATGAGAATTCTCCGCTAGTTTAAGTTGTTGTCTCAATATTTACTCACAGAAAAAAGAGGTCGAGCTGGAAGGCTTTATATGTGGGATTAATTTGGAGAATATAAGCATGTACACTGCCTTGCTATGAGTTGACAAGGTCAGATAGTGAGACGATGGAGGATAAGCTTCATCGTCGAGAGGGAAATAACGGGAAACATCATATGCCGCTTCTGTACCAATGCATGCTTCCCCCTAAAAGCTAGCAATATCCAACTCTGAAGATGAAGTGAGCCAAGCTCAACAATTTGGAATTCAGTAAGGCTGCTTCGTAGGCCCAATCAGAGGTTCCTATGCAAAGGCTGCTCCTGAGAGATATAGTGGAAACATTATGACAGACAGATAGGATCATTCTTAATTACCACTTGTAGTTTTAGCTACCTGAGTAAGGTAAGATGCCTTCCCAATGGATAGAGGAGCACACAATAATCTTTTAACAATGTTCCTATGGCAGAGAGTCTAGATCTAATTTAGCATCGGCACCCACCTTAGGAGATCTAAGTTATCGTGGCAATCTTTTTCAATCAAATCTTGAATCTCGTGTTGCAGATTCCTACAATGGTTTGTTGGATGGCCTTCATTCTGATGAAAATCGCAATCATAGACCTTGCTACGAACTTTTTTTCCCTGAGGTTGGAGGTTCATTTGAGGTTTTTTTCTAAGGATTTAATTCCATTATGCCTTTTATGCGCTAGAAGGTATATCCCCACCAGGGACGGATCTACAGTGGGGGCAATGGGGGCACTTGCCTCCACTGAGATCTAGACATCTTTAAAACCCTATACAGTAATTTTTGACATTTGAATGTTTTCCCCCTCCATTGCTGGCGGATAAAGCTTTTTGGTTCATTTTCTGCATCTCCAAGGTTGAAGATGAATTAAGATAGCCGTTTTCTGCCTTTCTTCTTGAAAAAACGTTGTTTTGTTAAGAAAAAGAAAAAAATTTAAATAAAAAACAAATATACAAACTTAGTACAGGAAAAAAAGTCATCTGCTCCACATCCGTTTGCGAAGCGATACCTTAAATCCCCAAATCCCTAAAACTGAAATCCTCAAATACCCTGAAATTCCTAAATTGGGCGATCATTAATCACCTCATTCGGTCGTCTGTCCGTCATTTAAAGTTTGAAGTCTGGTTTTCTTCCTCAAACAGGTAATTTCTCTTCACTCCTCTAGTTCATCAGTTTGCTGCTTCAATGTTAAATCCGATGCAGAAAAAAATTCTTATACTGCCTTGTTAGTAAGTATTTATATTGGAGAAGAAGGAGATGAAACTAGTTTCAAGATTTATGGATTGACTATCCATTGTTAAAGTTGAGAATGTTTTGTATGTTTTAATGGCCATTAATTCCCATTACTAAGTATGTTAAGTTCTTTAAGGGTTTTGTTTTTAGTGTAACTGGCAAACAATAATTTCATATCTTCTGATTATTACTTTGTAGGAAAGAATTACAATGAAATTTCTCTATTCTAATTAAAATTTCATTTTTTCTAATTAGAATTGTGTATGATGTGTCGACCCGCCACGCCAGCATATTTAGGTAAGCTACTTCCTCTTATAGAGAGATTCCATTTCGACATTCTTGTGGTATTAATCTCACTTGATACATTATAAGGAAGAAACTTATTGAGGATGAATATATATTTTCAGTGCTAGTGGCATCTATTTCCAGTCGTGTAGTCCTAAGGCAAGCTCCCACATTGATTTTAAAGAAAAAGCATAACATAGTTTCATCTACATAGTTTCTACATAGAACTGGAAAGTTTTAAAACAGGTAAGCATACATTCTTTCATAAGATTAGGAAGTACCATAGCCCTAGTACGTTCACCCAGGGCTTGACCCTTACTCAATCACTACCTATCGTCTCTTTGGCACAGTCCCAACCACAGGAAGCACGCTAAAACACTTCTGCAAAAGCAGGTTTCTAAAAGCACACATATCTTTCTACAAGGTAAAGAAACTGGCTAGCTGGCTGTGATGTAGGAAGCTTCACTCACATCTTTCATTCTTCTTATTATGAATAAGTTGAACTAATATGAATCCTTGGTTCAACAATAAATAGCAATAACTTACTTGGTTTTGCTGTTGTATGTGTAATTAAGGAAAAGAGGAATGATCGATTTTTCTATTCAATATTTTAACAAGTCTTTCTCATCTCGATCTGGCTAAACTTTGCTATTCATATGGTAGTAGATGTTGGTATAGCTATGCTTTCTTTTCTCATTCTGCTTTCATTGAATATTAGAAAATTAAATCATTGTGGAAACAATATTGTTTTTTTTTTAAAGAAGGAAACAATATTGTTAAACGTGTGGTTGCTAAAATACCTTAGGGTACAATATTTTTTTTTTATATGACTAATAGACCTTATACCCAAAAGTATCTAATTTTTCTTATATATAATAGTTATAAACTATATATATACAGTTAAAATCACGACACTTATCAAACGCGTGTCACATTCTCCATTTTAAAAGATATATAATCACTTCATGTGTGATTATATGTAGGGATGGCAATGAGTAGAATATCCGCAAGTAGTGTCAATCTCAAATTCTTACTCGTTTATTTTTTTACTATCCGTACCCGTTCCATTACCTTAACGGGTATACTTCATGAATCTCATTTCCATCCCATTTAAATGGCGGGCACCCTTACCCGTTAAAAATCAATATATAAAATAAAAAATATTACAAATTTAACAAATGATAAATTTAATAAACCATCCATAAAAATTTATCTACAAATTTAGCAAATGTTTTCAAATTCAAAAATTTTAAATCACTCCAATTAATAAGAAATTAAAATACACTAAAAATTCTAAATCTCTTCCTACATCTAAAACTATTATATGGTGGGTACTGGGTAATAGGTATCTGCGCGGTATTCTCATACTCGTGACGAGTAATTTTTTTGATCCTCACCCGTCATATACAATTTTATATAGGATACATGTAATCTCATGAGAGTCGGATACAATATCTATTACCATCCCTAATTATATGTTGCTATTTAACAACGGTGGAACTAGACAAAAAAAAAAAAAAAAAAACAAACTGTAAAGGTCGATGGATGCAAATTTATTAAAAATTATTGTTTTGTTTGGAGAGCATTAAATATCAGATATTGATATTCTTATCGAAAATTTCGTGAATGGTACCCAATCCATGATAGATTCTAAATATAATTAAATTTCAAATAAAAATTCTCATTACAAAATATTTTAGTGATAAATCTAATATTTTCATTTTCTCCGTTGACATCCTATCTCTCTACCCGTGTTATCTAACATGACTACTCTCTCTAAACGGAAAGGGCAATATTTTATGAAATGTTATGCAAGAGCATGTTTAATGGTAGTAAAGTCTTTGTTACTTTACACTATTGGATTGTAAAAACAGCATAATAGAGAGAAGGTCTCCCTTCTCTCTAACCTTATCACTTTCCCTCTTGTTTCTCATTCGCCGCCGACGCCCTCTCCTTCTCTTCTCCTCCTTCTTTCTGAAAAATATCAGTTTTTTCCTTTCTTTTCCATCTTCCTCATAACAAAGCCCAAGTTATCTCTATCAAGTTGAGGAGGAAGAAGGAAGCTTGTCTTCCTTCTTCCTCCTCCCCCTGTCTTTGTTTTTTTTGTGTTAGTTGTTTTCTTTTGGTGTGTATCAGTTTATTTTAATTGGATCTATATTCTATCCGATCTCTGGATCCGTTTGAAATACATCTGTTGTTTAAGACTTTTGTTTTTGTAACCTTTTCTGTTGTAGCAAGTGCAGAAAAGGTAGATCTTATCCGTAGATCACTGGATCTACGTGGTTGCAAAAGAAAGGACATAGATCCGAAGTTTCAGAATGGTTCAAAGCATGAAGATTGGACTACCGTTGTTCTGCTGCGTATCTGGGATTCCGATAAATATATGCTTCAACGTTTTTCTATTTTAGTTGTACCTTTAATGGTATTTTTTGCTCTTCGTAGTCTTTTTCTTGCTTTTCGTAGTCTTTTTCATGCCCTTGTGGTTCTTGTATTAGGCTTAGCCTATATGTATGTGAGGTTTTATTCCTTACTATTGTCATCATGTACTATCAATCTTATATTTTAATGAAGTTTTAGCATTTCCTATCAAAAAAAAATACACTATTGGATTGTAACCAGGTAGTATATAGGTTGTAACTTTTTGTGTGGTATGTTACTAAGTTTGGTAACAAACTTTATATCACTCCTTAAGATTAAAAAAAAACAGGCATTAAAAGAACTGAGGACCACGGATGGCGTCAAATAAGCAAAAGAGTCTGCTTTACTATAATCGGTCTCGGCTCCATCAATATTAAATTTTAAACCCTAAGTTCTTCTTTTTCGTCTTAGCACCTACTTAACAGATTCCATTTATTTTCCTTGAATTTAGTAACGGCGCAAACTATAGAGTTGCGTTTGTAAACAAAATACCACTAGTATTCATCTGCAAATCGACGAAACCACAAGACATCTATATATAATTAGCCCTATATTTTTTTTTCCCCACAAAATCTTAAAGAAACAATAACTTCTAATAAGATGTTATTTTTGGTGTCAAATATACATTGTTACTACCACTAAACATGTTCTAAAATAAAGAATACAAAGGTCTTCATAAGTTTGGCCAATATACACTGATGAGAGAAAAGAATGATCATATTATATATATTTAATTATGTCTCTAATAGAATGGTTAAAAAGAGATTTAAAGAAAACATTTTGTAAAATTCAAAACTACAATAGATTCTAATTGTAATTCAGTGAAATTCAAATTCTCATTTTGAACTTTTTTTTTTAGTATTATTTAACAAAACGTTCATAACGAGATGCAAGAATATGGAATATGCTGATGTAATTATATCTTTATTTGATAAAACAAAAGATATAGAAAATACCAACTTATAATGTCTTAATCAAACAAGTTAGGCAATGTTTTTTTGTCTTTTTGGATGGTTAAGTTAGGCAATGTTTCAGTACTTAGTTATATATGCAATATCAAATTAGCTTAATTAAGTTGCATACTGAACCATATTATATATATTTAATTACGTCTCTAATCAATTAAATAAAGCTCAGTTTTGTATAGTTTGGACCTAAATTAAAGGTCATGGAGACTATGACATATATATAAGGAATAAATTAATTTTAATCAAATTTGGATAGACATTTCGTACCTCAACTTGCATTCTTTGTCTTAAAATTTAATAAAAAGAATTGGACAAAGGAAACAAAAAAACTACATTCCCACCGATGGCAAAATTTGGATGGGGTGGAAATTATTATCTCTAAACAGGAGAGATTCTGTTCCATTCCAAAAAAAAAAACCGGTAGAAATCTCCAAAATTATATAATTCAAATTTCCGAAAGCTAAATATGTTTATGTTTGTTTTCATTTATTTTGCGAAATATCAATTATAAGTAGAGATGTAAATGAGACAGTGCGGAAATATAATATTCACGTTTCCTAATTAGTTGGGAATTCTTTATTTCTGTCCCTGTGAGTTAAACGATAGTAGATTTATTTCCTATCCTCATTCTACAGGGAATCCCCCGTCTCTATAGGGATCTCATTCTTCGTTTACAGATCTTTCAAAAACTTCTTCTCCATTCCCCATTCTCCATCCCTCATGGGAAATCACCGTTTATGTTAAAAAAATAATAATACCTAAAACTTTTAAGAATCAATAGCTAATAATATCAAACATCAATAATCATTCTGAAATTTTCCAAACCATAAAAAAATTAAAAATAAAACACACCTAATTAATATGTACTTAAATCATCCAAAAAAATCAATTATCACCCATACTCAGGGATCCTCAATAGGGATTAACAGAACCCGAACGGGAATCCCAACAAAACAGAGATACCTTTCCCCGTCCCCATCACAGGAGATAAAAGTATCCCCATCCTTATTTCATAAGGATTTTTTTATAGAGGATTCCTCGTCCTATCGAGACAGATCACTAATGGAGATAGATAATCCTCATCCCATTTACATCCCTAATTATAAGTCTCGTAGAATGCATTTCCGCCTTGATCCCGTCTTATTGCCACCCACAGGTCATAAAATTTCCTTTTCTGATTAATGAAGAAAAGAAGAAAAAGAAAAATAATCCGTAGCTAGCTACCACCGACTCACCGAGAGTGACCTTATGGAACAAAAAGATTAGCCGACCCATATAATATAGGTATTTCAGCCGCCTCATAGATTATGACATCTAATATCTTAACATTAAATTATAAGTATATTAAATCATTTTTTTATATATATATAATAAAACTCATATCTGATTAATTGCATTGCCTATTATTTTTGTTACATTGCATTGGCTAATTAGCTAGCCAGATAATAAATATATATGATAATTATTTACTACTTGTGAAATTGTGTGGCTTACTACTTTACTTCGAGATCTTGGCTTTAAGTATTTACCTCCTACTATCCTTCATTGTGATAATCAAGCAGCTATCTCAATTGCTGCAAATCATGTGTTCCATGAACACACAAAACATATCGAAATTAATTGTCATTATGTTCGTGATCAAGTCAATGCTGGTACTTACTGTGATTCCTTTCCATGTATCCTCATCTGATCAAGTTGCTGATTTGCTTACAAAAGCCCTGCCAGTTAAAGACCATCTCCACCATGTTCACAAGCTGGGAGTTTCACCAACGTCTCATTCACAGCTTGATGGAGAGTATTGAAGGAAATTCTAACTCAAATTAATAATTTAGTAGTTCTAGTAGCATTTTTCCTTTTATCCTTTTTTTTTGTACTGTTAGTTATTCCCTTATGCTAGACACGTGTAGGTTGCAGAATAGGTGGGGTTGTTTTCCTATTTTGTTTGCTTATTATGTACACTGTCCTTTATAGCTGGGTATTTTGTTTTGCAATCATTATGATGGAATAAAGAACTTTTGAGCCCTATTCTCCTCTCTGATATTTTTCTGTGCTGAAATCATATCTGAGTATTCATCAATTCCACGTAATATTTTGAATATAATAAAATGACTGTTTAAATTTTACACATTAACTTTTGCTCATTACATATATAATTAGGGAAATAATTATATTTTTAGTTAATACATTGTTTAATTCTCGTATGTTCAATAATATATTATAGGAGTTTTAAGTTTCGTTCTATTCAACAATTTATTCACTCGATTTATTTAAATTACTAATTTACCATTTGCTATTGACGAGAAGTAAAAAAAAAAAAAAGAAGTTGGGATCGAAGGCTTTCTGAAGAACTTAGCTTTAATACCTGCGCTGAGAGCGATCCCTAGAAAAAACTTTGACGATCAAGGTAAACGAATATTGAAAGGTAATGGTGAATCTAGAAAGAAAGTAAGGAGAAGTGGTAGAGAGAAGGAGAAAATGTTGGTCTGTTATTATGGAAAGGGCCTCGCTATTTATAAGTATCACATGTGGGATAGGAATGTCCTAAATATTCCTTTTGTTTTTGTTGGTCTCGTCGCAGTCCCCGTATCTTGCTAAGATAGCGAAGGGTGTTGGTTCATCATATCACTACAAGAATTCAAGCTTGTTGCCTATTATGACAAAATTTAAATAATATATTAATCCCCAACACACCCCTACATGTAAATGCCTATTGGGCTTGCAACATGTACAACACAGGCCAACCCGCCATGTGTTTTTAATTCTACAAATTTATGAGGTTGTCAGGACTCGAACCCTCGACCGTTTGGTCCAAGCAACTCTAATACCATGTCAAGGAACCGTTTGAACTAAAAGCTCAAGATGATTAAGGCTTAATCGTATATCTTATATTAATCTCGGACACATTCTAATCCCCAAATAAATATGAAAATTTGTAAATTGACTTCCGAAACAATAGATTAGTCTAATTATTATATACTACTTTATTGTGATAAAAAAACATTTATCAATCTATTATTTATTTTGGTAATTTTTCTTTTGTCACAAAATCAAACATAAATCATATTGTGACAACACTTTTGTTATGAGAATATACTAGTCACATTAATTATCTAGTGATAATTACTTTTTTTTTTGAATCATCTAGTGATAATTACTTGTGACAGCAAACGTGTGATAAAATCTTTTTGTCATAACAAATATATTAAGCGTGACAAATTCTAATCTGAATTTATATTACAACATTATATATATATATATATATATATATAACAAAAAGTGCGACCACGTACTTCTATCATAATATTTACTAGGCCATGACTTATTGTTACAAAATATTTTGATAAATATTATTGTCATAATTTGGTTTTGTTTTTTCATTTTTTTTACTATTTGCAATTTTGTCATAATAAGTACATTAATTACGAAAACAGTTATTTTATCGTATGAATGTTTCGTTACATCTTTATATATTTATGACAAAAACGACGTGGCAATTTGTTTTTATCATAATACGTATTAAGTTCTACTTTCCTGTGATCAATATTTCGACAAAATATTTTTTCTCACGATTTCTTTTTGTTTTTTTTACTTTTTCTTACTAATTATTATTTGATCACAATAAATACATTAATTGTGATGAAAAAATTATTTTTATGTATGAATTTTTGTCACAACCTTATGTATTTATGATAAAAATGTGTGATAATTTTTTTTTGTCATAATATTCATTGACTGGTGCTTTATTGTGATAAATATTTGGACGAAACATTATTTTGTCATAATTTTGTTTGAAATTTTCACATTTTTTTACTAATTATTTTTTTGTCACAATAAGTAAATTAATTGTGATAAAAATTATTTTGTCAGTCGAATTTTCGTCACAATATTAGATATTTATTGTAGTGTATGGCGATGCCCTTTCTGTTGGGCTGAATGTGTCTCAGGTTCATATCCTTTATCACTTATAAGGGTAAATTGCATTTTTTTATATCGAGATTTTAGTGTGTTTAAATCTTAATTTGACACTTAAGAATATTGTTATTTTAAATATTTAAAATGCATTTTTATATATTTATATATTTTTTTCACTTATCTCTTTCTCTCTCATCTCATCTCCTCCTTTATGATTGTTAGTATTTTAGTTCACAAAAATTAAACCATTTTCTCCTTTATTATCATATATAATATAATATCTGATCAAAAAAAAAATCATATATAATATAATATTGAAAA
Organism: Euphorbia lathyris; assembly: GCF_963576675.1. Taxonomy (NCBI): domain Eukaryota; kingdom Viridiplantae; phylum Streptophyta; class Magnoliopsida; order Malpighiales; family Euphorbiaceae; genus Euphorbia; species Euphorbia lathyris. Next base: position 83,664,379 of record NC_088912.1, read on the forward strand.
GAATAGAAAGACTGCTAGTAGAATTTTTATTGGATTTCAGGTAAAACATTCAAATTAATATTAATAGTAATTAACAAAATATTTTATCAAAATACGAATATTATATTTTTAATTTAAAATATTAGAATTATATAAAATTAAATAAAAGAGAGATGAGAGAATGAAGAAAGAGATTCTGAGAATAATTAAAAGAAATTAAAATAAAAAATATAAGAGTGTATTCTTAACATTTAAAATACTCCTTACATCCCAATTATATAAGTTATTCTAGAAAATACGATTAATATATAGTCAAATTAATGAATTTATATTGGTTTACTTAAAAAAAAGTTTATCTTTTATGTAATAGTTGGAGAATAAACATTGGAATGTAAAAAATACATGAATACATTGAAAACCAAGACAAACATTTCAATGTTTTGACTGAAAAACTAAACTATATATTCTTGGAAAACTAAAACGACTTATATTTTTTTATTTTAAAAATCACTTTCTAAAATAACTTTTATAATGGGACAAAGAGAGTAATAGTTGTTAAGTGTAAAGATAAAGTTCAGTATCAAACTGTATTGAAGGACATTCTAGCTCAAATTAATAATTTAGTGGTTCTAGTAGCATTTTTCCTTGCAGGCAAAATAGTAACTTCCCAAGTGTCATTAGATTCTAGAGCATCAAGTTCAACATTCATGGCTTTGACCCAATGATCAAGAGCAACTGCATCCTTGAAGTATACTGGATCACAAGTGTTAGTGAGCACAGTCATAAAGCAATGGAATGCTGGAGCAGTGTTAGTGGAAGCCAAATTTGAAATATGTGGAGTATTGAAGTCTTTCAACCATGTTGGAGCTGTGTTGGTTCGAAGAGATCTTCGTAGAGGAATATGAGAAGGACATTTGGGAGCAGGAGGTACAGAATTTTCAGGACAGCTTTGAGATGGGGATGCTGAATTTGGTAAAGTAACAACAGGTAATGCAGGTGAGGAAGGTGAAGATGAAATAATGAGCTGATGATTTGGTGATCTTAGTGTAACTTCGTTAGAATCAATGGATTGAGACAAGTAAATGTCATCAAACATATCAGTTTGTGGAGTGGTAGATTCAAGGGTTGGAACATGATGCATATAAGAGGAAGAGGAGCTAGAATGGAAGGGAAAGATAGATTCATGGAAGAGCACATCTTGAGATGAAAATCTGTGAAGTGAGGAGGTTTAAGAGTCTGTATCCCTTCTAAGTGGATGGCTATCCTAGAAACACACATGGGACTCCTTTGGGAGAAAATTTATCTGAAGAAAAATCAGGGTCATAGGCAAATGATAAGCATCCAAATACTTTAAGGTGTGTGTATGAGGGAAGAGTGTTATGGAGGATTTCATAAGGAGTCTTGTAATCAAGAATAGAAGTGGGGAGCTGTTAGTAAGGTGGACGGTTGTTAAGACACGGTCTCCCCAGTAGGAAATGTTGGTCCCGTGTAACTTAATATGATTAGTTCCAAGGGGGGGTTAGGAACTAATATAACTTTTTCGCTTAATAATGCTGACTTAATTAAATGTTTGATAATTTAACTCAGCTTTAGGTCAGCAAGGCTGAGTGAAGTGTGAGACAGCTTTAATCAGACACTGACTAGAGCTGTTTCAATTGTGAGTTGGGAAATAACACTTAAGGTAAGCTTCCAACTCAGCACTCTGATTACTCAGCGTCGGCTTATACAAATTATATACTGAGTAATTTAAGCAAGCAACACATACATATATATCAAGAGAAAGGGTTAGAGATTACTCAGCAGTCTTATCCTGGTTCGGCCTCACCGCCTACGTCCAGTCCCCAGAATCCCTCCGGGCTTTTTCAATCCACTACTGAGCTCTTTAAAGGTAGAGCACAAACCGTTTACAATAGCAACTGAGTATGCAAGAGTACCGTCCTCTATTCGTCTACTCAATCCTATCTCACACTGAATACTATAACCGAGTATCCAGAATTTCTCTACCACTGAGTACTATAACCGAGTACTCAGCTTCACTCTTCTAACCTTTACAATTGATACAAGATTGTTCTCTACAGATGAAGAACACTTTAGATGAATACAAATTCACTCTAGACTTTTACACAATGATTGGAAATTGGGTGTCAGAACTTGCTTTCTTTTCAGACAGCTTCTATTTTGAATTTTCACTCTTGTGAAGATTTGCTTTTCTGTCTGTATTTGCTTGTATGTGTCGTTCGGATCCAAGTGATGAACTTGTCCTTTTATAGTGAATTCTGAAGCTTCAAATCATTTGAATTCCAACATATCCGTTGGGAGTAACGGTCTTCTATCGTCATTCATTGGTCAGCTTCCAGAATTGCAGGCCAATCTTGTCGTCTGATTTTAACAGGCGTCAGGCTTGCCATTTTCATCTTCTTGCCAAATGCCAGTTGATCCATGCGTCTCGAAAAGGTCTCTAGGCGGATTTCCGAGGCCTCTGAATTGTTGCAGACCTGTGTCGGACTTTATCTTCTAGTCAACGGATCATTGGCGCTGTCCTGACAACTACACAGCTTGACTTGATCGGCCTTGCCTTCAATCTTTTTCTTTATCTATGCTGAGTTACATTCTACTCAGCTTCTTCGGTCGGCTTCACCTTCAAGCGTTATTCTGAAGAAGACTTTTCTTTTAACAAGGCTGAGTTACATTTTACTCAGCTTCTGTTGTGTGTCTTTGCTCATGCTGACTTCGTTCTGTCTTTTTTTTTTATTGAACACTTAGTTCCTGTTCTCGTTAGTAAACTTACTCAACATTGAACAAACTCATTAGTACAATTAAATAAAAGCACTTAAATTTAATTGTCTTAATCATGGGATTAACTTAAATAATTTTGTCAAATAAAATCATGTGAAAAGGTGTTTCAACAGGAAAGAGGTAGGCCTGCTTGAAATCGAAGAGCCTTTGCCACTTCAAGGATGTGTCTATGCTTTCTCTCCACTCTAGCATTTTGCTGAGGTCTCTTAACACAAGAAGTTTGATGGATGACTCCATGAAGTGAAAAGAGAGCTCTGCATTGTGCATCATCAAACTCCAAAGCATTGTTAGATCTCAAATACTTAACATGAGCATTAAAATGATTTTTAACATATTGGATGAAACTTTCCAACACAGACAAGGATTCAGACTTGTACTGTAATAAGTAGACCCATGTAGTTCGAGAATGATCATCTACAATTGTGAGAAAGTGTCTATATTTACCCCTGGTTTGCACTTTATAGGGTCCCCAAATGTCAATATGAACAAGTTCAAAAGGTGCAACAACATGTGATTTGCTCAAGGGAAATGGAAGTTTGGTGAATTTTGAGAGAGGACAAGTGAGACACAACTTGGATTGTTTATGAACCAGATTTTTTACATATGGAATATATCGAAGTTTGGCCATTGGGGCATGACCTAACATGTGATGCCATAGTTCTAAACTGTCTGATTGCGTGGTGGAATCAGCAATTAAGCAAACAGGTTTTTTCTTCTGAGATAATAAATCTTGAAGTAAAGAAGTATTGTTATGATTCAGCAGATAATATAAGCCATTTTTGGCTTTACCTATCCTAATCACTTTCTTAGTTGCACAATCAACTATTAAACAATGAGAAGGAAAAAAGGATACCTCACAATGAGAGTCTTGGATCAATTTCTGCACAAAAAGCAAGTTATGCTTAAAATAGGGCACACAGAGAACATTATGCAGCTTCAGACCAACAAGTAAAACTAGACTGTCTGTGTGAGATATAGCAACAGTGTGGCCATCAGGGAGATTAATTTTAGGTGTATTTAGGGTGACAACAGGTTGCTCAAGGTTGTGTAAGTGGGGTGTCATGTGATCTGAGGCTCCAAAAACTATGATCCATTCACCAATCATTTCTGCTGCAGAGAAGCATAATATCATTCCAGAAAAATGGTTGTCAAGTTCTTCATCGGTCTCTGACCCTTTATATTGATGCATCTGCAATTGTGGCATTAACTTGCCAATTGCTCTAATTGTTGAGGGATAAACAATAACCCTGCTTGATCTGAGACACCATTAGTTTGAACTGCTGCTGCAGTTCTGGGTGAATTAGGATAAGTTTTGGATCCAGAAGAACTTGGGTTCCATCTGGAATTAGAAGGGTTAAGTGCTGGTATGGTATTTGTTTTAGTTTTGGATTTATTTTTGCTCTTCGAGTGCCATTTTGGGTATCCTACAACAGTCTAGCATCTATCAGCATTGTGCCCTTTGCCTCCACAAGCATTACAGACCTGCATTTTATCACATTGACTCCTGCTGTACATAATAGAAACTTCATTGTCACCCTTAGAATAGCTTAAAACCTCTCTTTGTGCCTCTTCTTGTTGTAATGCTGCCGATGCAGTTTCCACGGTGGGAAGTGGACTCTGCATCAACAATTGACTTCTTTGAGCATTATACGTATCATTCAATCCATTAAGAAACTGAAATAACTTAGCTTCATCATGCTGAAGTTCAATCGCAGTAAGCAAGGTTTTTATTTCAGCAGTTGACTCAGTTATAACAGGCATGAGGTTTAAAGAGTCCAGTTCCTCCCATACAGATTTTATAGCAGTATAATATTCATTGATACTCATGCTATTCTGTTTTTCCTTAAAAAGTTCTTTGCTCAATTTGTATTTCCTAGATCCATTAGTGAGAAAAAAATGTTTATCTAGGTTAATCCAAATTTCTTGAGCAGAGGTCATGAACATTACCGACTTTTTGATTGTAGAACAAACGTTGTGGGTCAACCAGGCTATCACCACGTTGTTACATGTTTCCCACATCTCAGCTTTTGCCTCATCATCAGTGGATTTCTTCACTGCGCCTGTAACAAACCCAAGTTTTCGTTTTGAAGCAAGATTAATCTCCATAGATCTACGCCAAGCTCTGTAATCAGAAGATCCTTGTAGCTTATCAACAAGAAGAGAAGCACCACCATCAGAGGGATGAAGAAACAAGGGATTTAACATCTCTTGATAAGTAATTTTTGTATTTCCACAATTTTCCATGGTGAAGGATGAAGAGGAGAACAACAGAAAAGAAAAGACTCAATAGAAGGGAGAAAAGAACGATAAACAAAGAAGAAGGAGAAAGATGAAAAGATTGATGATGGATTTGATGAAAAATTCTCTTATTCTTGGTATTGTCCTGATGCTCTGGTACCATGATGAGTAAATAATACTCAGATATGATTTCAACACAGAAGAATTTCAGAGAGGAGAATAGGGCTCAAAAGTTCTTTATTCCATCATAGTGATTGCAAAACAAAATACCCAGCTATAAAGGACAACGTACATAAACAAACAAATTAGGAAAACAACCTCACCTATTCTGCAGCCTACACGTGTCTAGCATAAGGGAATAACTAACAGTACAAAAAAAAGGATAAAGGAAAAAATGCTACTAGAACCACTAAATTATTAATTTGAGCTAGAATGTCCTTCAATAGGAATAGGATTTAATTTGGCTTGACCGAAGATTGAATAAGCATTTAAGAAATAATCATCATCTCTAGATTAAATTAGAAACTTAAATATAATTGAGAAGTGAAATTACACATAAGATTATGTGAAATTAGTTCTTTCATCATAAGAATTTTATCTCGTTTAAATTATTCAATTTAGTTTTAAATTGTTATTTTCTTTAATTTAGTTTAAACACAACATAAATTCAAATTTTGATTGCTTATATGATAATAAGTCCATAAAAATTGATAACTACGAACACAATCTCTATGGGACCATACTCTACTTACTATTTATTACTTGATCATGATATGATATGTTATTCTAGATTGCTAGTTACATTTTTCAAGCAACATCCATCTTCACAAACAATGAAGAAATTAGGCAATTTCATTTCACCTTGTAATCTCAAACATCCAAGTACTTTTGATGTATTGTTCATGCAGTTTACCTAATAAAAAAAATTCCCTCTACATCCATTCACAACCATACACCTTTCTATCAATTATACAAATATCATCCATATCTTACCAATCTTAAAATCTTTGGTTGTTTATTTTATGCTTCCACTCTTGATCAAAACAATTAGACTTGATTGCTGAGGCTGGGTTATTGGCCTCTAAACTAGCAACAACTCTGATGGATAATTCAGTTTAATTGACAGTGTTATAAAAGGTTAATTGGGAAATTGTTATATCTAACAATAACTCGGCTAGAAATAACTTATTAGGTCAAATAATTGAGGCAATTTTTGGCAAATACAAGAAGGGATATAGACACACCGGCAGAAGGAATGGCACTTATAGTAATAGTAAAGGAGACAGGGAGACTAGCCATATTATCCGCGTTTAGGCATGTATTAGCCTCATACTATCCAGTAACATCCTCTTATTAGCCACGCCACAGAGGAGCTTCGTACCATGCCTTGGAAAAGCACTTGACCTTTGATCTAACCCTAGCCAAAAAGGATTCACCCGACCTGTTTGATAATTTGTTTGCTTTCTCTGGCTTCCTAACTTCCATAGTATCCCTCAACCTCTTAAAAAAATCAAATCCTAATAAAGAAAAGAAATAGAAAACATTCCAATCGAGAGCCTCGCCCAACCCCAAAGAAGGGGGATAAATGGGAACGAAAAGCCTAAAAATCATTTTGGAATGGCATACACATCACACATCCTGGATCAAGTAAAGACTCTGGGTTTCCAGCAAGCCACTGCTACATCCATTTCATTAGGGGAGTGCGCCTATGTTTCTGATTTACGAATATGATATATTCTGGGCGTTTCTAATAATATCAAGTGTTATTCCTATTTTAGCATTTCTAATTTCCGGAGTCTTATCCCCGATTAGCAAAGGTCCGGAGAAATTTTCTAGTTATGAATCGGGAAAAACATTTACAAGATGCATATACATGTTATCAAGTACTTAAAAATCATGCTCAACACAAGGTTTATTTTATCTGAAAGATTCAGAATTGCGATTAAAGGCATATAACGATTTAGATTGAGATGGTTGTACTGATACTAGAAGGTTGTGATAGGGTTTGTTGTGTTCTTGGGTAATTATATAGTTTCTTGGAAGAGCAAGAGGCAACACACAGTTTCAAGGAGTTCAAACGAGGCAGAATATCGTGCTTTGGCAATGATAGCTAGTGAATCACAGTGGTTCAGATTTTTACTTGAAATATTAGTTACAAACAGAACATACCTTCTGCAATTTACTGTGATAACAAGTCCGCTGTATACATTGCTCAAAACTAAAGCCTTCATGAATGGACCAAGCATATTCAGCTTGATTTCCATTTCGTTTTAGAAAGTTCAAGCCGGTGACATATATTTACTGTCAGTTCATACATCTCAACAACTTGTTGATATATTGACAAAACTATTAGGGAGGTCTAGTTTTGATTCGATAGTGAAACAATTATGTATCCAAGACATGTGTATGCCTTCCAACTTGTAAGAGGGATATAAATGATAATTAGGTTAACTTATTTGTTGGGTTTTAGCTAGTTAGGATATTTTATCAAGTTTTACTATAGTTAGTTATAGTTTTGGTTTATGGGTAAATATGAACCATATTCACTTAAGCATATATAAAGAAGGTTTAACATAATCACAAGATACTTTTTATATTCTTCCTTCTTTTTTCATTAATGGAACTCAGCAGTTGTAACGACCCGGTCCGGAGTGGGTGGCACTGGGGTAGAAGGAATAAGGAAGGAGCGGCCCTAAGGGATGACGATGGGGGCATGAATGAATTGAACCCTGATAGTCAAAAACCCCTATCTTTGGGTATGGTTTTAGGACGGTTTTTAGCATAGTTTTTACGAATAAGCGAGCAATTCTCACATTTATATGCTTTTGTGTGAGTTAGTTAGAAATTGTACTTTTCGTTGTTTAGGCTCGTTTTTCTGATTATTTTAGGCAAATATGGCCAAATTAGCATGTACGTTAAATTTCAATTATCTTTTATGGTTAATTGATCCGCCAAAAGTCGCACCAAATAGAGTGTTTACTCAAAACAAGCGATTGACGAGTCAATTTGGCTTCTAGAACTAATGTTATTTGGAGTTTACGTGTGTGTGCAGGTTAAAACAGGAACGAGCTCGGGCGAAAATTACGTTTCGGGACATCCGGCAGTCGCACAAGGCGTTCTGGGCACTCCCACTCGTTGAAATGGCCTTTTTAGGCCAGATCGACGAGCTGGCCTCAGCTCGCCGAGATGGCTCGCCCAGCTCGGCGAGCTGACCTGTGGGAATCAGTCAAAAGACTGATTCCCGGCCCCACGATGCCACGATCGATCCCACATCTTCCCACCTACAAAAGGAAATGAATTAGGTCAGAACGAGGGCCCGAACCGCGACTATAAATAGGACTTTCATATTGTAAATTAGGGATCTTTCATTAATTGTAATTTTCCTTAGCTTTCACCCTTGAAGAATCCTCTCCACCTCCTTCATCTCCTTCAACCTCCATTGAAGAACTTCTGAAGCTCCACCCACCGAGGATTGTTCAAGGTCCGTCTTTAAGTCCTATGAAGACACCTGCAGCGGTAGACAGGTTCCCTGAAAGGGATTTTCTCATCTTTTTCATAGTTTGTTTAAACGCTCGATACAGTCTATGAATCCTAGGCTAATTGAATACATGTGACAATTTCTCTCCATCTTTAATAATATTATTGTTTTTGTTCTGTTCATATTGATTCATTGATTTAATCTTTGTCTTACGCTTTATTCGCTTGGTTTAACTCATTCAAAAGTCCAAAAATTAAGTTGGCATATATTGCGAGCCGAATCTGACCTAGTCAGAGCCTAAGGGATTGACAACCTCTTAGTTGATGAGGCCCAAATTGCTGAGCCTTAGAGCTAGTATCGCCCTTACAAAGGAATCACGTACTAGGGACGTTAGAAGGATAAGTAGGGTTAATCGCCTCGAGTACAAGTGACTAGGGTTAAGTTTTTAATCAATTGCCTTAGCAATTATATCTTCATTATTATCGTATCATCCCATGTTCCTTCGGGTAAATTCATTAGTAAAAGATCAATTAGGAGTAGAATAACGTAATTAGGGGTAGAATAACTTAGCTAGGAGTAGCGTAACTTAACTAGGAGTAGATTAATTTAACAAAACCAAATTCAAACCCCCTCATAACCTAGATAACACCTGAGAGCTAGTAGTTTGGTACTTGCAGGAATAAATCCTGTGGATTCGATATCTGGACTTATCCAGATTTTATTACTTGATAACGATGGGGTACACTTATCCCTTAGTGAGCCTTGCACCGCGAGGCGCATCAAACCCCTCATCAAAATTGGGAGGCAGTGATTGAGGCTTATTAGTAAGATGTAAATCCAATACATGCAGACGCGTTTTAAAGCCGTGAGGCCCAAAGTGTTGGATTTGGGCCAAAGCGGACAATATCTACATGGTATTGGACCAACGTGTTACAATTGGTATCAGAGCCAGGTTCTCCACATATGATGTGTGGTTCGGGGTCGAACCAAGTGGAAGTTAGTGGGCATGTAACGATCCAGTCTGGAGTGGGTGGCGTCGGGGTAGAAGGTCTGAGCAAGGAGCGGCCCTAAGGGATGACGATGGGGGCAGAAATGAACTGAATCCCACATCAGAAATGGGAAGTGAGTGATTGGGGCTTATTAGTAAGATGTGAATCCAATACATGTAGACGCGTTTTAAAGCCGTGAGGCCCAAAGTGTTGGATTTGGGCCAGAGCGAACAATATCTACATGGTATTGGACTAGGTGTTACAATTGGTATCAGAGTCAGGTTCTCCATGTACGATGTGTGGTTCAGGGACGAACCAAGTGGAAGCTGGTGGGCCTGTAATGACCCGATCTAGAGTGGGTGGTGCCGGGGTAGAAGGCCTGAGCAAGGAGCGGCCCTAAGGGATGGCGATGGGGGCAGAAATGAACTGAATCTCACATCGAAAATGGAGAGGGAGTGATTGGGGCTTATTAGTAAGATGTGAATCCAATACATGCGCATTTTAAAGCCGTGAGGCCCAAGTTGTTGGATATGGGCTAGAGCGGATAATATTTACATGGTATTGGACTAGGATGTTCCACCTATAACGATCCAGTCCGGAGTGGGTGGCGCCAAGGTAGAAGGTCTGAGTAAGGAGCGGCCCTAAGGGATGACGATAGAGGCAAGAATGAACTGAATCCCATATTAGAAATGGAGAGAGAGTAATTGAGGCTTATTAGTAAGATGTGAATCCAATACATGCAGACGCATTTTAAAGCCATGAGGTCCAATGTGTTGGATTTGGGCGAGAGCGGATAATATCTACATGGTATTGGACCATGGTGTTACAACAGTAGTACTCTGTTAATTATTTTCTTCATCTTCTCTACTTCAATATTACAACATTATATCAGCCAATATTATGTTGGTAGATTGAGTTTCTAGTGTATAAATACTAGCAGATATTGCCATTTCTAGCAAGTAAAGATTGAGAGAAGTCAGAGTTCTACATTGTGATAGTTTCTCTTAATTAGACTTCATAGTCTTTGAGAGGGTAATCTAATTATTTGGGAAGAGACAAAATAATAAGATAAATATTTTTGGGGTATTTTCGGAAAACACCTGAATGCTACTATTTTGGTTTAATCACATATTGTTGCAACTCTTGAAAATTGTCTAGATAACGCATTCTGTGTACGCCTTATTGTGGATGAATTTACTCTCGAGTTTGATCGTGGACGTAGCTGAAAATTAATGGTGAACCACGTTAAATTATCGATTTCATTTTTATTGATTATTTTATTTGTCTTTATTTTTGCGACTTGTTTTTCATTTTATTTGTTACAGATCGAATTTCGGACGTGTTAGTTTTGATCTTAAACTAACAAATAGGTTCTTCTCAACCTAAACTTGAAGGAGTTAATCCCGGGTTTTACGGACTAAATCCGTAGGAAATCAAAGATCCCCCATTGTTGAAGGTGAAAACCTTAACAAAGCTTCAATGAATAAGATAATAGTTTTGATTGATAAAAAGTTAATGAATTACAAAAAAAAAAAAGATGCATTTATAACATCCAAAACCTAATTGGCAAATTACAAATAAGGGTAAATTACATAATTAATTAAAAGGGTAAAGATGATGGTAGATTGGGGTAATAGTGAAGGGATGGTGTGGTTGTAAATATGGAGTGGCATGGATTGTAAATAGGGAGTGACCGAGTTGTAAATAAGACGAAGCTGGAGTAAGAAGCAAGCTTTTTAAGTGAATCTAAGTGGAGCGTGGAAAAACCAAACGGAGTGTGATTTAATTTCACGCGGAGCATGGATTAGCTGCTGATCTAAAAAGTGACATTCCTCCGGATCAGACCATCATCCACGTGGAACGTGGGTCTGATTTTGGCCCCTTCACACACTTGATTGTCCGTGCTTGGTTCCTTCTCCGACTTCCCTCGCCTGGACTCGATCTTCAAAGGAGATGCTCGGCATCATTATTCCCAACAATCAGAGCCCTAGGATTTATGTACTAATATCAATGAATGATTTCTACTTATCAGATTACCTCTTGAAGTGTAGATTAACATTAAGTAAGCAGCAGAATAATTCAAACCACGAAGTTGTATTAGTAATCACAGTGTTCCCACGCCAAATTTATTCGGGATGAATAACGATTAATCCCGGATCTAAGAATGAAATCTCCTTGTAAAAAGTAGAGTGTTGAATCTTAGAGAAAATTTGTTCTATTCATTCTTATATTATGTTTAAACTAGACTCATTTATATAGAGTATAAATTCTTTGTTCCATAAGGATTAATATTAATCCTAGATCATCTAGTATTTTAATTTCTTTGTTAGATTATTATTCTTATTATATAATCACTTAATTAAATAAGATTAATTCAATTAGAATTTCGAATTATCTAATAACACAATTAGATAATGACCGCAGATAATAACCGCGGATAATCAAATTGAGATTTGAGATGAGGATAGAGTGGTCAGAAAAAACAATTGGGATTCCAAGAAGTTAATAATATTAATACGAAATCAATCAATGTGTTTATGTCTAAAAGTTTATACAAAAGGTAATAATGCTGAAAAAAAGTTATGATGCATCCAAAGGTTAAGATGATAACACATTTGATCAGACTGAATGGCATCACATACATAAGAAACATAGAAAACAATCCTAAAATAAAACCCATTTATTTATTTAAATTAAAAGTGAGCTGTCTGTGAGCATAGTGAGAGAGCAAGATCCCATTTTCAAAAACTAAATCATTGAGGAATAAAACAAGAAAATGACAAAACAACTATACTTTTTAATCCATACCTTCTTTTCTTATTATTAATCTTTTCAATTTTAAATCCACCCTTTTATTTTATAAGAGAATAATAAGACCTCATCGAAAACATGCATTACCATATATTTATATGCATAATTTCATATGTGGTGAAGCTTTTAACCTGTTGATTAAGGGCTTGTTTATTTTACCTATTGTTTACTGTTGCTGTTTGCTGTTGCCGTTTGCTGTTGGAAAAAGCTGCTTTTCCAAAAAGCAGAGATTCTCTGCTTTTGTAAAAAGCTGCTTTTCAGGTGTGAAATGCAAACACACCTAATGCTACTTTTCAGATTTAAAAGGTAAACATGAGGTCACTAACCAAACACCTAAAACTCTCCATTTCGAAATGAAAAGGCAAACAGGAGCATGAAAAGGAGCAACCAAACGCACCCTAAGAGTTTACTTATTACTTCAGAAATTATGGGTTCAAATCGCATGGGATGGATTAAGGTTTTTCCTTTATCTTTAATATAATTTTTCTTTGTTTAATGTAAGTGCATTGCGCACAACTTTTGAAAAACAAATATATATATACATAATTTCACATTAATTATTTAATCATAGAGCAAAGACACAAGTGTACTTCCCATTTCCTTAAATAAAATGTGTAGATGCATATATTTTAAATTTGTTTATGCTACAATACAAGGCATTACATATCTATATATGCTAAATGTTGTAATAAATTTGTGCTTTGTGTCAATAATTTTATAACTTCATATCACATCTACCAAGTAAGCATAGGGGAAAAGAAAATAAATAATATTAATTATTTACATTTGGTTGACTCAAAATAATAAAACACTATTAAGTCAAGCTAAGCTAATGAGGGTGTAGTATAGGCAACAATGAAGTCAACTGTATTTTGTCATCTTTATGTGCATATCTTTCTGTTTATTGCTCCATTTTTCTTCCATGAATTCCAACTCCATAGCCATCAATATCACAAACGTCTAAAGAATTTTTATTTCGAGAAACTTTTCAAAATATACTGCCATACTTATATACTTAATAATTTGAACTAATAGTCAATAATTTAATGATTACTCCTCAAATTTAAAATTTATGAGTTTATATTTTAAGTAGAATTTCATATAAATAATTATTAAAAATATTAATTAATTAATTGTATAATATTGATATTTTATTAATTAGGATGTGACATGATATTAAATTATTAGTTTATCAATCGAATGATGTAGTGCATCGGAAGTATAATAAAATTACTCATTATTTTTTAATTTATAAAAAGAATTATATAAATTAAATTAACAAAGTATAACAAACATTCAAATTTGAATCTTGTATAGTACAAAAAGGAAAAGAGATAAAAGTATATATTTAGTCCTCCCATTAGTCACGGATGCAACCTAGTGCTTAGAACATCTCCAAAAGACTCTTAGTACACTCTCTAAATATAATATAAATAATTGACTCTTAGTGATTTAAGAGTGACTAAGATATATCATTTCCAACAATACTCTTTATATTCACTCTTTATTTATTATTTATTATTAAAGTTATTATTTATTGTTATATTTACCAATAGTGTGAAGAGAGAGACACATCAATAATAAATTATTAATAAAAAATAAAGTTAAGAGGCACTAAGAGGTGGAGAGATGCTCTCTATTAATAAAGAGTATGAAGATGCTCTTAGTGATTTGAGGAGCCACGAAGAGGCTGTTGGAGTTGATTTTTTATTCTCCCTCCTCAAATTTTAATTTAAGAGCCAACTTAATAGGCTATTGGAGATGCTGAGCTAGAGTCTTCCCTGCTCCGACGAAACCTAAATAGGATGCTACATTTCTCTCCTTTAGACTCTTTTTCTTAGACCTTCTCCTTCTCTTCCGAAGTTACAATTTTTTTTCTTTTTTGTCAATCCTCCTTTCTCCATTCACTGTGCTACCAAGTGTCGAAGTTCGCCTCTCTCTTGCCACCCATTGCAGGATTAAAATTAACCCCCTCAAATTTCAGTTTCGCCGCTGGTTATGATTATTAAGGAGAGAGTCAGTTTAGCCTCCACGTACAAAATAATGCAATCTTAATCCTAACGTATTACCAATAGCGTAATTCCAAGCTTCGATAACGAAACATAATTTTTCTATTGACAGAAGATGTACAATTTCAAATCTTAATGGTTGGCTAGAACACTGTAATTTAAAAAGTGACCACAACATAAAATTGTATCGGAAAAAAAATCATTTTTCATTTATAAAACTTAAAATTGCACTATCTAATCCACATAGTACATAACTATATTATTTTATATGCAGAGACTAAATCTGTTTTTTCTCAATAATCATATAGTTAAATTTATAAATTATCTTACTCACAAACAATTCAAATCTAGATTCAATCAAATAGAAAAACCTTAAAAGAAAAACTTTAATCATAGTATTTTAATTTAGTAACCATGCAAAATGTCAGAAATATATATATGTTTATATCTAGCTTTATCCCATAATTGTTAGATAATAATCAATGAATCAATCATGGAAAACTGTAAAACCATGATGTAAAATAAACAAGAGTAAACCCCAAAATGTATCTATATATCTATCTCGAGATTGATTTAGAAATGATGCTTTCTTTTTACAAAATGGGTTAGCTTTTTAATTTCTCTAGCTTTATGTGTCTCATTATAAAAACTATAATAATTAAAGTATCAAGAAAATAAAAAGAAAAGCTTAGTAATTAAAAAGCAAATTGAAGAAAGAGATATATTTTTATTTCCTGGTGTTCAAGGAAGAGAACAAAAGAAAAGACAGAAAGTGCAACGTCAGAACTTCAGCCGTAGGGTTCCCTCTGCCCCTTCCTGCTGTCTCTGCTTATTTTTTTTTTTTAATTTTTTTGGAGTCCTTCAGAATCACACACACACCAGATACCTTCTCATCCTTATCTCTCTCTCTCTCTATCTATATCTCTTGTTTCTCTCTCTACTGTGTGTTTTTTTGTTCATTTTGGTTGGAGTTTTTTGAGTTTTTATTGAAAAATGATAGTTTAAGGATCTGGGTTCACCTCAAAGTTTCTTTCTTTCTTCTTGTTTCTTTTCAGTTTTCAAAAAACTACACTTGTCTCTTTGCTTGAATCCAAACTTAGAACAAACTATAAACACTTTTTAGAGAGAGTTTCTACTTCTTTCATTCAGTTTCTATCACTTTCTCCCCCTTTTTCTAGGTTTTTAGATCTTCTTATCTAAGTGAAGAAGAAGATGATAAAAAATTCATTATTTCAGCATCAACAACAACAACAAGAAGAAAACATGTCTAATCTCACTTCAGCTTCTGGTGAAGCAGCAAGTGTTTCTTCAGGCAATAGAAATGATACTTCAGCCACAAATTTCCATCATCACCAATACTTTGCTCCTCCTCCTCCTCCTCAATCTCAACCTCCCCTCAAGAAGAAGAGAAACCTCCCAGGAAATCCAGGTCTGAATTTCTCATCTTTACACCCCTTTTATTCTTATTTTTTGATTTTTTGATTAAAGATTGGTTACAGAGAAAGGGTAAGCGGCGAACATCCAGCTATGTTGGCACCCCACCACAGATCCTAACTTTGATTAAGGGTTTGGGTTTAATTTTCAGTAAATAAAGATCCTAACTTTGATTTGATTTGGATTGTGTGAATTAATCAGACCCAGAATCAGAAGTGATAGCTCTATCCCCAAAAACACTGATGGCAACAAACAGATTTGTGTGTGAGATCTGCAACAAAGGATTCCAAAGGGATCAGAATCTGCAACTTCATAGAAGAGGTCATAATTTACCATGGAAGTTAAAGCAAAGGTCAAAAACAGAAGTAATAAGGAGAAAAGTGTATGTGTGTCCAGAAGTAAGCTGTGTTCATAATGATCCAGCAAGGGCACTAGGAGACTTAACAGGAATAAAAAAGCACTTCTGCAGAAAACATGGGGAGAAGAAATGGAAATGTGAAAAGTGCTCAAAGAGGTATGCAGTTCAATCAGATTGGAAAGCTCATTCAAAAGTATGTGGCACTAGAGAATATAGATGTGACTGTGGAACTCTTTTCTCAAGGTAACTAATTCTGAGACCTTATTATTATCATTTTTTATGAAATCTATGCTTTCAATGTTAGTCTGTTTTAATAAATGTTGGGTCTTGTAGAGTTGCATTATTTGGAAGTGAAAGATAGAGAGTTATAGGTAGAGGTGTAGATACCTTAGTATGGGAAAAAAGATAATAAATTGGAGGGAGGGGGGGAGCTTAGGTGGACAAAATGAAGCTAGTTATCAAAAGGAAATGAGAGAAAACGAGAAATTTGCAGAGAGATAGTGAGAGAAAGTCAAGTACTGCCTGGCATTATTGCTGAGTATTGTTTCCTTTTGTTTTCTTGTGGTGTGATTTTTTGTTTTCATTATCATTTTTTTTTTATTTTTTTATGATTGAAGAATCTTATTTTTGGAATTAATTTCAATACCTTGATTAAGAGAATTAATTATAAATTCTTCTACTTAAGGGGCGTTTGGTTCATAAGGAGTAAGGAAAAAGGAATCAAGAAAGAGAAACTAAAAAAAATGAAAGAAATAAGCATTAATTCCCCAATGTGTTTGGATATGTTTAGAAAATCGAATGAGGTAAAGGGAATCCAATTCCCTCCAGGATTTGGGGTAATGGCTTAACCTAAAGTGGGGTAATCCCATAATCTAAAATGGGTAAAGGGAATGAGTTTTTTTTTTAAACAAACAAGAACAAAGGGAATGAAACCCTCCCATTCCTAAAGACTCCGAACCAAACGCCCCCTAAATCTATTGGTTTCAAAATGTGGAGTTCTACATTGGATCAAGTGAGTGAACTTGATTGATTACTGAAAAATGAAGGATTAAATCATTATTTAGCTCTTGATTTAAATTCTCGATCTATTTATTTGATATTCTAATTAATGCAATTTCATCTAATTTGGATAAAAGTGTAGTAAAATTGTTATTTTATTGATATATGATAATAGTTTGACACTTGGACTTAATAGATTTTACTTTAGATATTTATTTTTTGTTTTTTAAAATTTAATTAATTATTTTTACATATGAAAATCTATATGGTAAAAAAACTTTAAGATGTTTATATCATGTCATGTCAAAGAGATAAATAATAAATCTTTGTCTAAATTGGACGAAATTTCACCAATTGAGTTAGGTCATGACCAATGACAATTTTGTGGATAGGTCAATAGTCAAATAGTGTTTTAAGTCAAAAATCAATTACATATCATTTTATCAGGAATTAATCGGCCAACAAATAAAATTTTACAATTGTCAATTTTTCATTAAAAATGTATAATTTCTTCAAAATCTGTTATCGTATCATAAATGTGTTATGTATAGTAATATATATATTTCACATAGCATAAAGAGCTAGGGGCCAAAATTGTTCTATGGGTTTTAAAAAAAAAAAAAAACTACATTTCCAAGGAAGATTAGTTTTATCCTTACTTATCGTTAAATTTAAAGGTGTTAGTTTAACTATTATTTGACTTTCATAATAGACATTCCAAACAATTTTATTAATATACTGAAACAGTTTTATACATTTTAGTATATTATTTGTAAATGTGTCAACTGCATAGTACACATATAACGCAAAAAAAAAATTATAATTAACTTATATGTGACAGATTTAGTTGTTAGTATTTTATTAGTTTATTTATAACTTTGTTTTGATGCAATAAATATTTTAGATAAAATTATAGTTTTGAATGTTTAATGTTTGATGTTAATTATATCTTAGCCATAATTAACTAGTCTTTTCTTTTTTGTTAGATAGGAGTATTTGTATAATTGAGTGTACTTTGGAAACGTTAATTTTATTATTTCGCATATATTAAAGGTAAGTATGCACTTTCCCGCAAATAATATCGGAAATTTAGACTTTGTCTCTAATATAAATCATATCAAATAAAGCTTACAATCGTGTAAACTGATTAGTTATTTCTGTAAATCGTGTTGTTATGGTTTACAATTCTAATAAAGGCATGATTTGCAGGAGGGACAGTTTCATAACCCACAGAGCATTCTGTGATGCATTGGCAGAGGAAAGTTCAAGAGCAATGACAGGACAACCAAACCCACTTCTTCCCTCTCATCAACCAAACATAAACCTCCAAATCCCCCAATTCAACACACATGATTTACAAGCATTTTCACTCAAAAAAGAGCAAGAAAGTTTCACTACTCTCAGACCAGAACTCCCCCCATGGCTAGCCTGTCCACAACAACCCTCAGCCTCAGCTGGCCCCCCACCACCACCCCCCCAAGATCATCCTCATCATCCTCATCATCATCAATCAATCCTACAAGAACTAAGTAGTACTCCTCCTCCAAATTCAAACCCTAACCCTAACCTAGGACCCACATTACCTCATTACCAAACACTAGTTCAATCATCCCCACACATGTCAGCCACTGCATTACTGCAAAAGGCAGCCCAAATGGGTGCAACCATGAGCTCTAATAAAACTACCTCTTCCTCTTCCTTCAGACCCCACCACCATATTCTCCATCACGTGTCTGCTGATTCTCCCAATAATACAACTTCTGCTGCCTTCGCTCTCAATTTGTCCTCACGTGATCACCCCCCACCACCACCATCTACCTCTTCTACGCCGTCGTTTACCACCACCACTACCACCGGTTCTCTCCTTCAAGAAATGATGAACTCCTTATCCAACTCCAGCTCTGGGTTTGATGATGCTTTTGTTGATGGGGTTTTGAATAATTCTAAGAAAGATCTCAACTTTACAACAAATGACCAAAATGGTGTCCCCGGAGGTTCCGGAGGCACCGCCGGAGAGGGTTTGACGAGAGATTTCTTGGGTCTGAGAGCGTTTTCGCATAGTGATATACTGAGTATGGCGGGTCTGGGTAATTGCGTCAATACAACTTCTCATGAGCACCAACAACATAATCCGTCGCAAAAGACATGGGGAGGTTAGCTAGCTAGCTATATATAATATAATATAATATAATATAATATAGTTTATTTGGAATTTTCTTTCATTTTTGTCTTATAGTTTTTTTTTTTTTTTTTTGGCAATTTTAGAAAAACTTTCTTTTTGCCTTTCCCCAAGGGAAAAACATCTCAGATTTAAAGTTCAGTGCCTTATTGCTGTAATTTCAGATAATTTTCTTGTCTTGTCTTTTCTTTTATATATATACATATGTTATAATTGTTTATAATTCTGCTTCTGTGTATATATAGCCTATAAAAAAATTATAAGCACATATTAAACAAAAATTAATATATTTGTTAAATTTTTTTTTTGGTAAATTAATATATTGAGTTATTTGGACCGTTCGTATATACTTCATTACTATTCTCATTTGATTTTTTTTCAATAATTTTTTGGAGGAATATTGTGTCAGAACTCTAGAGGATTTCAACTCTAGAGGATCTCTGGCCATAATAATATTAATAATAATAGCTCCTGATTTCCTCGAGGATTGATAAGATTAGAAAGTAAAAGCATAAGGTTCAATTTTTTTCCTATTATTTGTTTTTTTAAGGTAAAATGAATATTCTATTAATGATGTAAAATAGGTAAAATAAGAACATCAGTACAGCCACAGTTCTCATAAATTGAGGGCTGAGACACAAACAATTTAAATTTATTCCTATTATTTATTAGAAGTTAAATTATAAAATTTTAATTTAATGTTTGTAAGTAAAAGATTTCTATCTAATAGAAATATTGACGGTTGATCCTTCATTTAATTATATCACATTAGACAGTTCACAAATAAATTATGTCTAGAGATGTTTGTTCCGTTATTAACACAATCAATCAGAAAAAAAAAAAAGTCTAAAATGTTTACTAGGTTATTAATACATCTGCAAACAAACTGTGATGATACTTTTCAGTTTATTTAACAAATTTGTTTGGAAAGTGTGATATAATAGTTAAATAACAGTCGATCTAGTACATTTAAAAAAATTGTTAGATATGAGTAAAATTAATCTTGTTTGAAAATGATAATAAAAAAATTTACATTTAAGACGAAGAGTGCTTGATGCGCCAGTTAGGAGGACTGAAGAGTGGCAAACAGATGTAATTATGAAGGATAGGGGAAGATCTAAGCAAACTTGGAAGAGAGTCATCGAGAGTGATATGACTTTATTGGGGATTGAGAAAAATATGGTAGTTGATAGGAAGGAGTAGAGGGAGAGAATTTATGTCACTGACACAACTTGATTTCACGGTTTTATATGATGGTTCATGTTAGCCGACCCCGAATCATTTCGGGCTTTGTTGTTGTTGTTGATTGCATATATCTTTTCATCAATATATTAAAGGTAATGACCGATTAGGAATGTTGTTTACAATGTGAAGCGTGTAATCGAGTTGAGTCAAGTCGAATCGAACTTTTGGTCTGTTCATGCTCGGCTCGGTAGAAAATAGACGAGTTCAAGCTCAACATTTTATTCGTGAGCTGTTCATGAACTGCTTATTTATTTGTTCACGAACTTTGTTCACGAAGAGCTTATTAATTTTGTTCATAAATTTTGTGAACAATTCATTAATTATATTGATTTGAATTTTTTTTAACACAAAATTACGCAGTTTTATAGTCCTCCCTAATAAAAAAATACTATTATTAAAAGTAATAATCAAACCAAGTTTGCTTACAAGCTTGTTCTTTAACATTATAATTGAGTTTGTTCATGAATCTGTAATTGAGTCTGATCACGAGCTTTCGAGTCGAATTTCGTCGTGATCAAGTAAACACGGTTAAACTTTTATTGAGTTGCTCATAATCGGCTCGGCTCATTTATAGTTTGTTATTTTTATTTTTTTAGAAAGTTTTAATAATTAAGGGTTTCAAATCGCTTAGACTAAAAATCTTAATTTTAAATCTTCTAACATATGCTTTAAATTTTAAATGGGAAAAAATTCACCTAAAAGATACCTCGTCAATTTCAAACCGCGCAATTGGATTAACTTTTTTTTTTGAAAGATCAATTGGATTAACTTAGTAGAGAATGGTTAGCATAATAATTAGTAATGAAGCATTCATTGTAATTAACACTATAATGATTCAATATTTGATTTGAATTTGTAATATCATAACGATTAATAAGACTAATTAAGCAAATTATTGCATCAAATCATGGTTGATTAGATTACAAACCATCAACTTCTAGCATGAATGACGTCCCTGCCTAATTATTTTTTGTTCAATTTTGCCCCTTTTTCTATTAATTTCTGAAAATAAAAGCAAAGTTGCCAAATTTTTAGAAATTGACACAACAAAAGGATTAATATAAGAAAAAAAAAAGAATAGATATCCTGAAAAGTTGACAGTAAGTAGTAAAAAAGAAGAAAAATGACTGTCTTATTATGTAAAGTTAAGTTTCCATGAAAGGTAAACTTATGGTATACATGCATGTGTTCCACTAATGCCATGAATTGTTATGGTGGTCC
The DNA here is from genome assembly GCF_963576675.1 of Euphorbia lathyris. Classification (NCBI taxonomy): domain Eukaryota; kingdom Viridiplantae; phylum Streptophyta; class Magnoliopsida; order Malpighiales; family Euphorbiaceae; genus Euphorbia; species Euphorbia lathyris. Next base: position 83,686,115 of record NC_088912.1, read on the forward strand.
AAATATTGCTGGACCGCATGCTTATGCTTGTTTATTCATAAAATAACTTACATTTTTATAACTTCTTTTTATCAACTTTACATTCAATTAATATATATTAAGACATTTGAATCCCTAAATGCTTTGAACTTATATTTAATTTACTTATTTCTTTTGGGATTCCCTAATCCTCATTAGTGTGAATGTCTCCAATTTAAATAATTCATATTCTTTATAAACAATTATATTTAATAGGGCTCTAAGTCTAAATTTGTCTCCACCATTTTCAATTTGGATCCAAATAATGATACATGTAATAATTTGGGCTCGGGTAAAAAAAAAAACCATAAAACAGAACTCGTATATGGTTATAGAGACCGAGAGAGTGGGCATTGGGATGCCAGTGTCCTGACTGTCGAAAACCACTCCTTATTAATGGTGGCTGATTGATAGTTTTCCATGTACTCTTCATCCATTCGTCTTCATCTGTGGGGATGTTAATTATGCCTGAGAGATGAATCATTGTGCATCTTTTTTTTTCCCAACTCTTATAGATTGAGTTTATCTTTTGCATTTCAAGTAGTTCAAACATGATTCCACCATTATCCGAGTTCAAAATTGCTCTTTAGAAACATTAAAGGAAAAAATTTACCAATTGTTTTGTTATCAATATATTTATAGTTATCCTAAAACGTTGAACGGTTGGGAGATAATTTAGACTCTAACATTAAATAATATAAATAATGGGTTTCATACATTTTTAGCTCAGGTTTGTTTAAAAAAAAAATACCAATACTGTTTTATATTTTGAAAACATCTTATTTATCTTATGAAACTTATTTAAATTGATCTATTAAATCTTTTGATTAAAGGTACTGCTCGACACATCCTTGGGGTTTTGAGATTTCACAAATTTTAACAAGTGATTAAGTATAAATAATAGGTGAAAAGTCAAAGGATGGGTGAATGGAAAATAATGGTTTAGAGCATCTCCAACAGCCTCCTAAATTGGCTTTTAAGTTAAAATTTAAGGAGGGAGAATAAAAAATCAGCTCCAACAGCCTCTTAGTGGCTCCTCAAATCACTAAGAGCCTTTCCATCCTCTCTATTAATAGAGAGCCTCTCTCCACCTTTTAGTGCCTCCTAACTCATTTTTTATTAATAATTTATTAGTGAAGATACTCTCTCCTTTCACTATTGGTAAATATCACAACAATTAATAATTTTAATAATAAAATAATAAATAAGGAGTGAATATAAAAAGTATTGTTGGAGATGATATGTTTTAGTCACTCTTAAATCACTAAGAGTCAATTATTTATATTATTGTTGAATATAAAAAGTATTGTTGGACATGCTCTTAAGCGGGTTTTAATTTAAGTTTTTTAGTAACAAATAATTAAAGTATGCATAGGGTAGGGATATAAATGGAACAGAAAAAGCATGCATAGGATTCTGAAAGAGAAAAGAAAAGGAAGATTTAGTAGATGTGGTGTTTGTTCACAGACCTAAATAAAAAAGAGATGCTGGTTGATACCTGAAGTGGGTGCAACTCCTAAGTGGGTTTCAATCCCGATGACGGATCTGTTTTGCTCTTTGCCCTTTCAATTTATATCATTATTACTACTTTTTCTCTTCTAACTCACCTATAAATATTAATCCAAGGGAAAATTATAAAATTTGGTTAAATTGAATACACATTTATCACCATTAGATGAACTTACTTTATTAAAGTCCATTATCATCTAATGGTGGTAAAAATAAAGTAAGACTTACTTTGTTAAAAACAAAATAACCATAAAAAATACTTTAATTTATTTATTCAACTTATTACATATTTATACTGTTTTTATGTGATTTTTTCATAATATCTTTAATCTTTCATCTTCCCACTTCGCTTTTCTTTTCCTTATGCGAACGAGTTTCTCTTTTCAGACCTTTGATCTTCCTTTCTTCCTTTATATTTCGCGAAATCTGCACCATATCTCTTCATTACTATGTCTTTCTCTTCTTTCTCTCTTCAACTCATGATTCTCCATCTTCCTATTGCTAGAAAACGACGGCATGGTTCTTCATCTTCATGTTTCTGCTCGTCTCTTGGTTTCTTTCTTCTTGTGTGGATCGTAGCAATCGTTATTCTATATTATTTTCATCGTTTTTTCCAGTTTATCATATGGTTATTGACGAAAAATGTAAGTATCTACTGTTTTTCTCTGTGTTTTTTTTCTTCAGAAAATCACTTCGCGTAAACTGGTTTCGCGAAGATCTGCGAGGGGCAAGAGCCTGAAATGTGATGATTTGACCTCGCGAAATCCATATTTCGCGAGGTAAAATCGTCAAATTTCAGGCTCTTCCCCCTCGCAGACCTTCGCGTAAACTGGTTTCGCGAAGATCTGCGAGGGGGAAGAGACTGAAATGTGACGATTTGACCTCGCGAAATCTATATTTCGCGAGGTAAAATCGTCAAATTTCAGGCCCTTCCCCCTCGCAGACCTTCGCGAAACCATATTTTCGCAAAGTAAAAGCGTCCTCTTTATACTCGCATACCTTCGTGAAATTTCATTCTCTTCCTAACACGATTAAATTTTTCTGAAGGTGGTTGAATACATAACATCCCTGATAGGAAGGTGGTGTACTGGGGTGTAGAGGAGATTACTTTCCTTCCTGTACAGGGAGAAATTCCCATCAAGATTGGTCACATTGACTTTGAAATGATTAGTTAGTAGGAGTTTATTGTGTCAATCTTGTTATGGAGGAGTTGAGGTGGAGAACCTGTGAAACATCCATCCCAAAAGGTATGGACTTCCATTTTCATCCCAAAAGGTCTGGACTTCCAAGATTGGGAGAAATTTCCATCCAGATTCATAACGTTCACTTTGAAATGATTTGTTAAGAGTTTATTGTGGCAATCTTGTTGTGAATTTTGATAATGTTATGATTTTAATGTTGTTATTGTGACAATCTTGTTGTAAATTTTAATAATGTTAGAATCTCCTGTTGTTATGCTTTTTTTTTTGTTATATACCAATTCGCATATTTCACAATATGCGAAGTTTGTAAATTAAAATGGCTTAAAAACACATCTTTTACCAATTCGCGGACTTCACATATTGTGAAATCTGCGAATTAAAATCATCTACTGAACCAAACATTATCTTCGCAGATTTCACAATATGCGAAAATCTACAAAGTCAGACGGGAGGGAGAAAGACGAAAGGCTAAAAAAATTCTAAATGTTATATATATATATTAAGGGTATTATGGGGAAGTCACATAAACAGTCTAGATATGTAATATGTTGAGTAAATGAGTTAAAAATGTAAATGACTCTCTCATTTGATCCAATTTTATAATTTTCCCTTAATCTTATATAATGATAGAGTATCTCCGCTAACATTACGTATTATATTAAAATATAATATTTTATTTTCTAACTAATATACATCACTTTTAGCAGTTTTTATTAAAAAAAATACTTTAATAATAAGCAATTTTAAAAATTGCCCCTATAACCTCACAAATCATTACTTTATATATAATTTATTTCCATCATAAATATTAGCAGACAAATATAGTAGATAGCTAAATTGTTTTTTTATATTAAAAAAAAGGTAAACAACTTTGCTAAAAGGTTGTCAAAAAATGGCAACATTGCTTGAAAATTTCAAGCACTCACCATCACTTCAATGGTTGTCAAAGTTATTACCACATCATCAAACATCATTCCAAACACCCTCTATTGGAGCAGTTAAACCATTCTAAGTTTAGATTTAATAAGTCTAGATATTACAGTAAATGACCAAATTCTATATAATCATTAACACCTATGTGAACATGACTGCTATTAGAGATACTTTTAGCGCTAGATATTTTTATGCAGTAAGATACTAAAATCATCTAAAATTTTTGTTGAAAATTATAAATTTACTTCCAATATATAAAATAGCATCCTTTTAATCTCAATATTAATATTTATAAAATGGTGCAATTATATAAACTTGATGGCTGAACATTTATGAAATTATACTAAAATAACTTCAGATTCCGTTATCCAAGATTATAAATTTTATTTTATTTTTCTACAACTTTCAAATAGTCCACACGTGAACTTAGCACCTATAGTCCTTTATAATTTGTTGGTGTGTCACTAAGAGTTAAAAAGAAAAGTGACCACATAAATATTTATAATTGTTTTTCTTGTTTAAATTGATTTTGATATCTTTCCATGGAAAAATAAAATTATACCGCAGGCATACACAGATTTTTCTTACATGTTCAATGTTTTTTTTTTTTTTTGTAAATTATATCCATTCCGATTAAAGTATCTGTTTGGTTTACCTGGTTGTTTGCTGTTATTTTTATTGTTTATTGTTTACAGTTGAAAAAATGTTTTTCAAAAAACATTGTAAAAAGCTATAAAATATAAAAGATTCTTAACAAAATACTTAAAACTCTCAATTTTAAAGTGAAAAGACAAATATAAGCAGAAAAATAGGTAAACAAACACCCTCTAAATTTTAATTATTTTCACGGTATGACCACTCAATTTTATACTTTTTAACATTATAACTAAACATGACCATTAAAGACTTCAAAATGGAAATGTTCACGAATTAAAGTTGTTTATAACGACATTTACCATTAAAACAAATTTTTTATTTTTAAAAATTACCATTTATTGATCTTTCTCTCTAAAAACACCCCCTAAATTTTAATTATTTTCACGGTATGACCACTCAATTTTATACCTTTTAACATTATAACTAAACATGACCATTAAAGACTTCAAAATGGAAATGTTCACGAATTAAAGTTGTTTATAACGACATTTACCATTAAAACAAAATTTTTTTTAAAAAAAAAATTACCATTTCTTGATCTTTCTCTCTAAAAATTGACTTTCTCAAAATGAAAATTTTGAGAATTAAAGTTGTTTAGAATATCATCAATTCTTGAATTTTTTTATTTTTAAGTCAATGGTAATTTTGAGACATTATTAAAATTTAGTAGCCATAATGTTAGAAAGTATAAAGTTAAGTGAGTTTTATGTTACATTTTGAAGTTTAACGACCATACCGGAAAAATAAGTAAAGCTCACTAGCCATTGGTGTAATTTATCGAGATTTTTTTATGGATAAAGTATAAATTTTCTCGTAACACTTCTGAAGAAGTAAAAACATATATTTTTTAAGAGTAAAAATATATTTTTAATATAAGAAATACTAAATTTTTGTCCTCAATATATTCCAGAGCCTTCATCAAGTCACTTCTCAATTGAGCCAAACCCGCTTCCATTTTCACTTTCTCTCGCGGTCGCATCTATAGATGTCATTGCATCATCTTTTTCCTTAGTCAAACTATCCATTTGCCCAGCCAGCCCACTCTCTCTTTGGTTAAATGCTCAATGTGCCTTTTCAGGATAAGGATCTCTCTCTTCCGAGATCTCGCATCCACTAGAGCCTTCTCAAACTCCTTCTCGTCCTGCCTCTGTTGCAGCAAGCCATACTCAACTCCACCAATAAAAACTACATAACTACATGAATACATAGAATATGTACAAACACGTAGAGATATCGTGAAAGGTTACCACTCCACTAGACGTGATCGCATGGTTTATAATGCTCTGCGATCACAACCCCTCAATACGGTTTCTCTCCCTCAGCAGTATGGCTAGTGAAGCTAGCTACCTCCCAAGAATATTGTTCGATATATCTTCGTGAGGTTCTATCTGCCTTATAAAGCGCGGGTACTCCAAGGACCTCCGCTCCATGTCCTTCATGAGCCGCTCATAGTCATATGTGGCGTCACCTTGGACCGACTCCTCGCCTCGAGCATACCCATCTCCAGTTGTTAGATCCTTCCCATTTTGAGGATCCACCTTAGATCTTTTGGGCACTAGCTCACCGCAAGCCAAATCCTCATCCTCTTCTAGCATAATTATCTCATAGGAACCTGTAACGGGGTTACTCTCCTCCACTACTCCAACCTCCTCCAACGGACTTGAAGATTGGACGACTGGCTTCCGGGCAAGCCTATTCTTTTTGGTACCCACCCTTGCAGTCTTAGGTGTAAGCCCTTAGGAATTCCTACAACATGATCATCCACTACAGGTGCCACATTTCCCATTGACCCGAAATCAACACTCTGTTCAAGAGTCGAAGAGGACACTTTGATCATCCTTTGCGCAGACTGGTTCGACTTAGAAAATGGATCATAGTTGAAGTCTAAAGGAGGCACTTCGACCCATCGATACTCATATGTTAAGGGCTCGAAGTCAAAATTGAACTCCATATTATCTAGATCAATCAACCAATCAGGAGCGAGACTGTCCAACCTTCCACCTGCAAAGCAAACAGAAAAGAAAACAAGTTAGGAAGTATAGAAATGAATCAACACCGCTCTCCAATCTCATGAACACTCTCTAGAGGCGCAATTTCCATAGGAGCAAGCTCAACCACGATAACCTCAATTGCTTACAAGTCAACTAAGTCCCATTGGTCAAGACCCTTCATAGCACATACTTTTAGAGACCATTCTTCTTCCACCCCTCAAGATGGTCCGCCCACCACATAGAATAAATGAACAACCCATTGTCCAAAAAGCTCATAATAATCTCATCGGTGTCGCGCTTAGGCTCCAGTTGAAGCCCCCCTAACCACTTCACCATTTGTAGTTCTCCAGGAGTCAACTCTCGAGGTACTAGCCAAGTCTTGGGACAGTCTGGCTTAGGATTCCAATTGACAACAAAGGGTTAGTAGCCTCTGAAGAGAAATAGGCAAACGTTTGGCAGTGGAAATATAAAAATTTAAACCTATTTCCTTAAACCAAAATCTGTTAATCGTTATTTCATATAAAGAGGGATAGAAGGAAATACATTTTGACGAACTATCTACCGTTGCAAGCGAAGTGCCCTCAACTCTAGATCTGAGTTCATGAGCACAAAACAAAACACAAATCAAACGATATTAGAACTCAACCAAGTAATAGCAATCAAGATAGATTGCCTCTAATTAATCAACACAAGATCAAGGAATAAAAGAAAGAGATGAAAATCAATTGATTCGGAAGCAAGCGGTGACAATCGATCCACAACTGTTGGGGGTCAAAATTTGCACTCTTCGGGATAGTATGGCATGGCCGAAATTTACAATAGGAGGGGGTTTATATATCCTCTTGTATCTAAACCCTAGTTAGATAGAATTAGGTTATTGAATAAGAGTTATATTCGGAATAATACTCTTATATTATTATCTATAACTATATCTAAATATAAAGATAATAATAACTTATTAAATAGGATAATAATTAGAAGAAATTTAATCTCAATAAACCTCCTAACTTATTTATCCTATAATTAATTTAATCCATAATCATAATCTAATTATAATTGTCTGAAATTAAATTAATTCCTTATGTGTCCCTACACATAAAATCGCCCCCTCCATAATTGGGCCTTAGTGGACTCAGTTGGGCTTCCGTCAATTAATTAACATCTGTTTCTGTTTTGGGTTCCAAGTCTTATGTGTGACCCATTAGGTTCTTATTGCTTCTAGCCGTATACAACCATTAAATTAATTTCTCAAAATTATATTCAATCTTTGTATAACGGAATGAGTACGCGAACTGTGATTGGCAGATCCGAAATATTCCCCTAGAGCTATAAGAAGACAGGTTGATTCCGTCGTTGACCTTTCCGTATTAGTTATAGCATAATTCGACCCTTTATCAACTACATCCTTGAACAGAATCTTATGACTATGGATTATGTCAAGTCACATATAGCGAGACGTTCGTTTTACTTATACAGGCCGAGTTAACTCTGAATAGATATGTTAAGTGAAATCTCCGTTTCAAGTCTAAGCTATCACCTTGCAAGGATTTAGAGCCAAGTCTTCCACAAGCGATCCTTGGATGTATCTCCCATTTATCAGGAGTGACAAATGCTCAATCCAATGTTAACTACCCTGCAATTACTTCCTGTGATACCCAACGTCTGCCGAACACACCCCAGAGTCATCCCTGTTATAGATCGTGTTAGAACAGGATCAAAGCATCACATTCCATAATCCAGAATCACTAATTAATATTCTTTTGAGTCTGAGAATTACTTATACCTATTAATACCAATTAGATGAACATGTGATAAGGATAAATCTACCCATATTGTTATCTCAAGTCGGGCCCCCAATCCTAATGAACCCTTTCATTTGATCCATGTAACTGTCCAGATATCTACATATCTGAAACTTGTGAGATCAGCTCTCTGTCTCGACAGAAAACATTGTTACATGCAAGTCTTAATAGTGTTATGTCAATCCCTATTCAAAACATATCACTTGACTTGGGGTGGTTTTAAGTTTATTAGTTTATTATAATATTTTGTCTCACTCCATGCTTGTATGAATACTTTATAATCACTTTAAATAAACTTAGGGATTTCCTTTTATTTAGACTTATTTAGTTCTTTAAAAGTGGTTGCCTTTATACAGTTATGAAACCATATCTTATTAAAACAAATGACATAAAGAACAATTCATTTACAGTAGGTTTATATCCTGGAACAATTGTCTATAGGACACTAAACCCCAACAGCCTCCACCTTAAAGAAATGATGCCACCATTCCAAAGGCTTCTTATTAAGCCCCCTAATCAATTTCAAATGAGGGTGGGTCCAACTTATGTGATGCGACTTCGCCCCCATTGACGACTAGAAGAATTAACGGAAGACCGAATGAACACTCCCTACCCACAAACCGAACACACCGCCACCATTAGCCTCCATCCATTTCATATTATATGTGGAGGATCCAAGTTGAACTCTCATAACACCTCCATAAAGAAAGGAAGAAGGGGCGACCTCATCCCCGCATCCAACCGATCTTAATAGTTCATCATCTCAGTTGGGGTATAATGATCATTTGCCCTCTCCTCCCTCAATATTACAATCAGGGTCAGTGTCTTCCCAATCTGATAAAAATTGGTTGTGCACCCAAATCACTATTTATAATAGTACTATAGACTTCCTCAACTCTCTTTAATTTTGTTGAAAAAGGTCTTGCAAACAGATCAAACCTTATACTAGTAGGCTGATTGTTTCTCTCAGGTCCCCACGGCCACACCTGCTCAAATAACTTTTGATAAATCACTATAAGATTGCAATTGGCATGCCTATACACCCCAAGCAGAACAACTATCACCACATAAATGTTCTCACAAACAACCCCCATGCTTAGGAAGGGTCGGCAACATCTTCGGTTCTTTCACTAAGTGTTTCTTCTTACCAAATGCTTTCTCCTTCACAAATAGGCCCAAAGTCGACGGGCCACTAGAGCATATCTCCTCTCCTAGAGGTTCCCTAACTTGCTCTGTATATGCGTTAGCTTGCGAATCCAACCCTTCCTCAACTTGGGGACCCAACAAGAGAGTGGGCTCCCCAGCGAACATAATAAAACTAACACAGACTCTAAAAAGGTCCAAATATGAGGGAAAGGATACTCAATACAACATAGATGGAAAATCAAGAACCCATAAAAAGGGATAGAATAGAGTGAACTGATCTCAGAGCCACCTTCAATATCAAAGAGAGTAGCTGGAACACGTCACGAAGATCTTCTAGAAGGTTGTAGATCACACGACTTTGTATACAAGAAAAACAAAGTTACAAAAAATAGGCAAACTCAAAGAAAAGAGCACTCAACGTAGACAAAACCAAAAGGCTGTATTTATAAAAGATCGTGGAAGGCCAATCGTCACTAACATTAAATAACCATCATTAAATAACTTACACGACTTTTCGTAAAGTCAGCTGTCGTTTCAAAAAACCAATAAGCATGCTTGGGAAGACGTAATTACTTTGTCTTCCTAGCAACATAGGACATGTGAGAAGAACGTAAGAATAAACACCATTACCTAATTACTCTCACACTCAACAACTTGTCATCACCTCTACACCGCAACCTACCAGGCTGTGAAAGCACCGTGGGCCGGTAAAACCCTCACGTTAAGACATTCTCGCACTGAGTACCTTGCAACGACTAGAGGATGTCATTTATGATGAAACTTCTCGCCCTAAGCCCATCTAGGACCTACTAAACAGATTAGACTGCAAAAGCCCAGAAAAATCCAAGACGCTTATAGAACCCCCATAGTCAACTAGGAAAACCATTCAAAGGCATGCTCAGTCTAATATGAAAAAATGGCACCACACCCATTTAGGTGAAGACTAATAAGTATAAATATGAGCAATCAGCGACCAAGTGAGGAATATATATAGTGACTTGATCGTTAGATTGTATTTCAAGGATCATTCTCAACACAGGTGGACCGCATCAAAGAAGCAATCACTATTTGGTCCCAATACCTCATCAATTATTTATATGAAATTTTTTATACTCAAAAATATAAATGGTAAATCTTTAAAATTAAATCCATTTTTAAATTATAAATCTAAAAATATATTATGTGATATCAAATTATTGATTTCCATTTTGCAATTCGTATACTTTTATTTTTGCACGCTATATATTAATGCCTTCATTTCTTCTTCTTTTTTCCGTCTGTCTATTCTTTAGAAATTTATGGTGCCAATGAGGGTTGATCCGAGTGGTAAGGCGTTGAACCTCTGCTTGACAGGTTTGAGGTTTAATTCCCCACTCCGTTAAAATTTAACCCTCATTGGTAGGTAATCTGTAAATTCCACTGTAAATCCTCTCTAACTTTGGGAGTGGATAGACCTACCCTTACCTAAACTTTTTTTTTTCCACCAAAAAAAGAAATTTATGGTCACAATTGTGGCATCAAGTAATAATTAAGGTATGATTGGCTTATGAGCAGATTTACAAGTTGTTATAATCTGATAGAGGATTGTAACCTTGTAAATAGTACAAGAAATTAATTATGGAAAGCTAACATACTTATAAATATATGGAAAAAATCAGCAACTTGCCATCCCTGTCTTTAGTTAAATATATAAAAATGAAAAGAAAAGAGATTCCTGTGAATATGCAAGCCCACTTCTCTTGTTCATATTTTTGTTTCTTCTGATTTTAAATATATAAAAAAAATAACTTTGCTTTAAAAATTTAAATAGATCTTATAATTAACCATATTATATGGGGGTAGAAGATCAGATGGGATGTTTGCCATTCTCATCCTTTTCTCCTTCTAAAAAAAACATCCTGAGATGTTTTAAGCTCGTGATAAAAATAAAACTCAAAACTCGATTAACATAACGTTATTTTTTTTATTACGTTACGTGATGTTAATTTAATTCAAAAAAATAAAATTAGAATGATAGGCTAATTGATTGAATTGATGAAATGTTTTGTGGAATTTAAATAATGGTATATATGATGTAGAAAAAGGAAATGGAAAAGGGGGGAGGGGGAGGCACAATCCCCCAAAATAATGAACATGTGATGTGTGGCTAAAAGTTTGTCATTATCAAAGGGAAGAGAGGCTCAAAACATGGAATTTTTATTTTTAATATTTTTTAAAATTTTAATAGTAAAGTGGGACCATGCATGCATGGGTTTATATTTTAGTTGACTTGTAGTTGTAAAAAAAAAAAAGGGGATGGGGGCATTGCCTTTGTGTTTAACAATAATAATGTAATGTTGTCTTTTGACTTAGTTACCCTCCACTTTTCATCAAAATCTGCTACCTTTTGGGTTAACCATGGATCATATGCTTATATTATCAAACAATTATTGCCTTAAGTTTTTTACCCATTATTTTAACTGCCTTGTAGGTTAATTTATTATAATTTTAATTTATTGCGTGATTACTAACATTTATTTAGACTTTACATTACAGTACTTTGAATGACCAAATGAATTTTATTATTCAATGTTCATATGAGTACTACTATCAACCTTAACCATATTTTTTGTCATGTTGAGAATTTAAATCCCCAATTTGTTAATGGGTCAAGGTAGGAAGGTTGAATGGATTTTTACTTAAAAATATTTTAACGCAAACCTAATATGCTATTAATTTAGATTGACCGAGCTTTAAAAATCAATCAACCTTAATAAATTCATCTAAAAAAGTAAAATTTTAAATTAAAAATAAATTGTTAATATATAAATATATAAATTTATTAATTAATATTAATATATTAAAAAATTTATTAATTAATTTGTTAATATATTAATTAATGTTAATATTTGCTTAAGTAGCTAGAATTTAATCAAAGAGATTAGAAGGGTTTGCTCTTCCTTTGAATCCATCAGCTTCTACCATATTTTCAGGGAGCAGAATCGGGTGGTGGACCGTCTTGCGGCTGAGGGCCATGTGAAGATGTTGGGAGTCTCAACCTTCTCTTCACTTCCTGATTTCATGTCTTCTCTTCTTTTGGATGATGTGGTGGGGGTTAGCTTTCCTAGGCTAATCCTGGATTAGGTTTTTTTGGCTTTTGTTTGTCTTTTCTTTCCCTTTCCTACAAAAAAAAAAAAAGACGGGTGAAACATAGTGGACAATCCATACTACTTTTATAAATTTTGAACCCATTATAAAAATATGGAGACTTTGAAAGACTTAGACCGAACCAGTAGATTTGATTCTAACCTTTTATAGACTTTGGGCGAAATAATAAATTTAGACTCCTTTATACAAAAATTCTAAAAAAATTTAAACACATATAAAGAATAAAAATGAAATTCAAAGGAAAAAAATATGAATTTAAAGAAAAAAATTTACCCCTTACTTTAAATTTTAAAAATTTGAGTGGAGAAAAGAAAGTGAAAACAAAATTTTATAAGTTATCTTCAAATTCAGTAATTGCTTTCAGTTTTTTTGGGATAGAATTTAAATTTGCTCTTATCGTTCGCATGAAAATTGAGATTTACCCTAATATATAAAATAGTAAAATTTTGTCTCTAATGTTTTAAGTAGGATAAATTTTACCTGCCTCTGGCAGAAAATTTGGACAGACTAGTTTGATCACCATTTGGCTGTCATTGAACCTTCTAAATAAGTTTGTCAATAAATTAAAATAATTTAATACATTTTATTAAGTCGTTTGTAACTGTATTAATAACGTAATAAATATTTTGTACAGTTATTTATAATTAATACCAAAAAGCAAAAGCATTAGGTCCGGTTCAAAAATACTATCTTTTGGTGTAACGGGTTATTCATTACCTTGGAATTTACTAATCGTAGAATGCGAGATCGATAGGTACAGACTTGCTGTGGTTATTGGCAAAACTTATTTAATCAATTATTTGGGCTTATATTCCTCCAGTTATAAAAGGGCCTGCGAGATCCCATTCCAATGGCTAGCCCAAAAGCTTAAGGGCCGGTTCAAGCATCTCTTTAGGCTTTGTTGAATCTGGGGAATCAGGAGCAGTAACAAATTATTGATATTTTTTACAAGTTATTTTTTTTTTTTAACTGATTGCAATGTAGTGAAAATTTAAGACATACACTAACTAATTAAGAAGGTCGATGTAATAATAAAAATGAGTTAAATTATGATAAAGTCAACCTGTTTAAATTTTCTGTATGTAAAAATAAACTCGATCATACTTAGAAATATCGGAAGTATACATTAAATACAAAAATTGTGAATAAATAATTGACATGTCAAATCATATATTAATTTTTTTTGGTAGAAAAGGAAAAAAAAAATGAATAACAACAAACTACCCAGGAATTAGTCTAGGGAAGCTAACATCAATCCTATCTTCTAAGAGAAGATGAGAGATGAAACTAGGGGAAACAGGAAGGGTAGTAACGCCTAACGTCCCTTCATGGCCCGCCGCCGCCAAGCGATCAGCAACACGATTCTGCTCTCTAAAAATGTGTCTGAACTCTACGAACTCAAAAGAAGAGCAAAGCCTTATAATAGCTTTGATGAGGTTGCGACTGTTAAGACCCATAGAATGATTCTCAGAAATCATTTTGATTGCTTCCAAATTATCAGACTCCACAGAGAGCCTCTTAACACCCAGCCTTTTAGCAAGATTGATTCCAGTAAGAATAGCCCAGAGCTCCACAGAAAAGGAAGAACCCAACCCTAAATTCTGGGAGAACCCAGAAAGCCAGACGCCCCCTACATCTCTAAGCACACCTCCAGCCGCAATCTTACCGTTACTGAGGCAGGAACCATCAGTATTCAGCTTCACAACCCCCTCTCTTGGCCTGCTCCATCCCACGAGATGGACATCACAACACTGAGAGGCTCTGGCAAGGGACTCTCCTTTGAAACTATCGATAATAGAGAAAAGTTTTTTCGAGAAGAAATCAGCTAAGTTTGTCATAAAAACAGTTTTATCTCCAAAAATCTCCTCGTTTCTCCATTTCCAAACTTGGTGACAGATAATAGCAAAAAAAATGTCACCATGCTCCATGTATGGAAGCAACTTTCCTCTAACACCATCAGAGAACCAGTCGACCTCAGAATGTGCCATGAAGGAAGAGAAAATATGGTGTGGGAGAATTTTCCTCCAAACCTCTTTACTATTAGAGCAATCTCTAAGAGCATGGCACAAAGTCTCAACATGGCCTCTGCATCTACTGCAAGCTCCAGAATCAGCCAAGTGCCTTCTGTGCCTATCCGAATTAGTAAGAAGCCTGTCCTTAACGCCCAGCCACAGGAAACTCCTAATACGGAAAGGAACTTTAAGGGTCCAAATCGACTTCCACACATCCGAGGGAGGATCAGATCTAAAGAGAGAGAAAGCTTCAAAGGCCGATTTGCAAGAATAAACTCCATTGTTAGTCAGCGCCCAACAGTGCCTATCCAAGTCTTCCTCTTGATTACTCACCTTCACTCCCCGCATTCTAAGGACAGTCTCAAGGCTAAAGAAAGTATCAAACTTTGACCAGATCCAGTCCCCTTCCGAGTCAACCACATCGGCAATCCTCCAGTTGCGTATATCACTAGGCGGGGGGGAAGAACACACCTCAATTAACGGTTTATCCCCAATCCAGTTATCAAACCAGAAACTAATGGACTTACCATTCCCCACCTCCAGGCCAACTCCCGAGCAGAACTCATCAAACACAGCACTAAGTCCTTTCCAGAGGAAGGAACAATTAGCAACTCTCTCTTTCGGGCCCCCGAAGATTTTGTCTTTCCGATACTTACCACAAAGGAGGCGAACCCAAAGAGAGGAGGGGTTTTGCCACATACGCCAAAGGAGTTTCATTAATAAAACTTTATTATTGTCCTTTGCTTTCCTAATACCCAGACCCCCAGAATCTTTAGGCTGGCAAACCTCACTCCAAGGCACAAGATGGATCTTCCTGCCCTCCGCAGCTTCCCCCCACAGGAACCTACGGTTAATCTTGTCAAGATCATTAAGCACAGGATCCGGAAGCTTACAAGCCTGCATGATGTGATTGGGAGCAGCACAATTAACAGATTGAATTAACGTGAGGCGGCCAGCGAGAGACAGAGTCTTGGCTTTCCAAGTGGCACACTTCGAATTAGCTTTATCCAAAGTCTCTTTGAAGGAGCCTTTAGACACACGCTCACTATGGAGGGGAACGCCCAGATACTTCCCAAGAGAATCAGTAAGAGGAATACCTGAGAGATCACTTAATCTCTTACAGACTCTCTGATTCATATTCTTAGAGCAAATCATCCTAGATTTCTGGATATTAAGCTTCTGCCCAGAGGCCGAACAAAAACAATCCAGAATATCCATAATGACTCTCAACTGCTCCTCATTACCCTCAAGAAAGATAAGGACATCATCTGCAAAGAATAAGTGAGTCTCAGCTGTTGATCGCCACAGGGTGGAAACTCCCATTATCAATCGCATCCTGAATCAGGTGAGAGAGCCTCTCCATAGCAATAAAAAAAAGGAAAGGGCTCATAGGATCCCCCTGACGGATTCCTCTGCCCGGGGAAAATTCCTCCGACATATCCCCATTGACCATAACTTGAAACACAGGAGAAGAAATACATACCTTAATTAAACTTCTCCAGATGTCCGGGATTCTAGCTCTCTCAAGGCTCTCCATCAAGAAATCCCAATTAATTCGATCATAGGCCTTCTCTAAATCCAGCTTCAGAGCCACAATGCCTTTCCTCCCCTTCCTAATCTTCATCGTGTGGACCATCTCTTGGGCGATCACCACATTATCCATCATTTGTCTACCAGGCACAAAGCTACCCTGATTCTGACAAATGATCGCAGGAAGAATGCCACGGATTCTATTAGCCACAATCTTTGTAACAGTTTTGTAAAGAACATTACAAAGACTGATAGGTCTCATATGCAAAAAGGAAGAAGGCTTATCAATCTTAGGAATCAGAACCAGGAGGGTTCTATTAACCAGCTCAATATCCTTCGAACCACTGAACATCCCCAAGACAAAATTATAGATGCCTTCCTTCACTACATCCCAATGCTTATGGTAAAAGCCCGCCGGAAGACCATCAATCCCAGGAGCTTTAGAAGCCCCAATGCTGAAGATAGCTTGGTCAATCTCTTTTCGGGAAATAGGTTGAAAGGCCTCCTGACTACAATCCTCACTGATTAAAGGAAATGTAGCAATAGAGTGAGCCCTCTCCAAAAGAACAGGTTCCTCTTTGAACAGCTCTCTGTAGAAATCCAGGGCTAAGTTTCGAATAACCTCATCTTCATAAACCCAATCACCATTAGAATCCTTAATGGCCTCAATTCTATTTCTCTGCCTTCTAATCAGGGTAGAGAGATGGAAGTATTTGGTATTACGATCGCCATCTCTAATCCAGGACTTCCGAGACTTCTGGAACCAAAGGAACTCAAATCATATATTAATAAACTTACCAAAACAACTCTTTTTTAAATGAGCTTATTTACCACTTTTTACTCTACCTTATTTATTTGTACATTACCTTTCCAATCTTTAATTAAATCAAATAATGTTTCAAATCTAATAAAAAAAACACACAAAAAATCATAAATAAACAATTAATTTAAAATAAATATAAATTAAAAACATAACAAAATCGGATAATTTAATACAATTCATATCATGCAAGCCTGTAGACTCCCTGAGCCGGTTCTCAACGAGCTTGATAAGATCAACCGGCGTTTCCTTTGGAGAGAGGCTGGGGATGGGAGAAAGGTTCACCTAGTCCCTTGGAAGGAGGTCTGCCAGCCGAAAAGCAAGGGGGGTCTTGGCATCAGACAAGCAAAAGACAACAACAAAGTCCTTTTGATGAAACTTTTCTGGAGAATGTGGCAATGCCCTTCCTCTTTTTGGGTTCGTCTTCTCTGTGGTAAGTATCGGAAAGATAAAATTTTTGGTGGCCCAAAGGAGAGAGTTGTCAGTTGTTCCTTTCTCTGGAAAGGGCTTAGCGCTGTGTTTGCTGAGTTCTGCACGGGGGTTGGCCTGGAGGTGGGAAATGGTCAGTCCATCAGTTTCTGGTTTGACACTTGGATAGGTGACAAGCCGCTTATAGAAGTGTGTAGCTCCTCCCCGCCTAGTTACATCCGTTGCTGGAAAATTGCCGATGTGGTGAACTCGAAGGGCGACTGGATCTGGTCAAAGTTTGATACCTTCTTTAACCTGGAGACCCTCCTTAAAATTAGAGGAGTGAAGATTAGTAATCAAGAGGAAGATAAGGACAGGCATTGCTGGGCCCTGACCAATAATGGCGCTTATTCTTGTAAATCGGCCTATGAAGCCTTTACCCCTAACAGGGCCGATCCTCCCTCGGATATTTGGAAATCTATTTGGGCCCTTAAAATCCCTTACCGTATTAGGAGTTTCCTTTGACTGGGAGTCAAGAACAGGTTGCTCACTAACTCGGATAGACACAAACGGCACTTGGCGGATTCAGGGGCCTGCATTAAATGTAGAGGCCATGTTGAAACCTTGTGCCATGCTCTGAGGGATTGCCCCAAGAGTAAAGAGGTGTGGAATAAGGTTCTCCCTCACCACTCTCTCCCTTCCTTTATGGCTCATTCTGAGGTTGACTGGTTCTCTGAGGGAGCTAGTGGGAAGTTATTGGCCAACATGGAACATGGTGATATTTTCTTTGCTATCATCTGTCACCAAATTTGGAAGTGGAGGAACGAGGAGATCTTTGCTGATAAAACTGTCCTTATTTCTGATTTACTTGATTTCTTCTCGAAAAAGCTTTCTATTATTACTGAGAGCTTCAAAGGGGATACCCTGATCAGAGCTACCCAGAAAAGAGAGGTCCATCTTATTGGATGGAGTAAACCTAGAGAAGGGGTAATGAAGCTGAATACGGATGGTTCCTGCCTTAGCAATTGCAAGATTGCTGCCGGAGGTGTTCTTCGTGATGCGGGTGGCGCCTGGCTGACCGGTTTCACCCATAACCTGGGGTTGGGTTCTTCCTTTTCGGCAGAACTTTGGGGTATCCTCTCAGGTATCAAGCTCGCTATTAGCCTGGGGGTTAGGAGGTTATCTGTGGAATCTGATAACTTGGAGGCGATCAACAGGATTTCAGATAACCAGGCTATTTGTCTTAAAAGCCAGAATCTTATCAAAGCCATTTTAAGGCTTCTCCCTTCCTTTGAGTTCTTGAAGTTCAACCACATCTACAGGGAACAAAACCGGGCTGCGGATCGCTTGGCGAAAGCTGGGTATGAGGGGATGTTAGGTGTTTCTACCCTTTCTGATCCTCCCATCTTTCTCTCATCTCTGCTGTTTGAGGATAGGATTGGGGTCAGCCTTCCTAGGTTGATCCCGGGTTAGGTTTTCTTGTTTGTTTTGTTTTTTTTCCTTTCCCTACAAAAAAAAAATACAATTCATATAATTTCGCAATATTTTAAATATTCACACTATATAAGTTCTATGTAAAATATAACAGAAAATAGAAATTTTTTATGAAATGGCCTTAATTCTAAGTTTGAAATTTGGTGCGATGTCTTACCTATAACAGACCGAACACCGCCTTTCACCTCTTTCTTGGGCACCCCTCTTTCTTTTCCTTCCTGGCCTGTGAACGACCTTAGAAAAAAAGGAATTTTTCACTTGGAGGACGAGCATTCTTGTGATAAATGGGCCTGTGACCTTCTTATACGAGACCAAAGCGGACCTACTTTCAAATCGAAAGAAAGGCTATGAAAGAGTTTTGGCCAGAATAAGGCAACCCTGGACTGGCATATTCATCTACGAGAGAGTTAAGAAGAGCGATCGAGGTGAATAAAAAAAAAGTCCTTCTGTTCATCTGTGTCAACTACACAAGCTCCGTCTCTCCCATCATCGGAGATGACAAACCAGAAAGAGGGATTAGTCTATGAAATGAATTTCCAACATTTTGATCCTCATTTGCATAATTCATCATCGAGTCAATTGGACTTCCACCATGTTGATTCTCATTTGAATTCAAATAGTTCATTAGCGTCTCTAAATTCGAGTTCCTACTCCTTTTATGATGCTTAGCTATATGGATCATCACCGTCTCTCAACCCAAAGGTAAATACCTATGATCATTACTAGAGGAATCTATTTGTACAAAACAGTGGGCATGTTCAAGACCGAAGAAGCTCAAACTTTAGTCTTCCTCATTATACTTCAAATCAAGTTGATACTATGGGTTCAAAGCAGAGCCAAATTTCTGTAAATCTGCCAGAACTGAAAACGGTGCCTGATGCACGTGTCATCAATTTCCAGAATAAACATGTGAATAGGTCTATGAAAGGTCTTAAGAATCAAAATATAATTAAAGGTCAATGGGCAATTGAAGAAGATAATCTTCTGAGATAGCTAGTGCAGCAATATGGAGTGAGAAAATGGACTCAAATTGCTGATAAGTTGTAACATCCGTGTCCAAAATTTAATTAATATGCTCAATATTAGATTGGGTTATATTATTAGGTGATGAAATAATTGGTTGAATAATATAGATATAGTTTAAAAACTAATTTTATGTATTACATGTGAAAAAAATTAAAAATTTAAAGTGTGTATTAAAATAAATTATAAATTAAGGACTTTAATTAATATTTTGTAATTAATATATAAATTTATTAAGCATCATATGTGTAAACCTCATTAATCCTCCACTAAGCTATTAAAGTGGTTGTTCAAAAAAAAAAAAAAGCCTATTAAAGTGATATTTCTGATTATGATAATAAAAATTAAATAAAAGAAAAAAAATGAGAATGAAAAACGTGGCATGTAAATGGCATTGATAAAAACACATGTTAATCTAATGCTTATCTAAGTACATCTGTTAATTTAATAGTTATCCACCTAATCATAGATAATGATACATAACACATATAAATGTCTTTTATCTTTTTTTTTAATTATTTTAAAGATAGATGAAAATAGATATTGAGAAAGAGAGGGAAAGAAGGTGAATTTGGAAGGAGTTTAAGTGTTACGGATATTAGGAGCTATCAACGGACCACACTGATGAATTTTTGGTGACCGACGATGACATTTCGGTAACAAAATTTTATACTCAAATTATTTTTAAAATGCTATAGGTATGATTTTGTATAAGTTTGGTTCTGTTTCGTTAAATTTTAATAGATTTATTTAGCGTCTATCAATTACTAATAAAGTTTAGACTAGTTGTCCTTTAGATTTATCAAAGTGAAATTCCGTATTAAGACTTTTAGCAATGTCACGAGTTTAAAGGTATAATCCGTCTAAATTAACTATGTCGGTCTAAAATACCGGTTTGAGTTTACCAGGAAGAATTGGGAAACAGTGTAGGGATAGATGGCACAACCATCTAAAGCCTGATATCAATAAAGATTTATGGATTGAAGAGGAGGATAAGATACTGATACAGACACATAGAGAAATGAGAAACAAATGGACAGAAATTGCAAAAAGATTGCCAGGAAGAGCTGAGAACACAATTAAAAATCACTGGAATGCCACAAAAAGAAAACAATATTCCAAGAGAAAGTGCAAAACTAAATATCCAAGAGCAACACTTCTTCAAGATTACATAAAGAGCTTGAACTTAGACACTGTAGAGCCTAGTGCTCCTGAAACACCAAGTTTGAGCATGTTGGAGGTGCAGCCGCAACCGCAACCGCAGGCCAATGAGTTTATGGCATACTTGTTGCAAAAGTTTGAAGGGTGGAGGTTTGGGCATTAAGGACTTTAGGATCTTACACCAGGCTCTCTTGTGTAAGATGTGTTGGGAATTAATTCAAGGCACCAGTCTAGCTATTTCTCTGATGAAGTCTAGATTTCTGGCTGTCTCTGGTTTGCCTAAAGGTACCATTGCTCCTTCCTCAATTTGGTCTTCTTGTAAGTTTGTTTATTCATCCATTTGGGACCAGACCTTTTGGTGGATTGGCCAGTCTTCAACGCTCAATTTCTGGACAGATAGGTGGATCATTCCATCGGTGGCGGACAGATTGGGTCTTGATAGGATAAGCGTTCTCGCTATAATTCTGTTGATGATTTTTTGGTAAATTCGGAGTGGCTTGATTTAGGTACTCTACCTTCGGTTTTTCAAGATAGTATTCAATCTATTCACCGGGGTAGAGATGATATTGATTTCTGCGTTTGGCAGCCCTCTATGAAGGGTATTTTCTCTGCCAAAGAGTATTATTCGGTTATCAGTTCTAGTTCCTCCTTGGTGGACTGGTATAAATTTGTTTGGAATGCTCACACTCCCCCTTCTCGTTCCTTCACTTTATGGAGAGTTTTGCATGGTCGGGTTCCGACTCATGACCTCCTGTAGCGTATAGGATTCTCCATTGCCTCTCATTGTGTTCTATGTGGTAGGGATGTTGAGTCCATTAACCACTTATTCATTAGCTATTCTTTTGCAGATTCTCTTTGGAGGGACCTTGAGACTCATTTTGACTGCTCTTTGCCTCGTCATTCCCAATTCATCCACTTCTTCAACACTCTTCGTAGCATTCATTTTGGCTCACAGGTGTCGATGATATGGTGTGTTGCCGCTGTCATTTACATCTGGTTAATCTGGCATTGCAGGAATGAAGCAATCTTTAAGAAAGTTTCTCCTGCTATTCAGCACTCGAAGATCACCTTCTTTCGAATGATTCGAGAGTCCTTTGCCACTTCTAAAGGTTTTTGCTCTTCGCGGGGAGATGCTGTTATCTTATCCCGTCTTCTAGAATCTCCTAGACTGCCTCCTGTTCCCAACATTATTCCGGTCCATTAGCTTAAACCTCCTCCGGACTGGGTTAAATTCAACATGGACGGCTCTGCTTTTGGCACTCATGGAGAGGCAGGAGCGGGAGGTATTTTTCGCAACTATCGAGGCTTCTTTTGCTTATATGGCTGAATTGAGAGCCGTTATTTTCGCAATTGAACTTGCTTGGGAGAAAAATTGGCATCAACTTTGGATTGAGTCAGACTCAATGTACGTAGTTAATCTGCTTAGACATCGTTCCATGGATGTTCCTTGGAGTATTCGACAATAGTGGTTGCATTGTCTCAGCATTTGCTCTAGGATGAACTGTCTCTTTTCACACATCTTTAGGGAAGGAAATAGAGTTGCTGATGTATTGGTAAAGTTTGGAGTGTCTTCCTCAGTGATCAATTGGTAGCCTTCAACTCCTGCTTTTTGCCACAGGTTTATCAATGATGACATTTGTAGTATTTCACATTTGCGTTTTTCTTGATTTTTCCTATCTTTTCTCCTCCTCCCTTCTTTTTGTTTGTTCTCCTTCCTCTTTTCTTGTTCAAACACTCACTTTTTTCTTTTATTAATATATTGCGGGTTTGTCAGTTCTTGGACCATGAGTGCTCACTCCGCCCAAGTTCTGTCTCGTCCCAATTTTTATAAAAAAAAAACAAACAATTTAAAAAAGGGTAAATTACAAAACTAGGTCAAATGGGAGGCCTATTTATATATGTAACCCATTCACTCAACCTACTACATATCTAGACTGTTTCTGTGTGACTTTCCCATAATACCCTCAATATTTACGTGCGTCTGTCTCCCTCCCGTCTGACTTCGCAGATTTGATCATATGCGAAGCCTGCGAAGCTAATGTTTGGTTTACTTGATGAATTTAATTAGCAAATGCGAAACCTGTATGTGTTTTTAAGCTAATTTGCGAAGTGATATATAACAAAAAATGCCAAACAACAACGAATTCTAACATTAAAATCATAACATTATCAAAATTTACAACAAGATTGCCACAATAAACTCCTAACAAATCATTTCATAATACATAGGCTCCTATTCAATACCAATGGATGGATGTGTCTCACGGTACAGAACAAGATTGCCACAATAAACTCCTAACAAATCACTTCATTATACATAGACTCTTATCCACCACCGATGAATGGATGTCTCACAATACATAGGCTCTTATTCACCATTAAGGGATGGACCTGTCCCACGGTGTAAGCTCTTATTCACAACCGATGGTTGGAAGTCCAGGCCTTTTTGAAATGGATGTCTCTCATGGCACCCCAACACGTCGGCTTCCAGGAATGAATATTATGTATTCAACCACCTTCAGAAACATTTAATCGTGTTAGTCAGAAAAAAGGAAGATTTGGCTTCGCGAAACGAGGATTCGCTAAGTATGCGAACATAAATGTGCAAGGAAGAGAGTGATTTTACTTAGCGAAACAATGATTTCGCGATGTCTGCGAGGAGAAATGTGACGCTCTGACTTCGCAAAACGATGATTTCGCATAGTCTGCGAGAGAAATTTATCGAATTACCTCGCAAACTTCGTGTAATCATCGTTTCGCGAAGTTAAATCATAAATTTCTCCCCGCAGACTTCGCGAAAACAACATATGCTAAGTGAATTTATGGGAAAAATGTAGAAAAAACAATATATACTTACATTTTTCGACGAAAACAATATGATAAACTGGGAAAAATAATGAAAATAACGTAGAATCACCATTTCTTCGATGGTCACAAGAAGAAAGAAACCAAGAAACGAGCAGGAAATGGAAGATGAAGAACCATGACATCGTTTTCTAGGATTAGGAAGTTGCAGAATCAAGAGATGAAAAGAGGAAGAAGAGAAATACATTGTGATTTGGAGAAATGGTGCAGATTTCGTGCAATTTAAAGGAAGATAGGAAGGTTAAAAATCTTGGAATCATTAATGGAGGAGCCAACTGTTTCGCGTAACCAAGGAGAATGGGGAGAGACTGTGCGTGTTGGGGGAAGTGGGAAGGTTAGGGGTATTATGGGAAAGTCACACAAAAACAGTCTACATATGTTGTAGGTTGAGTAAATGCGTTAAATATGTAAATGAACCTCCCATTTGACCTAGTTTTATAATTTACCTCTAAAAAAATGTAATTTGAAATAAATTGAGTCGAATGAAACGGAATAAAAATAGGAGAAATTTTACAGTACTTCTAAAGTAATACTTCCAGCCAATGAATTCACGATATATACATATATAGTTTTTCTTTCCACCAATCATGTCCATGTAGTGAGATTTAAAACGATTTTCATTGGCCGGAAGTATTAATGTAAAATTTCTCCTAAAATAGTTACAAATAATTTAATGTAGTTTCACAAAAATTTAATATAATAAAAAACAATTTCATCTCGTATGATTGATTTCACTTAATTTAAACAATTTTCTTTTAAAATTTCATTCCATTTCTTCGTATTCAGTCGAATTTTATATAATTTTATCTAATTTAACATCCAACAAATATCTTCAAACAAACACAGCAACTGTTTCAGAATGTACTTCAAGAAAAAAACGTTTTTGGCATCTTAACTGTCCATGTCAGTCAACGACAGTGAGAAAGCGCGCGCTCCGCTTTCTTACCTTACCTAATAATTTCGACATAACCATTGTCGTAAGCACAGCAGCTTCGTCGAGCTCCAAATTGCCAGCAACAATGGCGAGAAAGAGAGGCCCCAAATCGACGTCGTTTCTACTTCTCGTCATCTCTCTAATGGCATTTGGAGTCTTCGTTCCTGTCTTCGCTCCTCTCCCTTCTCATTCTCACTCTCACTCTCACTCTCATCGCCACAGAAAGGTCTTCCTCAGAGTAATTCTCTCTTAAACTTTTGCTTTCTTTCTGAGATTTGATCATAATTTGATGGGTATGATGTTAATGCCTCAGGCTAAAGATCGAAGCTTTGAGATTGAGGATGATATGTTCTTGAAAGATGGTAAGCCTTTCCGAATTATTGGTGGTGATTTGCACTATTTTCGAATTCTTCCTGAGGTATATTTCTCTCTCTGAGAAATGAGAATTGTGTTTCCTGATTTTGTCAATTTTATCATATCTAATTATAATCTGCAATTATATCTCCATCTTTTATTACTCGACCAAAGCTACTGAGATAAGTATACAAGATTGATCGATTAAATTAAACCAAAATTGTTGTTTTGGGTTGTAATTTTGGTTCATTTTTCCAATGAAGTACTGGGAAGATAGGCTGATGAGAGCAAAAGCTCTGGGGTTGAATACAATTCAAACATATGTTCCTTGGAATTTGCATGAACCTCAACAGGGGAACTTGGTTTTTGAGGGTATTGCAGATTTAGTTTCTTTTCTCAAACTTTGCCAGAAGCTGGATTTCCTTGTTATGCTTCGGCCTGGACCTTATATATGCGGAGGTTATTGCTAACTATAGTGTGTTGAAGTTTCTTAGTTAGGCCCAGTGAGGTCGGTTCAATGTGTCAATGGAATTGTTGTTTCTATTGCAGAGTGGGACTTGGGAGGTTTTCCTGCTTGGTTACTGGCCGTAGAACCAGCTCTCAAACTCAGATCATCTGATCCTGCTTATCTACAATTGGTACGTCATGACAATTAATTGCTGCAGAAATTAGTTATGCTGTCTTTTGTTGATAACTTGGTACATTTTTTTATATTTTGCTGAATAAGGGTTTAGAAGGATTTTTTTTTTTTTTTAGTTATTCATTGATATTGACTAAAATTTGGTAGGTTGACAAATGGTGGGGAATTCTACTTGCAAAGGTTAATCCTTTGCTTTATAACAATGGAGGTCCTATTATTATGGTTCAGGTATTTGAAGATACTAATTTTCCTTTTTCGTAGTATAAGTTATGTGATTTCCAACAGATTATAAATAGGAACATTATATAGATTATATTGGTTGAAAAATTCCAACCTGTAAAGAATTTGAACAATGGTGCTTCTTAGGGAACTTTTCTTTGAAATATTGAACACAGCTCAGTAAGGAAAGGCTTGCCCCCAATACACAGCTTAGGAGCGGCCTCTTGCCAATCAAATTGGTAAGGGAAGGCTTGCCCCCAATACACCCTTGTGGTGGGACCCCTCCCCGGACCCTCGCTCAGCGGGGACGCGTAATGCGACCGGGCCGCCCTTTTTTTTTTTTTTATTGAACACAGCTCAGAGCCTTACTATTAAGAGCTACATGTTGTTACTAATAACCTAATAGTATAGAGAATAGAATTTTCTTTTTTATTTGGAAGTATCTCTTTTATGGTTCAAAGAATCTTTCTCTTTGATTTGAGTAATTTATCATCAAATTGACTGTATACTTTCGAATTGATAATGTCAAGTATTCCTTACTGAAACACTACTAAGAAGATCATATTGACAGATTGAAAATGAGTTTGGTTCATATGGAGATGACAAACCTTATCTTCATCACCTGGTCAAACTGGCCCGGGAACATCTTGGGGATAACATAATCCTGTAAGAGGTTCTATGTCTTCAGTCTTATGTTGATGTTTTCATGTAGAATATGTTCTTTCTTGTTTGTATGCATTGTAAATTTTTGTTATTGCTTGTGTAATTTCACTTGCAAATTCAATTAAAGTCCTAGGTTGTCTTTCTCTAATCATAAACTCTAGAATGTAGGACCGTTCCAGTTCATCATACTATACCCTATTCAGTGAACCATTCTTGGAGAACAAGTTCAGTATCATATGCTTTTGGATTTGTGTTGGCCACATGAAGTTATTCACTTTCTTATGCATTTATATGATTTTCGCCTCATCATCATAACATGTTAGGTGTCATCTTCCAAGGGCACATATTCCTATCTATTACATGATTTTCTTCTTTCTTACCAGATTACATTTTATCTTCCAGACATATTATTCTGTTGTGTATTACATCCCCGCAAATTTTGTAGATGTCTAGCTTCTGTTTTTTGGCATATCATCCTTTTCTTGATAAGTATTTCTGTGTTTAGATATACCACAGATGGAGGTTCTAGGGAGCTTCTTGAGAAAGGAACCATTCGCGGAGATGCTGTATTTACAGGTAGATCTCAAATATCTTACTTTGATTGTAATCATTGTATATGAATTTTATGTAATTCTTATCATGGTTTTTGTCATGTCTTCAGTGAGGAGTAATGCTATGGTCACTTTAACATATATGTTACTAGATAGATATATATTTCCTTTCTTTCCTTCCATACTTCCCTCATAACAAACATACCATAAATGTAAAAGTGTTTTTTCTGATTTTGAGTAAGATATATTGTTGGCTCCTTTCTATAAAGTATGATGATATATCTTTGAAGTACATGTTCAAGTGGTAATACCCATACTAAATCATCCTTCTCTGCTTTTATAATTTAAGGTAGACTAAAGATTCAAAATAACTATGAACTTCTACATGAATAACATGTTTTGCTTATTATTTATTTCCTATATGCAGCTGTCGATTTTACCACTGGTGATGATCCATGGCCTATATTCAAGTTACAAAAGGAGTACAATGCCCCAGGAAAATCACCACCACTTTCTTCGTACGTTCCTTGTAATAAAATCATCACTTCTTAATCATTGTTCAATGCTTGTAATGGTCATAGTTCTCAGGGAGTTCTATACTGGCTGGTTGACACACTGGGGAGAGAAGATTGCACACACAGATGCTGATTTTACAGCATCTTCATTGGAAAAGATTTTGTCACGAAATGGTTCAGCTGTTCTTTATGTATGTCCCAGGGTTTGAACTTTTTACTGATTTAAAAGTTGATCCTCTGTGATATGCCAAAATCTCATCTATTCTGATGTCTAGATGGCACATGGTGGAACAAACTTCGGTTTTTACAATGGAGCAAATACTGGTGGAGATGAGTTTGATTTCAAGCCGGATCTCACTTCCTATGATTATGTGAGAACAATGCTAACTTGGGTATTACATATTTTGGAATTGCATTTGCGGAGTACTTGTTTGCACCAAACCTAACAAATATTGTTTTTACAGGATGCACCAATTAGGGAATCTGGTGATGTGGATAATGCAAAATTTACTGGTATTGATTCTTTTTACCCAAGTCTTGATTTGTATGGTTTCTCTCTCCCTTTTTTACCATTATGCAATATGCAGTGTGCAACGTTTCTTCTTGCTTAGAATTTAAGATAGTCTGATTACCAATTAACTTCTTGGTGACAGTGACCTGGGGAATTAGGGGCTTATATAGAACATAATGCAAAGCATGTGTTTTCAGTTATTTACTTAATATATCTTAATCTGGATCTTGTGGCAAGCTTTTGTTTCTCATGATTTTGTCTTACCTTGG
Source organism: Euphorbia lathyris (assembly GCF_963576675.1). Taxonomy (NCBI): domain Eukaryota; kingdom Viridiplantae; phylum Streptophyta; class Magnoliopsida; order Malpighiales; family Euphorbiaceae; genus Euphorbia; species Euphorbia lathyris. Next base: position 83,714,489 of record NC_088912.1, read on the forward strand.
GAGAATTTAGCCCAATGCTTTCTTAACTTTTCAATGTTTGCTTCAGCATTGCGTAGGATTATAGGGCTTCATAGTGCATTACCACTTCCTCCAGTTCCTCCCAATAATGAAAAGACAGGATATGGACCTATTCGGTTGCAGAAAACAACATTTTTGTTCGATATGCTTGATGTGGTAAATCCTGCTAATGTGGTTGAATCCCAAAACCCAGTTTCTATGGAGTCTGTCGGACAGGTGAGTAACTTTGTATAGGTTTATGAATTTACATGACTGTACCAATCCATAATTTATCAAGGCTAGTCATAACAAATACTTTTTATTTTGTTTTCAGATGTTTGGATTTTTACTATATGTTTCAAAGTATTCTTCAAAGGATGGTGGAAATACTTTGTTCATACAGAAGGTATTATTCGTTCTTTTTAATTTCACTTGTATGTTTTCGTTGTGTTTAGGTAAAATCTCCAACATCCAACTATCTTATTTTGGACTCTCTTTTCTAGCTTCAATTATGACAACAATGCAACATTTAAGCACCTCATTTAAATGTAGTTGTCTTAGCTCCACTTCTTTCTCTGAGGCATTTTTAACTTTATTCATATGGACATGTTACAGGTACATGACAGAGCTCAAGTGTTTACATTGTGCCCTTCTGATGGTAATGGTGGAAGGCCAAGATTCGTTGGGTCAATTGAAAGGTGGTCAAGTCAAAAACTTGGGCTTCCTAATAATGGCTGTGCTTCCGACATCAGCTTATTTGTTCTGGTATTGTCTATTCCCGATAGGTAGATGTTGAAACTAACGTGTTCATTAAACATAAAAAATATTTAGCACTATTTTTCTTGTCAATTTCCTTGGGTATTGTGCTTTTCCTTGGATAAGCAGGAACCTTTTTGAAAGTTCCTGTCATGTTTTATGGTCCATTATTGACCTTTACTGTTGAAAACGCTCATGTGATTGGCTTGAAAGCTGTAATGAAAATGGCGGCAATCAAAGCTTAAGTTTTTAATAGGTCCTCCTTTCATGGTTGAGGCTTTTGCCTGTGGTCAAGTAATTTTCCAAAAGAATTGTTATTTGATGTAAAGTACTTTTTATTTTGATACCCAGTTATTTTGTGCTGAGAATCATACCAATATTTTGATTAAAATCAATTTATTTTTTACTCTTATAGGTGGAAAACATGGGCCGCTTGAACTACGGGCGATACCTTTTCGATAGGAAGGTAAAGCTATTTACGGAAACTGTGTTTCTTCCTTCTTTCAACTTTATCATCATAAGATGAGAGTGTTATTTATCTAACAGATCAGATATGGCTGTTAACTTTCTCATTTTTGCAGGGCATTTTATCATCTGTTTATCTAGACGGGAAAATTTTGCATGGATGGAAAATGATTCCAGTTCCACTTCACAACCTGAATGAGGAGCCAAAAATCAACCCCATCATTCAAGCTGCACATATGGGATCCAGTGTAGCATCAGTGGTTACAAAATTAGAAGAAAAGCGACACAAGCCTAGTACGTCCCAAAATTATATAATGCAAGAATAATGTTACCTTTCTTATTTAGTTTTCACCATCCAGTTGAATATGGACTCAAGTCAGAATATCATTTTTTACTTTCTAGTCCTGAATGATCTTGGTTGTGCATTGACATGACTCCTTAGTCCATCGTTCGGAGAGCTAATGTCATTTGTTTGGGGCATGATTACAAGCAATGATCGAAAATAAGAAAACTAATCAGTAAGTTTTCGGTTCCTTTTGTAGGGAGTATTTCCAAAGAACCAGCATTCTATAGAGGCCAATTTACTATTGAAAAAGAACACCAAATCAACGATACGTTCATCTCATTCAATGGTTGGGGTAAAGGAATAGCATTCATAAATGATATTAACATCGGAAGATATTGGCCGGTAATTTTAATGCTGAGCTTCTCTATCAACGTTGCGACCTTTTTACTTTGTTGGTTGATTCTCTTATTCTTACACATAACTACTCCTTTCCACTACTAAGATTCCATGAATGGCTTCTTTTTGCAGTCATTTGGACCACAGTGTAACCTTTATGTCCCTTCTCCAATCCTTCGGCATGGAGAAAATGTTCTGGTATGGGATGTCTTTTCTGCACATACACATAATCAAAAGTTAAATTTTGCTCTATATACTAAGCACAATTCATCATTTTGGCTCCTCTTCTTTAATTTGGCACATTCTGTCTCTGTACTTTAGTTTTTTTTTTTTTTTTTACCAAATTGAGTCCTTGAACGATTCCTTTAACAGTATATATACTGTTAAAATGTGCATGATTGAACTATGTCTTTCAATTGTGTAATGTAGCGTGTAATAAACCAATAATGGAATCGCTTGTTAAGGTCCAGATTTTACAAAAATAGGAAGTACATGGGGACATATATGTCAAAATCAAAGAACAGGATGCAAAGAGACGAAATGTGGCAAGTGGCAAGTATAGGGCCAAATTTTTGCCTTTTCTGATACACATACATCCGAAATTGAAATTCCGAAGAAAGGGAGTCATTAGTTTCTTCTAGCAGCATTATTAGCAGTCCAGGGATGGTTCTTTATTGCAAGTGACTAATTGTATTTGTAAATGCACAGGTTATACTGGAGTTAGAATCTCCTCATCCTCGGCTTGTGATACATTCAGTCAATCAGCCAGAATTCGGTTGTGGTTCAAGTAAATCGAGTGTACATCAACTTTAATGGCATATTGCATCTACGTATAACTCTTCTTGGAAGGCGACAACAATAAGCTGAATGCGTGACCGCAATGTCTGGCATGCTCGACTTCTAACTGAAGTTCAGGCATATGCAAATGGAAAAAAAGAAAGTGTGACATGTCTCTTAGAACGTAGGGATTTGGGTGAATTAGAATACACAATGTAGGATGTTGATCAGTTGATGAGAAGAAATAAATTTGGAGATTTTTAATTATCTTTCTATGCAACCACAGCAGTTTTACTTTTCAAGTAACCTCACTTGGGTAAAACTTCATTCACTAGCTCGAATTTGTGAGCCAATTATTGTTCAGCCATTCCTGTACATTATTTGCACTCTTTTCTCGTGGCTTGGGCGTACCTAGTTTCAGCAATGCTTTTAAGTAGGGGGTACTTAAACAATTTTTGTAAAAATGTAAAGTATTTCTCATTTTGTATTGCTTTTGAAAATATTTCTGGATTTGTGACATTTTTTTCCCCAAATGTTTGTTTGGTAAGCGGATGAATGCTCAGTGGATTTCAGAATTTCAAAAGTAATCTGTCTATAACCATTGAACATTGCAAGGAGAGGCATTACTGCTTCCTTACTACATTTTAATGGGATAAATTCTACTTTGACACTAATTTTAATCCTCACTATCAGCAACAGGATCACCCTTATGCATCAAATTCACAACTTCACATCAGAGGCTTCAATCAAAATTATATCTCTATTCATTTATTTCTCTCAGTTAATGTTTTCTTGTGATCAAGATCATCACACAGCTCAAACATACATTCTGCTCCCGAGATACGCAAAGGGAACAGACAACTACAGTACAAATGCTACTACAACAGACAACAAAAGAAAAAATAACAATGATCATTTTGAAGGTGAAGGTGAAGGCGAAGAAGGATCATTGGAGTCGTGTTTTCCTCCTGACATAGCAGCACCTGCTGCAATTGACATGGCAGTTGCTGCAGCCCCTAGCTTTGCGCCTCCAGCAGCCTTCATAACACCGGCTACCTTTGCAAATATAGCCACCCCTCCAACAAGTATAGCCCTCAAAGCAACTGTTGGTTTTACCTCCATTTTTTATGGTTTCTGCAAAATACATTTGCATGTCAAACTCAAAAGATAAGAAAATTACTGAAATATTGAATGACCATAGCACATCCTGCTAAGGCAAGCAACCTGGAAGTCTGGAATGATAAGAACAAATTATTAGAAGGGACCAAAAACAATGTGAAGAACCCTGCAATGTTTCCAAAGCAGCAATTTTAACATGTATTCCAATATTTTTCTGCTACGAACCACATAGTTAGCAAAGCGCCTCGCTATGAGAATCGAGTTTCCGCTAACGCGGCTAAGTCTTGAACCTTCACACTGACCATTCGTTTTCTCAGTAGCAAAAGACACATCTTTGCCCCTTAAGTAGAAGGATAAGAGATTTTTGGTTTTATTGCTCCATGCTCGTCAAGTCAGCTTTGCTTTTTAAGACGTGAAACGGCAGCATCAAAGATGTGTATATTTACGGTTATGGTTTCTAGACTGTGTTTCAGAAAAAGTGGCCAACTTGAAGGGGCGGGTACTCTTGTGTTTCAACCCCACTATACTATTCATAGTTGTGGGCCACTGTGTACTTACAGCCTCTACAATAAGCAAGTGAAATGGGGACGGTGTTCATCAAAGCCAAATGTCATGCCTAAAGTGGAATTAAAAGTATCAGCCACTGTTATGACATGCACCTATAATTCAACAGTTTCAGCTTTTTAAAGAAAATAATATCATAGGAAAAATGTCCCTAGAAACTTGTTACCTCACTTATCATTTAAAGGTTTACGAGAAGATTACTTTCTAATAGAAACTACTTGGATCAACCAGTTCAAATCTTGCAAATTCAAAATTGTTGTATTTGAAATGCCTAATAATGTCCAAAAGGCAATCTACTCGTAACGAAAAGTACCTGAAAACATATTTTTCTTGATCAATAGTCAAAAACCCTAAAACTCCCCAATCCTCTAACTTCTGATCTTTAATTAACAATCCATTTCAATACTGTAGAAGTAACTACAGACTAGTTTAGAAACCTTAGATAGTAAGAGCGTTTTCCTCTCCTAGATTGTTGATTTACGTAACCATCTCTGCAGCTCCAGTCTACAGCCTTATTGGAAGAGATGTTGGATATGGATAGTTACAGCCCAGTTTTAGCGTTGACCTTCACCCTGAAGGGCCAAATATGAACAACTACCAAAGAAGCTAAAGTCTAACATATCATAGTTCCATCCTTCCCCTTCTCCTGATATTCTATTTGAAAACCATAAATCAATTTGAGTTAAAAAAAAAGGATGTGAACGAACAGTTTGACTATGCACTAAAACATTCCTAATATTCCCAGCTCCTTTAAGTACTATGAGAGCAATTTCACCTGATGTTGACAGAACCACGCTGCCCGTAACTCCTTCCCCTGAGTACTAAAAGAGCGATTACACCTAAATGCGAGAAAACCAGGCTGCCTGATGACTCTTTCCCCTGGAGTTCTACCAATGAACAATTTATGAAAGGCTTAATACCTCTGCCGCCCCCTGAACTTGTCCCATTTTGTCACTTAGCCCCCTCTACTTAGTGGTCAACCTATCAGCCCCCTCAACTCAAAACTTGTCATACAATTGGCCCATTTTGTGCCTACATGGCATTGAGTATACCTCCCAAGAGGCTAATCAATGCCATGTAGGCACATAAAGAGGCACTAAGTGTTACATTTGGTGAGTTGAGGGGCTGATAGGTTGGCCACCAAGTAGAGGGGGCTAAATGACAAAATTGAACAAGTTCAGGGGGGAGGCGGAGGTATTAAGCCTTTATAAAACAATCAATTGAATCTAGGAAAACCTGGAAAGTCAATGATGTGAACTTGTGCTTGCAAAATACCATGATCTTTTACACTCGCAAAAGCACAGAATGTCATTAAGTTTCAAAGAGAAAAATGACATAGGTACAAAGAGATAACAAAAGCTTTCCTCATGACAAAAGTGCAGTCTGTTATTCTTTTGTTCTTTTCTTCTTTGAACAGCCTTCATGCTAATTTACAAGACTCCTTTATTTTACATTCCCTCACTCACCCATAAGAATTTTCATTACATGTAATCTAATATTTCAATACACTAATCATCTATGCAAATAACCCTAGTTATACTATGAGAGAAAACATCCTTTGCACTAATTTCCTCCTTGATTTTGGTATAATTTATGTCAAACTTCCTTAAAAGGTAAACAATTTCAGACTATATCAGCCACAAATCAACAATTTTCAAATAATAGTAGGGACTCATTTCCTCCTTGATTTTGGTATAATTTATCATTCACTGCAATTATCTAAACTTTCCCAGGGGGATTCAAAAAGCAAGGACAATCTCATGCTGCAAATTGATTTTGTTAGTTTCCTTAACATTTTAACATGTACACAGAACAAAGAACACAAAAGGCTATTTGGACTATAGGCAAATCCTTCAAAATTTCCTACTGATGCAAAAATAGCCGAATCAAAAAGGCCCAGATCATATTTCAGCTTCATTATTCCACATAACATAAAATTTAGCATGTTTCAACACCCATGCCTGCATTCATATAGAAAGAGGACAACATAAAGCTGCGAAAGAGGGAAAGAGAGAGAAAGAAACACCTAAAATTCAAAATCGAAGAAGTCCCTTAGCAGATGATGATACAATTTGCAGCGCAGAAGAGGAAAGACGGGAGATTTTGCGGATACTTAAAGCACTCCTATTTCTGCTGAGCTACAATTAAGGTCTTGCATTTGTTAATGGCAGCGGTCCCAATTGATCTCGTGAAAAGAGGCAAAAGTCCTCTTTGGATATGCCCACAACAAATACGACATGGCGTTTAGACGTTTGCTGAAAACAGTACGGTTTATGGTTAACTATATCCAAAGTCCTCCAAATTTTTAGAAATTTCACGTTATTACCACAAATCTTAATTTCTTAGCATAAAACTTATTTTAATTTAAATAAAATTTCATCCATAGTTGTTTTATTCAGATATCAATAAATACAGTCTCCGGTGATGGCAAATGGAAGACATCCAAACAAAAAAATTCGATGTGAAAAATACTAAAAACAAGATTAAGTGTCAAAAAAGAGTACGGTGTTGTTATAATTGTATTTATATGACATATACTTTCTACACAATTATATGTCATATAAATACAATAAAAATTGTCTCGATTAAACGGATGTCCTTTATAAATCATATTAATTTATAAAAAATTAACAATCTAGTCGAAAATTGCGGATTTGTTTACACCTGATAATTATTATGTCCGAGTCGTGTTTGTGTCGTGTTATTTTCAAGTTCGCGTTAAAAAGAGTAAAATCAAACCCAATCCAAAAACTTTCATACAATCGTGTTAACATGTTTGGGTTAGTATCAATTTCGTATCGTGTTTTTGGGTTACATCTAATTTTATTATGCATATATATTAATGATAACTAAAAAAAATATAAGAAGATATGATACTATTTTTAAATATTTTATGTCATTCTTAGATTAGTATGTTAACACTAACCATTTAAAAGTTCGCTAATATTTTCTTTATTAATAAAGTGATATATAAAAACATAGGAGAATATAACAATAATTTTAAATATTTGTATTATTTCGTATCGTTCTCGGGTTAGCATATCAATCCTAACATAAAAATTTGCGTGTTAGTTTCGTGTCAACCCAAAAACGACACATTACCTACTAAGTTAAATCTAAAAAATTTAAACAGAGTGTTTTACTGTTATTTAATTCGTTATTTAATTATCACATTAGACCTTGCAAACATAAATTGTCTAAAATATTTATTATATTACTAGCACAATTACAAATAACTTGACGAAATAATAATATTTAAGTCAGCCACATATACAAGTTAATCACCAAAAAAACTGCATAAAATGCTTACTTTGTTATTAAAACATGTATAACAACCAATCAAAAAAACATATAACTACGTTATTTTATCAACAAATTTGTTTGAAAGATACTACATCTAATAGTCGAATAACTATCAAATCAGTCAGTTTAAAAATTCTATTCTATACGAGTAAATTTGCACTATTAGAAGCACATTATCCCTAATTTTAACTTCATCTCCCAAATAAGGTGGAGGATGACAATTTATTTTAAAATCCTTCATTTGATCCCAAGCAATGTGTTAGGCCTTATTTGATAATAAAAGAAAAACACTTAATTGAATAGTTTACACTTATTTATATTAAGCAAAACCCATAATTAAGTCTCTAAATTTTAGATTTACTTTTCCATATATTAAGTTATTAATCATTGTTGAATTCGTTGTTGATCTAATCCTTTTCTAACTCTTCCATCCAATTTGCTCTTAAAACTTAAAGATGAATCAACATAATGACGTGTAATTTTTTTGCCATATGGAAACTCATGAATTGAAAACTAATTGATGACTAGGCAATGTAATTATAGCTATTTATCAATAAAGAAATTTGAAACAAGGTTTACTAGTCTACTCTAACAAAAATTGACAACTTCATAAAAGCCGAGAGAGAAAGAGAGAGAAATGGAAGAAGATAGGTAGTTGTTCTGATTCAGGAGAAATTATTAGAAGCATCCGGTTCTCTATATCAAATGGAGGACATTCCATATATATTTGGATACGTGTAATATGGACTCACGTAAATTATAAGAGTCTTCACTATTTTAATTATTATGTAGGGTCACAATACACGTGTCCAAATATGAATTAGGGGTCCTCCGAATGACATGGAACACCAAGTGTTTAATATAAGAACTCCTGATTCGGTGGTGCAAGTTGGTGAGAGAGTTAATATTCATACCTATGAGGAAAAGTCAAATACTTAGTGATGTGGTAAATGGATTCAAACCCATCAAGTGTAGTAGAAGGGCGGAGATAGACCCATGAAAGGCCCAACCTTCGACATTCCTAAACAACCAATGGCCTAAGCCCAATAGAGTACCAAAACGATCCAAACTCATCCATGGCCAAAAAAGGCAAATTTTAAGGGAATTAAGGATGTTCCATCTTTATCCGACGCATATAAATATTACATCTGAGCTTCCAAGGAAGGGATTCAGGCTATCTTGTTCTCTTTATACTATTATAATTTCTCTCTAACTTGATGACTGAAGTGTATTCAGGAGACTGCCCCCGACGCAGACTAGAGCATTCCAAAAAGGAAAAAGAAGTCAATCTCAATACCTTATTATTTGGTGCGGTGAGCATGAACAAACATTCTCTCTTATCATTCACTATGAACAAAGATAGCGAAAATGACAGAATCTCCTCCTCCTGAAATCTCCCTCACGAAGGAGATAGTCGAAACTAGTGGGCAAGCAAAAGACAAAGAAAATGAGAACCATTGTATGAAAAACCTTTGAAGATAATGTTTGTATTTAGGCAGACTCGGAGGATGAAACCATAGACCCCACTGCAAAACTAATGGAGACTCTTCAGAGTTTCCAAGCCACACAAGTCTGGTACGATGAGATCTAAAGACACATGATCGAGACTCAAAATGTGATCCATGAGTATAACAAAAACTTTAGGAATTCCTCTGAGTCAAAAACCTGTCCGAATAGGAATTGTGTTAAACCTAACCAATCAACTTACAGATGCGATGGACTCCCCACAGGAGCCCAACCTTTAGATGAGCATGCCACCACAAGCACTCACCGAGCACTCAAAGTTCAATACAAGACATCGTTTGACCAAAAGGACACTTGGAAAACAAAGTTCTAAAGGTTCCTAAATAGGAAAGCCTTGGATGCGGTCATCAGAGGCCAAGTCACCTCAAGTAAAACCCTTTTGGTCCTCCCGATCATTGAGTCAAAACTTTCAGTAAAATTAGAAGACTCTTAAATTGCCTTTATATACCAAATTCGAATATCACATTGAGCAATATGCCGCATTCATGAGTATAGTCTATCTATACTCCAAGGAAGACCATGTCATGTGTAAGGTTTTTCCGATGACCTTGGTTGGGGTGGTGCAACAATCGTATAACAATGGTATAGAGGGAAGGGGGGGGGGGACGGAAGAACGTAATCCTTCAGCGGGCTTATCGGGTCGAAGACGATATCTTTTTTAGAGTTGAAATTATTGAAGAAGCTAGTTTCAATGTCTATCTCTCTCCTAATCATTATTTAATTCTCAACTCAATAAATATCAACGTGGTAAAAAAGTTCCACATCATGTTGATTTAAAATTAACATGAGGGTTAAAAAAGGACTAATCAATAACAAATTCGGTAATTGAGAGTTAAAAAATAAATATCTTATAAACTTGAAAGATTTAATTAATTTAAAAATTAATCCAATATTTTTTTAATTTATCTGATTTCTTAATTCAAAATTCGTTACACTCTTTAGGTGAATTTTTCATCAATTAAAGCTTTTTGCGTATATCAGTTTTCGAATTTTAGAATGAGATTAAGTGACTTAAATTTTTAACCACTTAAACCAATCTTTTTTTATAATACCACTCTAACCAATCTTAATTTATACTTAATTAAGTGTTTTTTATCCTTAAAATATGCTTTGCTTTTATTTTAAGTGATGTTTGGTAATTACAATTATTCTCAACTAGTTAAGTTTTTTTTTGAACCAATTAGTAAGTTAAAAATTAGTCATGTTTCAAAAAAAAAAAAAAACAAAAAAGAGTTAAAAATTAGTCAAAGTATTTATTTATGAAACAACAACCATATCATTTAATATTTTCTAACGTTTTTTTTTTAGTTTTTTGGTCATCATCATCTTGTGACGGCAGCGGCAAATTGAACAAAATTGGTTCATTCCTATAATTTCTGCGACTGTGGTCTGCGATTCAGGTAAGGAAGAGAGAAATGGATCATTCGTATACAGCAGGAGCGTGGACAATGATCCCCAACGTGCCATCCCACAGTAACTCACCTGCTCATTCTAATCAAGACCAATTTTACCTCCATCAACAGTCTCAACAGCAGCAGCAATTTAATCAACTTCAACAACAACAATTTCAGCAGCAGCAACAGCGTCTGGTTCAACAACAGCAGCAGCAGCAGCAGCAGCAGCAACAACAACAGCCACCACAAAATCAACATCACCAATCACTCGCTTCTCACTTCCACCTTTTACATGTGAGACCTAACTCTTTCCCCTAATTTGTGTTTCTTTTGATGTTTTTGATTCCAAATCGAACAATATCTATGCGTTATATGATGCAGCTGGTCGAGAATTTTTCTGAAGTTATCGATAATGAAACTCGAGATCAGCAATCTGATGCTTTGGTCTGTTGTCGTTCTTTTACCTAATTTTATTTGCTTTAATGGGTTATATTTTACTATTGCGAAACTGGCATGAACTGTTGAAAAGTTGCTGATTTTATTTCTTTTTAGATTAATGAGTTGAACAACCACTTTGAGAAGTGCCAGCAGCTATTGAATTCGATTTCCAGCTCCATTAATGCAAAAGCTATGGTAATCATCCAAGTCCTATTTTTGTTACTTAGTCCTTTTTTCAACCGTTTATGAGATATTTTTTACTTTCATACTTGGTTTGTCTTTGTAATGGTTTCAGCTCACGAAACAAGAATATGAAGAAATTTGAAAGTTTAAGTTCCAACATTTGATGTCATTTCTGATGAAGTTGCTATTGATTAATGGCCTAGTCCATGGCAAACGTGTTTGGAAAATCAGATGAAATAATTTAGCTTTTATGAGATAATAAGGATATTCTGATTCTCAGTTATTTCCTTCCAATATCAAAATTTGTGGATTGAGTTGTGGCCTTAAGTTTCTTAGCTATTTAAGATTTTCTTGGTATGATTTATGGTCATCCCTCTGATGTATTGATGCAGACTGTAGACGGGCAGAAACGGAAGCTGGAGGAAAGCGAGCAATTACTAAATCAACGGAGGTTTGTGATAAGTAATTCAAGACTTTTTCTTTAGTTATTAGTTTCAATTTGCTATTTACACGAATTGATCTATTCCAATAACAGGGATCTCATAAGCAAGTACAGAAACTCAGTTGAAGAGCTTCTCAAGTCTGAGCCATGACTTCCTGTTGCCTGGCATGGGTAAGAGCTTACAATAATAGAACCAAGTTTCTTTACTAAATGAAGATTTGAGAGCTCTTTTTACTTGAAGAGGAACCCTTGTGTTTCGGACAGTGGTTGAGCTTTTGCAATTGTATATTATAATATTGAAGATCACATGAAATTTATAGTTAAAATCTTGTTTATGATAAGATATTTCCTACCATTTTCTGTTTTATGGCAGGTCAAATATAGTCTTAGGCATAGGTTTTATAGCTTCTATATATTGTGTTTCTGAGGTTCAGATCCTTTTCTATTTGCTTATTCCCTTGCTAAACTACACCAGACTTGGTTACACTGGTTGTGAATCTGGCAAGTGGCCTGTGAAATTGCTGTGGTTTCTACTTGAACTTGTAATACTATCATGAACAAAATATTATTGCATCTTTGAGCTGCCTAATGCAATGATAATCATTCAAAACTTCATCTTATGTATCCATAAAACTTACCTTTGGTATATAGAGATGCTAATACACATAAAAGGTAATATGGGAATTAAGGGACTCGTGATTTGGAGCCAAGAGAGTTAGTTATAGGAGAGAGAGTGCTTTATTTAGTATATATAGAGGTGTAGAGTGAGAAGGAGGGGGTAGGAAGAATTGTCTCGTAAGCACATTTTTAGTGTTTGGCTCGGTTCTTTGAGCAGAGAGAGAAGTTTATCTTCCTGTGGGAGTTGAGACCTTTCTCAGCTCAATTTATCTTTCAGTTTCTGTCAATTTTTAGTGTTCAAGCTTATCAATACAATTCTATTATTCCTATTTGTTGTGTGTGTTCTGTTTACATTTCTATCAGTGCTATTCACATTTTAGTACTCATCTAAGAAGGCTTGTTCTTATTGTATAACAATGGAGTAAATATACAATTCCATGACTTGTTTCAAGCAACAAAAAAGAGTTGTAGTCTTCCAAAATCTTCAACGTTTAAGTACTTTTGATGAATTGAAGTGCATTTCATTTTGGAACAGCCAAACATAACTTTTTTTAAGGTAAGATTTCAAATTAGCGTTGTTATTTTCAGGTGTGGTTCCGAGAGAGCATGGAATGCTATTGTTCAAGGTCTGAATGGAAAGGCAAGGTTGAGTGAGTCTGGAATCAGATTCAGCTCTGTCTATTTTACTCCAGATGGAATTTCCCAAGTATAGCATTTTGATGCCCATCTGTTCATTCAGTCAGAGTTCTCGGATCTCCGGTAATGACAGAACGAAAATTGCTGACACTTGTAGTTGTAGTCCAGTGCTTATGTTATATAGTAGTTACACTTCCATTTTGGTAACATTCACCACTCTATTCATTACTTACAGCCGCATAAACGTCTATTCCTAACTCTCTTTCAGAATGCACCACTTTTTTTTTTTTTTTCTTTCTTTCTTAATCACTTGCTTTTGTTACGACTTGCAATGGAAAGTACAAAATACTAATAATAACAACAATCAAATTGATCTCAAGGTAAATTCTAAAAGAAAAACCTTTGTGGTTACACGAATTGTTAGACGCATGTTTGTGCTTTTTTTGTGATAAAGAATAATTGAGGTTTTTCGTTTTGCTAAAATCGACGCATATCCCATATTTAAATCCATTGGAAGGGGAAGGAACTATGTTGGAATTGGCTTGGAGTGCTGTTTGAGGTGGAAAGTGTTTTTCTTGGGTTGAGTTGCGAGTGTTTTTCTCCGATTCAGTTGTGCACATGAGCAGGCTAATGTCTTGGCTTATTGGTTAGCCTCTCGGGCTATTAACCTTTCTCAAACCGCCTACTAATCTTTCTCAAATAGAAATTTTTAATCAAATGAATTTGTTTAGTTACTAGATTTCGACTTATTATGATTTTGATCTCCAGAAAAATACTCATGGAATTCATTTGACCAATCAAACTCAAAGTCTTATGTGAATATAAGAGCTTCTTTAAAAAATTGGTTGTGTATTTTGGAGAAAACTCTTGAATTATTGTATTTTTCATGTTTTTTTCGTTAACTCAGCATAGTCAAACTCCGGAATCTTTTTGTGTTCGATTAATCAAGTTTGAAGTAGATAAGACATGTGTCACTTTAAAGTTTAATATAAGCGATTATTAGAGTTTTTTTTTTCTTCTCTCAAACTAACTCTAATTACTGGCATAAAAAAAAAAAAAAAATTAGAGGGTTAGTTTGTTTCAACTTTTCGAAACAGCGTTTAATGTGTCAATCCAAATCACAAAAAATATAGTTTTTTTTTTGTTAGGTATATACAACAACTTTCATTTTTTTTATGAAAACAGTAGCATTTTTTGGAGGTTTTCAGGAAAATCTAATTTTTAGATATTTTCATGAAAAACTGTTTATATTTATTTTATGTTAGATAAAATAATCCTTCTTATTTTTCACAAAACACGTTTCTTCTTTAATGTTATTCTTATTTCTAATATTATTTCTGAAAATAAGTTTTACTCCATTCAAAAAAAAATATTATTTCTAATTGTTATTTAATTATTTTTATTAATTTAGTTATTACATTTTTATAATTTATTTATTAATTAATTTAAAACATGCCGTTATTAGGTTTTTTACATAGTAACACAACATTTTATCATAATTTTCAGTAGTAATTAATCTGCAAACAAGAAACAACTAAATACGACTGTAAACGACTAATAAAAATAGCAAAAAAACCGAACTAAAAAGACCCTTAATGAGATAAGTTGATTAACTAATCCTCTTTATCACGTAAGAAAACAAAAAATTCTCTTTGTACATCAAGAAGCCTCAACTTGGTGCTTTCCTTTCCCCTATATAAAAAAAGTAAATTACATATTATTGAGTTTCGTATTTGATTTTAATTAAGTTACAGCATAAATTATGTATAAAAACTTACTAGAATATTGATATGAAAAGACGTTCCATATATATTAACTAAGCACTATGTTAACAAGAACGCGATATTTAAAAAAAATATGACTTGTGATGTGCGATATAGCTGTCATATATCTACCACGTCACTTATAAAAGTTCACATATATTTATCATGACATTGATCGTAATGTCTTTATTAAAACCAAATGTGAAATTAAGTGTGTAGTAAAAAATTAATTACATATAGTCACCGGAGTAGAACGAATTTAGTTTCAACTTACAAAACAATACAATCTTAAGTACAGGGGCGGATATAGAAGGGTCAAAAGGGGCATTTGCCCCCCATTCCGTTAAATTTTTTTTTTAATTCAAAATTAAGGGTTAAAGTACAAAAATATCCCTAATGTTTTAGGTCAGGAGCAATTTTATCCCTAACATCTAAAATGGTACAATTTTATCCCTAATGTTGGAAGCCAAGAGCAATTTTACCCCTAACGTTGATAAATTAGCTCAATTTGAGAAATAATTCATCAAACTGTCTTCTCGGTCATGAATAATAGTGTCTGAAATTGATCCAATTTATCAACGTTAGAGGTAAAATTGGTGCAAAATTACAAAATTGATATTCAATTGGTGCAAAATAAAGAAAAAAATGACTGTATTTTATAATAGTGTCTGAAATTGATCCAATTTATCAACGTTAGGGATAAAATTGCTATTGGCTACAAACATTAGGGGTAAAATTGTACCATTTTAGATGTTAGTGGTAAAATTGCACCTGACCCAAAACGTTAGGGATATTTGATGCGTAACAACCCGAGAATCCCGGAAATGGATGATTACGAGTCAGAAACATTATAATTTACGTTTTTTATCAAAAGAAATCATGAAAATAATGCATGACAATTGAACGATTTTGCATTTTTCGTCACCAAAAATTGAACAATTTTGCATCTTTTGTCATAAAAAATTGAACAATTTTACATTTTTTGTCTAAATTTTTTTTACGTAAAATTTTGCCCCCCGCTCCCTCAAATCCTGGATTCGCCACTGCTTAAGTATATCGTTTACCAGACGGTGTAATTTCAAGCCTCGTTAGAGGGTGAATAGAGTATGAAATTACATAATGAAAAAAACTCATTTTTTGTTAATAAAACTTAACAAGTGATTATTTGATTTCTTTTTCTCCTCGCTTAGGGAACGGGACTGCACATGTTGTTGCACGTCATGTCTGTTCCAATACTAGCTTTTTTCATTTTTCTCTAATTCCTAATCGGCTAGGAGATGCTCTTTGTAACGATTCGGTTTCATTCGCTCTTTTCAAAAAATAATTATTTTCTAGTGTTAAGAGTAATAGCTGATGTATTAAAGTCATTACTTCCAACTTCCTTATACGCCAGAAATCATAAAAATTAGTATCACAATGAGGATTCGATTGGAAGATTGCCAAAACTTCAGGGGCCAAAGTTAGATTATAAATTTACATTTACCATCCTATTAACAATAGAACGTAGCGTCGTTTGTAAGCCCTCTAACAGTATCGACATTGTTTCCTAATCCTAATTGGAATGAGTTTCTAATCTTTACATGGAAAGGACTAAACAAAACACAAACTATATATAAATCTATACCATGTTTTCTTCATTAATTCACTCGTTTATGTTTATTAAACTCATGATGACACTTTTATTTACTCTTTGTTGCAAATATGATTGCAAATAAATTCAACTTTGAAAGCCTCAAAACCAGCAATATCCAACCCAAATGCATCGATCAAGTTCCGAAAAATAATTTCAATCATAGCAACAAAACAACACTCAAACTTACCATTGCCTCTTTCTACATACCGAAGACCAACAAAGCGAGACCACAAGGCGAAGATGCGCACTTCATTTGTAAAGCAAGTAATGTCATTGGTGTCGTTGATGGAGTTGGCGGTTGGGCTTCTCAAGGCATAGAGCAGGTAAATAAGCTCAACAGCTCATGTAAAACTCTCTGTATGCACTACGCAATCAAAATAAAGGCTCGATCAATCCAGTAAGAGTCATATAGAAAAACTTGTTCTAAAGGATCGTCGACAGCTTGTATTATTGCTCTTAACGACTATAATGTGTTGCGGTATGCGAATTTGGGAGATAGCGGATTTATTCTGTTTAGAGACAAAAAAATTCTGTATCAATCGCGGGTTCAACATCATGAGTTTAACTGTCCAGTTAGGCAGTGGTAGCAGGGATACTCCAAATTTGGCTTACAAGGAAGAGATTCATGTGGAAGATGGGGATATTATTGTTGCCGCGACTGATGGATTGTTCGATCAGGTGTATCCGTGTGAAATTGAGAAGATTTTGAATTGTAATAAAGGCAATGATGTTAACAAGTTAGCCTCAGAAATTGCTGAATGTGCTTTGGTTAATTCAATGGACAAATGTTACTATTCTCCTTTCCCTAAAGCTGCTGAAATGGAGAGATTTAAGTTCAAAGGGAGGAGGCAAATACGATGATATTACACTGGTTGTTGCGAACATTGAACCCAACTTATCTCCGTCTATATTGATTACTTATCAAATTAATCAAATTATGTATTCTGATATAACTTGAAAAATTACAAAACATCCATGAATCAATCACTATGATGAAATGACTAATTGTGTAGAAGGCATATACTTCCTGGTTTCGACTAAGTCATCTGCTTCAAACTTGACATCATTAATATCCAGTAACGGCTTAATATCATCGCAATCATCGACGAAATTAGGCTGTTTAAGATGCAGAGATGAAGATAATATCGTAGAAGGTGAATTGACACTAGTTGAATTAGACTCTTGAATAGTTAAAGAATTGACATTATTGTGCAACTGTTGATAATCTTGAACATACTCTTGTTCATCTTGAGTCGAACATTGGGGATAACTAAATTGCATCATAGAAATAGAAGAAGGATCATAAATAGTCTCTGCACCGTTGACATTAACCATCTCACATCCTAAATTGGCTGAATCGTCAGTTTCAACTTCGAGCATATGAAGCTGTTGAGTTTGGGCGCGACAAATTGCTAATTGATGAAGAACAAGATCGAGTTCGGCCTGGTGAAATTCAATCTGGCGTTGAAGATCACGAATGATTCGATAACATCCTCCAACAGGATCGTTAGCACGAACATCAGATTGGAAGATAATAGTACGCATAGCTTCGTCTTTGTCAGGTTGATTTAGGTTCTTGATGATTTTAGTAATGTTACTTACGCCGAATAATTTATGTGCAT
The DNA here is from genome assembly GCF_963576675.1 of Euphorbia lathyris. Taxonomy (NCBI): domain Eukaryota; kingdom Viridiplantae; phylum Streptophyta; class Magnoliopsida; order Malpighiales; family Euphorbiaceae; genus Euphorbia; species Euphorbia lathyris. The sequence goes on from NC_088912.1 coordinate 83,732,405, forward strand.
TAAGAAATTGGCGTTGTCGATCGTGAGGAAAGTAAGGAGCGAGAATACAGTCAGGAGCACACTTTCTTCTCTGGTATTTGCAGGCAGCGCAAGCTTGGGTTGTGCCATTGCCAATCCTTGGAATACTCATAATTAATTGAGAGAAATAGGTTGCGTTGCCGGGGATATCTGGCTTTCTTTTTTTTCTCTGAGAAGCGAAGAAAACGAAGGAAAATGGGAGATGGAGAGAGATGGGAGGAGAAGAAACAGAGATATATTGTTTGAAAAAGATAACAAATTCTGTTAACCGATGATAATTTTGGATTAATCTAACAGCTTGGAATAGGGGTTTGAAATTTCTTCTACTTAATTTAATTTAATTATAAATTAATTAAAGCCTAAATTTAGTTTTGGTATTGAGTTTGTATATATTTAGTAAATTTGGACCTGTTTAGGACGATTTCAAATATGAAAGTGAAACCAATCATTAATGTTCTAGAAAAAGCACAGACATTCCAATGTTATTTTCACAACTTTTTTTTTTTCAACTTTTGAGTTTATCTTCATGAGTTATACATATATATACTGTTCAAAACGAAGTCCGCCTCGATCGTCTAGGTTCCGTAGTCGTTCGAAATCGAGAATACGTCCCGATTTTTTCCAAATAGTCCTTCTAAAGGTTTTTTTTTGCTCATTGCCGATTTTTAACCGCTTGGGTTCTGCCTAGACCGTCTAGACGCTACCTAAATGACTTGTGAATTTATTTTTTGTTTATTATAATTCACTTTTGAGTTGTTTCAATATATTGTTGTTGAAATATTGATGTTTGCACATTTTTAAAGACATAAATATACGTGTTTTTCTATATTAAATAATTTTATACTATTGTTTTTAGATACTATAATACACATTAATTGAATTTATATAATAATTTGTTGATTAACAAAGAAAAAATATAAAAATAATACAAATCCGATTAATTCTTGAGGATCCTGTTCGTTCGACTAGCGTCTAATATTTTTTACAACCTTTTATTTATATATATATATATATATATATATATATATATGAATTAGTGAAGTTTGAAATATGTTTCATACAAATAATTTAACTTTATTATTTTTTATGGGATCAATACAAATCTCTCCTATAGTTGCTAGGATAGAACGGATTTTACCATTCGCTATTTGTAATTTTAAATTTAACATTTATAATGATAGTGAAATTGTATTAGCTACGAGTTGTTTGCTCCGGATAATATATTACCAAACTCGGACCAATAGGTCTTGTCTTTGTGTATACTGTCAACAAGGAAGATGGCATCACAATCAAAAATTATATTTGTGCAGTTCAGAGATAAAGCCCACTTAATCGCAACCCGAAGCATCACAGCCTCGACAACTCGTGCCTATGCAACAAACACTAGAAAATAATTAAGGGATAAGGTACAAAAATACCCCTAACGTTTACTGCTAGGAGCAATTTTACCTTTAACGTCTAAAATAGTGCAATTTTACCATAATGTTGACAAGTTAGGTCAATTTAAGAAATAATTCATCAAATTGTCTTTTTCGGTCATGAATCTTATCATCTACAGTTCATAATGTGCATCATTTTATCACTAATTAATAACAAGTCACAAACATATGATTAAACGAGAAAAAAAATAAAAAATAAAAAAAATATAATGCATTTTGTACAAGATGGAAACAAATTCAAATATTTCACCGAATTTAAAAATTTTAATTTTCAATTCTATTATTAAATCACAAAAAAATATGAAATCTTTTTTTTTAGAATCAACACACATGCAGTTGGTGCAGAATAAGAAATAAAATATCTGCATTTTATAATAATGTATGAAATTAATCTAATTTGTCAATGTTAGGAGTAAAATTTAAGGACGTTTTAAGGACCTGAGTGGCGTGTTTCGATGTGTGAGGCACTATAGCTGAGGTTTTCGATCTCCGTCTTTTGACAGACCATATTTTTGCAATTTAATTGATTTTTTGGAGTATTTCATTTAAGTTTTTGGGTGGACATAATATTTATTTTGATTTTTTAAATATTTGAAAATTATTTGAAAATTACAGAAAATAATTTTAAATTTCTAACAAATGTAGAAAATTAAAAAAAAAAATTGTAGAAACTCTAAAAAAATTATTTGGAGCTAAATAGAATTAATCAAAATATGTTTTTGACTAATACAAAGATACAAGTAGACGTACTTTAATCTTTTTATATTTTCTATATAACAATTATGGCTATCATTGTTTTGAGTTCATGTTATTGTTTGATATTCTAACTAAATTATGAGATTAAAAATTTGAGAAAGGAAATCAAACATTGTAAAATGAGTCGGTTTGTCAGAAGAAATGAAGTAGTGACAATATTGTCTTATATAATAAAGCTGCAAACATTAATGCAAGAAATTATTATGGCCGGAGATTTAGCTTGTGGACTAAATGATAAACTGCTCTTCAATAGATTGAAGAAGTCATTTTCAGTCCCGAATATGAGAGTGTTTGTTAAATGAAAGTTAGATATTTAGTAGAAAGTGTTAGAGTCCAACGTATTAACTTTTTTGGTATTTTTTTTTAACATAGAGGATGTACAATTCCTAAGGGTTGTCACGTTTTTAAAGCTTTAGTTTCTGTTTCTTAAAGAGAAAATAGAAAAATGATTGTGTTTTCTAAAAAAAAAAAATGGAGTATTTACATGACATGGAAGAAAATGAGGATTCAATAGGTGATCTAAGAATGGGGGATTTAGTCCGTTATTCTAGCTAGAAACATGTTTTTTTTAGTATAATCAAACAGAAAAATAATAAAGCGGGGAAATGTTTTAGCAACAATTTTTGAAAAAAATTCCCCTCTTCATATGCTATTTTTTCAACGGTTGATCGTCGGTCAACCAACAAATGGACCAAAATGACCAGCCAACACAGCACACGAACTTCGATGAAGCTTTACTTTCACTTTTTATGTTCAAATTGTGAACCATCAGTTGTATAGCAATTATAACAAGATAAAGAAGAACTCTATGTATTACTATAAACCAAATTGAAATCCTAGAAAAAGTATAAGAAAAAAACTAACCTTCAGCTGTCTCGAAAAATCTAAAACTTTGGACATATCATAACTTTTTCTTTAAAAATTGAAATTGCATTCCTTAAATCGAGTTGGAACCCTTATAAAAATTAAAATGAGTTTTGAGAATAAACCTAAAGTTTACACCTCAACCTAATTTTTTTTAAGGCCAACTGACAATTTTTTAATGTAATAATATGTAACTATATTGTTTTAATATATCAATGTATCAAATATTGAAATAGTAAAATAACTTGCAATATTATACATATAGTAATTAGAAGTGTTGATGAGTATGTTGACTTGTCTTTTAGGTTGGAACTAGATGTGTATATTTGATGTTGAGCCTAATTTGACCCGAGATTGCACGTAAAATGGATTGAGCTTATAATTTTTTCAAAAATTCAAGTCCAACTTGATCCGCCTTTACATTACGAATCAAAAGAGAATTTATTTTGAGATCCTAAAAATATAAACAGTTTTTTTTTTTCAATAAAGCAATAAAATCCTAAAATAAGACTCAAACAAGGAAGCAAAGAGTGAAGTGCCACAAAATAATTAACGTATCAAACATCACCAAATATAGTAAAATAATTTGTAATGTTATACATATAACAATTAGAAGTATATATATATATATATATAGAACAATTAGAAGTGCTTATGAGTTTATATTGGCTTGTATTTTACGGGTTAGATTGTCCATAAATATAAACACTAAAAAAGTCAAGTCTAATTTGACCAGTCCTTATATTATATATTTTTTTTTTCTTACCTAAATGTAATTTTTTTTTTTTTTTTGAGAAAAGTAATTATTTTTTTTCTTTCTTTCTTTTAAATATTTTTATTTGTTTAAGGTTATATTGGTTAAGTTTTGCTGAATTTATTAATTAAATTTTAGTTTGTTATATTTTTATTATTCATAATCATATTTTAGTTTTAATTTTAATTTATTATTTAATATATATTAGTTGGTAAGCTGGATTGGATTTGAAAATTAGTTCAATTTGATCAATAATGATTCGAGCCAATGTAAAACAATACGGATTGAGTTTTGACAAAATAATAATTACATGTTAAGTTCGATTAGATTGAACTCCAGTGTAGTCTAATCTAACCTATGAAAAAATCTAATAATAATAGCAAAAATTATTTGTAACCACAAATATAATATATACATTATGAAATTAAAATTATTACATAAATAAAATTTTCTTCATCTTTAGAAAAATATTTTCATGGAAGGATAACATTATTGTTTTCATTAATATAATTATATGGTATATGGAGACAATAAATAGTTAATTTTAATAAAATTTAAGAATTTTATAATTTATTTTTTATTAGCTATATTCTCTTCGAACCAAATAAACCGCGAGCTTGAAAAGTTATTCAAAATAAGAGTATTCGAGAAAGGTAGTCAAATCAAATATTCAAATTAAGTCAACGATACGAGAATTAATTTAGTGCAATCAGTTAGCTATAAAAGGAGTATTTGAGAAATGGTATGACTCTACTTTTACTTTTACTCTATTGAACCAAATCCTATATTCTTCCTCTATCTCTCACTCTCACCATGTTTTTCCAGTCTCTCATTGATTTCTGTTCTAGGGTATTATCTCCTCCTTTTCCGGTAATGGCTAACCAAGTCCGGTGCGGCAGCGCAACAACCGATGTGGATATGGTTCGTCCAGTTCCTCATCAATTGGATCAGACAAAAGTCAGTTTCAATTTCAATTTCTTCTTCTTATGTAAATTAATGGATTTCAGAAATCCTAATATCACCTGTTATGGTTATATAAGAAAGCACAGCTTTCTATATTTTGGTGTTTGTTCTATGAATAAAAATTTGATCTTGTCCATCATTTTTGTAACAAATATTTGACCTTCATATCTGTTCTTATAAACCAGGATATCTCGGAAACTGATCAGGGAGCAGCACCAGCACCAGCAGCTCCACAGGATAACTCGAAACCTGATCAGATAGAAGCAGACGGACCACTTCCACAGGACAACTGGGAAACTGATCAGATAGCAGCACAAGCACCACTTCCATATAGATCTGCTCAAAACAGGAAAGACCCCAAGATGTTCATACGAGGAATTCCAACAGAAGGGCGGATAGACAGATTACATGTTTGTGATTTAAATACTGGTGTTGAAGAGAAGATGGAGAAACCGTATAAAAATAGTGCTAAGCCATATGGTTACTGCAATGGTTTAGTCCTTTTGCTTGTTGATTCATCCAGACTTGTTGTATGGAACCCCTCCACCCAGCAGTATCGAACACTTCCTCGTTGCCCTATCAAAGTCCCACAAGGTGGCCATTGCAATAAAACCGCAATGGGTTTGGGTTATGATTCGACTACTGATGAGTACAAGGTTGTGCTTATTGAAGAAGTGAAAACAGATAATAATGTTCTTGATTCACAAGTTTGGATTTTCGGGCTGAGGTCGAATTCCTGGAGGAGGAGTAGTCAGACGTTTCCTCACAAAAGAGATAAATTTGCATACTTTGGACACTTTGTTGATGGCTGTCTAGACCAAATAGGCTTGAATATGCTCTTGTTGCATTTGATATGGAGAAAGAAACGATATCTGAAGTGTCTGAACCTCTTTATCCATACAAAAGCCGAATGCCTGAGACTGATATACATGTTCTAGATGGGCGTTTATGCATGAGTTTCTTCTCTTGGAACCCATTGGAATCTGTGTTTTATGTGAGGGAGAAAGATGGGAAATGGAATGAACTATTTTCTATTACACCTGAAATACCATTACTGTTTGATATACACCGGTTTAAGAAAGTGAAAGTTTTGGGATATTGGAAGGAAGGAGAAAAGATCATGTTGGGTCTTGGATTTAAGTTTATAGTATTGTATGATCCTAAAGAGAAGACATTTGCAACAACCGAAAAGAGAAAACTAGTTGATGATGACGATGATGATAAAGGACTTTGCTACTATCCATTCATTTGTCATCAAAGTCTCGTGTCTGTACAGGTTGAACCATTATCAGGACGGAAAAGGAAAAACAACAGCCTTAATGAAATTGATGCTAAGAGAAGAAGGAGATGATCCATATTCCATGTCTCTTTCTTTCTATGTATTTTATAAAGGCTAGTTAAATGTTTATCTGGATTTTGAAGAAAAATTGTTTAAAATTACATATCTTTTTTGCTATTTTTTTTAGTTATTTCTGCTAATACTAAATCAACTGATATGACTCCTATTTTTGCTGGGGAATTTGAATTAAAAACATCCAGTGGATATGGCTAATTCTGCTTGCATGAATATGGTAAGTGGACCATCATTTAGGTGGATATTACTTGTTTAAATATTTATTTTTTAAATATTCATTTGACTAATAAGGAAAATACTGAAAAAAAATAGAAAAGGAAATCAACCATGAAACAAATAATCAAGCAAGGAATATGGTAAAAAAACGAAAATGGTAAAAAAAAATTAGTGGAAACATGAATTTTAATTATTTAATATTTATAAAAAATTTACAGAATTTTAACAAATTATTTGTTCATGTGGTTTAACGCTATATCTTAACTCGTAAAAAAGGTACATATTCATAAGTAAAATGTTAAAACAATTAAAAGAAAAGCTTAATATACCAAGAGTCCCTAAATTTATAAAATGTCTCGTTAGTCCTCTCAACTTGCTTAAAATAATTTATTGATCACCTAAATTTATTTAAAGTGACTTATCAGCCTCCGAATTTGCTTACAGTGATCCATTTTCCATCTAAACTTATTTAAAATGATATACATTTTAATTTGTCACGATATGTAAAAAGAAAATTCAAAACTTAAAAAATAAGGATAAATTCGTGATCTAAGTCTTTAAAACAAATTAATTTTCTGTTTTGTACATTTTTATGGTGTTTCTATAGATTTGTAGACTTAATCATAACGTTTTAAGCAAGTTTATAAAGCCAATGAGATACCATATAAATTCAGTGAGTCAATCAGCTTTTTAGACAAGTTCAGATGATAATTGATGTATTAAGCCTAAAAAATTAACTTTTAAACTTTCATTAATATTAAATATAAACTTAATTTGAGACAAAAATGTGTTGCGTAATTTTCTCTTTAAAAAAATAAAGGAGGGGGTTTTCATTCTAAATCTAGTAAAAACTCAATTAATTTAAGCTTCTTTTAGGTGTCATTTGGTTAATGGAATGAAATAGAATAAGTATTATTAAAAAATTGAATAGGGATAATAGAACGGAATTGATATTCCTTAGAAATAATTATTCTTATATTTGATTAATAGAACGAGATTAATATGAAATAACTATGTTGTTGTTCAAAATACAACTTTATCCCTCAAGTGTAATTTCCTATTGATTTTCAAATTTTAATTATAACTATAAATTATTCAAATATTTAATATATATTATTTAGGGATAAAAATGAAAACGATCAAGACAGAAAAATGCGAAAAAAAACGTGAAAACGGTACAAACTTGAAAAATATGAAAAAATAGTTAAAACGTGAAAAACGATAAAAACACGAAAAATGAAAAAAAAAACAGGAATGATAAGGGTAATTAATTTATTAGTCCCTATATTTTGATAAAACACACTGTTTAGTCCCTGTATTTTTAAAAACACATGGTAAAGTCTCTAACGTTTTTCTCGGTGAACTGTTTAGTCCCTAACGTTTTTCTTGATGAACTGTTTAGTCTCTGCCGTTAGACTCTCATGAAGATTCTGTTAGTCAATTTGGATTTGCGTTCTTCTTTTCCTTTATTTTCATTTCCTTTAAACTATAATGCATCATGAAATCAACTTTGAATGTTCTTCTTCTTGATTTTCTTCTTAATCGTTCAAATTCGTAAGCATTGAGTCTGTTCTTTTTCTTGTTCTCCGTACAAATAGCCCTTCTTCTAAATTGGATTTCCTCTTCTGAAGTTTGAAGGTAAATAGTAAAGGATAATTTAGTAATTTCCGAAGTCATAAACGGTAAAAAATCTAACAAACAGACGGAAGGACTAAACAGTTCACTGATAAAAAAGGTTAGGGACCTTACCATGTATTTTTGAAAATACAGGGACTAAACAGTGTGTTTTATCAAAATATAGGGACTAATAAATTAATTACCCTAATAACAATAATAATATTCAAATTGGATTTAATTAGTTAACTATTTGCATAATATGGTAGTTAATACTGGTTGTACATATATACCATATATAACATACATAACTTGAAATTAATAATTACAATTTTTGATTTTTTTTTATAGTTTGACCAATTTATTAGTTCGAGACTCATCAGACATCTTTTAGTAGGATTGTAATCGAGCCCGAGCCGAGCTTTGGCTTGCTCAAGCTTGGCTCAGCTCGTTAGAAAATAAACGAGCTCGAGCCGAGCTTCGAGCTTGTTTCAAACCCAAAATTATCTTTGGACTTTTTCATTAAGAAAATTATCTAAACATAAATTGTTTGTGAGTAAATCATTAATTATATTTATGGAGTTTGCTCACAAATAGTGATATAACACGGGTTGAAAATCCGGATTCTCATATGGAGCGACTACGGTTCGAGGCACTGTTTCTCATGGGTTCGCATCAAATAGCTCTTTAATTGTGTACACAAATAAACTCACAAGCAAAATTCGTAAATAAATAAACAAGATGCTTACAAATAGTTCGTCTATTACTCATTTATTATATTTGTAAACAAACTCATCTAATAGCAAATGAAATAATATTAAGTTTAGATATTTATGAACTAACACAAAACTATATAGTTTTCTACAAAACTAAAATTTGTTCATAAATGTTCTAATCGAGCCTGCTCGCGAGCTTTCGAGCCGAGCTTTGGTCTGCTCAAGATCGGCTCGTTTACGAACCGAGCCAGTAAATCATGCTCACGAGCGGCTCATTACAAATCGAGCCGAGCTTTTATGGAGCCGCTCATGAGCGGCTCGGCTCATTTACAGGCCTACCCATTAGGTGGATACTCTCCCAATTAAATCTTTCTACGTACGTTAAGAGGGTAAATTTCATCAATGGTATACAATATTTACCCTATTTCACATTTTGGTGTACGACTTTCAATTTGTCTCAGTAATATATATGAACTTATAGGTGACCTTCCACTTTGATGTATGACCGGTTAAAATGACTGGTCAATCCAAAGTCAACGTGCCACCTCATCATTTTTTTATTACCCATTTATAAAATGAGACCCAAACATAGTGAAATTACAAAAATAACCCTATTATTAAATAAAAAAAATAATCTCACCATTTTCCGTTTCTCTCTTCATCTTTCCCATTTCTCTTTCTCTTTCTAACTCCCCTCTCTCTCTCTCTCTCTTATTTCTCTCTCGTTAAATATAAAGCTACACACAGATGATATTATAGCAATGAAAGTTAAATATAATAGTGGCTTTTCATTCGAAAAATAATCTTTATAAATAGCTTCTGTTATTTCCATTGTAGAAGCGACTCAAATCACGTCTGTCATCGGACATTGTAGAAAAAAGCAAACAGGAAATCTGCAAATTTAAGATATGTAAATAGGACCGCCATTACTAAGTGTTTAAGCTTTTTCGATCCAAAAAAAGTGTTCAAACTGTGGCTTTTTGTCTGATTCATCCTTCATTAGGATTTGAATTTGGCCAACTTTGAACACATAAAGATAAAACAAACATCAACTCTTTGAAAGATAAATGGCATTACATTAATTATACAACAAAAGGGGAATGAAATAATAAAAAGATGAATTTCACTTCTCCGTAAAGATGAAATAATAAAAATTGAAAAGTATATTTAAGAGAAAAAATATTAATTAGATGGTGTAAAAGTAATTTTGAATTAGTGGATCCCACAAATCATTTTTAAGGAGTTGAAAAATGTTGATGTGGCAGTTTGACCGGCGTTGACCGGTCATACACCAAATTGGAAGGTCACCTATAAGTTCGTATATATTAGTGAGACAAATTGAATGTTGTACACCAAAATATGAAACGGAGCAAAAGTTCTACACCATTGATGAAATTTACCCTACGTTAAGACTTAAACTCGATATCTCCCTTAAGTGACTTAAGACTCTTAACTACTCAAGAAAATCTTAATTGGTACACTTTTTTATTCTCATTGGATGAATTTTATTTAATTTGGGTTTCATCTGTTAACTGTTTGCATTTTAAGTATTTCATAGCTTATAGGAAAACAAATTGGATGATGATTCAAGCCTTCAATTTTTTTTAGTCTCACATAAAGTTTTCTCTCAGTCTAAATCCTATTATCTTAGAAAATCAAAAGGAATTTATATCAGTGAATTTCTAAGATTCTCTATTATCTTAGAATTACTAACGTTAACTTGATTACACAATTCAACTAATTCATAATTCAACCTAATAATACATTTATTTTAAAATTAATTAGTCTAACTAATTTAATTAATCCAACTAATTAAACAAAAATCCTAAATGAGTACAAATTATAAAAAAACCCCTGTATTCTATAAAAAAAAATCTAAATTTAACTAATCTAATCTCTCAAATTAAATAAAATAAACTGAAAGAAAATAATAAATTATTTAAATATTTAACCAATATTTTTTTTAATAAAAAAACTCTTATTCAAATCAGAATCAAGCACATCAAGAAGAAAAGCGGGTGGGTTATCCCACTTGCCACGTATAGATATAGAACTGACTGCCTTAGCTAACGTATGAGCAGCCTGGTTCGCTGAACGTTTAACAAAAGAAATATCTATAGAATCTAAATCTTGCATAATTAAAAGACAATCTACAATAACATCAGACATATAGGAAAATTGCTGCATTGGATGTGTGAGTGCCATCACAACTGATAGGCAATCAGTGAGTATCATAATGTTGCTACGTGAATTGATTTTCAGCCAAGAGAGTGATTCTCGCATCGCCATCGCTTCAGCTAGGATAGGTTCAAAATGATCCGCAATCGCCCTATGCATAGCATACTCGCATTCGCCTTGGTGGTTCCGCAATAGAAAGCTCACTGAGCAATAACCTGCTTCTGAAAATACTCCAACGTCGACATTACAAAAAAACGCATCGATAGGTGGTCGATGCCAGTCCGTAACCCTTGGTGAAATATTCCGCACGCCCCTCATGCAATCAATTGAGACTACTTACATGCCTCGAGATCCTGTTTTGCTTCACAAATAATACGATTTGGTCGAGTAGTTTTCTACTCCCAAACAAACAGATTATGTGCCTTCCACATGGACCATATTTACATTGTTACTCCAGCAGCCTTTTGTATAGCCATACGCGTTAAAATCGTTGCTAGCCAAATACGGAATGACCTACCTGTTGCATTCAGTTATCACCAAAGTATAAGGCCCAAACATCTAGTGTGGTTGGAGACCTAAGAAAAATGTGCTCGTCATCTTCCCCAACTGTTTGACAGCGGCTACAAACATCATCCATTTGGAAATGACGACGTATAAAATTAGCAATTGTAGGGAGTGTAGTAGTGAAAAGGCGCCAAAACCAATTTCTGACTTGTGCCGGTACCTGTAATGCCCAATAAATTTTCCAGTCCACTGGTTGGGGGAGTAGTAATAAGCAATGAGGCGTCTGTCTGGTAGCCACTATGAACCGTATACTATCCATTCTTCCCAAATATCCAGTACCAGCCGTCAGGATGAGCAAGACGATGCCATGGAATGGACATGATTAAGCGTCGATCCCGTTCCTTGAAACATCGAGTAATAATTTGATGATTCCATTGACCATTATCGAGTAAGAGGCTACGTACCAAATTTGGCGGATGAGAAATGGGGATCAGACTTGTTGGGTACGGGTAACTGACGTCTGGCAGCCAAGGATCCGTCCAAGTATTAACCCTAACACCATTTCCGATTTTACATCGGATTCCTTTTCAGAGTAGCTCATGGCCTGCCAAAATACTGCGCCAGATAAAAGATGGGCTATGGCTGAGCTCACCCGATATGAACGATGCGTTTGGATAATATCTAGCTTGAAGCAGGCGTGAAACTAAGGAATTGAGATACTGAAGAATCCTCCAATCTTGTTTAGCTAGCAAAGCTAAATTAAAAGTCTGAAGATTTCTAAATCTCATCCCTCCATTAGCTTTAGTACAACATAGCAGTTCCGAACATTGCCAATGAATACTAGAATTAGATGTCCCCGAGGATTGCCACCAAAATTTGTTGAGCATGCGGTTAATTTCAGTACAGAACTGTTTTGGCATAAGGAAAAGGCTCATAATGTAAGATGGAATGGACATATTTGATTAACATCTCCTTACCTGCCTAGGAGAAGAGTTTTTCTTTCCATCAATTAATCTGTATACATATGTGTTCCTTTAAGTAGTTAAATATCCTAAGATTGCCTCTGCCAACAGCTATCGGTGCTCCCAAATAACAACCCATATCCGCAACTTCTTCAACTCCAAGTATTGATGTAACTGTACCCCGCACTGCACCATTAGAGTTATGACTGAAGAAGAGAGTGGACTTGGTAAAATTAATTTTCTTGCCTCATGCAGACAAATGTAATCGGAGAATCTCTTGTATAACAGAAGCTTCCTGATGATTTGCATAGAAGAACAAATAACTATCATCAGCAAAAAAAAAATTTTAAAAAAGAGAGATTGAGGGGGCAGACCTAGCAATCTGGCATCCGTGAAGAGATCCTTCCCTCTCCTTTGCCTGAATAAGCGCTGACAGACCTTCAGTACACACTAAAAAGAGGAATGGAGACAGAGGATCTTCCTGGCGTAAGCCCCGAGAGGGAATATTTGGTCCAATTTCTTTACCATTGTGAGTGATGGTATATCTGATTGAAGTATCACACATCATCGACCATTGAGTTTTCTGAACGTTAAATCCCATTTTCTGCTAAACATTCTATAGAAACTGTCATTCGACCCTAGCATAAGCTTTGCTCATATCCAATTTGAGTGCTGCAATGAGATGCTTCCCCTGTCTCATTCGTTTCAGTAAATGTATAACCTCATAAACAACAATAATGTTATCAGTATTCAATCGGGTGAACAAAAAGGCACTTTGAAACTCCAAAATCAGTTTGGGTAAAATTTGCTTGAATCTGTTTGCCAATACTTTGGATATAATAACTAACATATGAGATAATTTGAAACAAAAAAACCTAATAGTATGTATTTGTAAGAATTTTTTTAATCGAGCAAATCTCCTTCATTTTTTGCCAAAAGGTATGGAGATTTAGTTTTTGTAGTTTTTGTCTGTGTACTCTTGAGATTTTATTCCATGTATATCTTATCTCATAAAAATCTCATTTTATTTTTGAAAACAATCATAAGTCATATGTATTTATAATTTTTACATGGTTGAATTGCTAATATTTCAATTCTTGATAATAATAATAAATAAAACTTGATCATTGCACTTATAAGTCTCTAATTCTTTTCAACCCAAAAGTCTTAGTAAATCTGACCCACTAGAAAGCCTCACTTGCAACATATCTATGCTAGGGTTGTAAATAACGGCTCGGTGATCGGCTCGACAAAAGTTCACCGCGAGTATAATTTGTTGGCTCGATTTGTAAATGAGCCGAGCTTAGCAGACCAAAGCTTGATTGGAAAGCTTGCGAACAGGCTCAGTTAGAGACTCGATAAATGTTCATGAATAAACTCGATTATAATATTTATGTAGCTTTATGTTAGTAATATTATTTATATTGGCATGTCAAGATATAATATATTGCTATGTATATTTTATTTATTTGATTGATTTATGTTTAATTTATAATATATCTATCATTAGTTATTAGAAGTGAAGATAGAAGTGCTAGTATTTGGCATGGTTTGGATTCTTTTCATGTTGTCCTATCTAGAGTTTTAATTGAATATAAAATTTTTGGTTCTTTAAATCTTGAATTGAGCTGAGTGAGTTCCTCTTAAATTTGAGTGGAGGAAATAAGCTGTTTACAATTAAGCTTGTAAACAAATTAAATTGATACAGATCGGTTTTATCTGAAAGTTTTAATCATAAACTTATAAAGATATTTCTTCTCTAGCTAAACTAGAAGGAGTGAATCCCGAGTTTTACAGACTAAATCCGTAGGAATCAAAGATCCCCCATTATTGAAGGTGAAAACCTTAACAAGCTTCTGGAAGAAGATTAATATTTGATTGATAAAAAGTTAAAGATTACAATAGAAAGAGATGTATTTATATCATCTCAAAACCCTAATTGTCAAATTACATAAAGGGCAAATTACATCACTAATTAAAACATAAAGATAAGGGGTAAATGGGTTAAATATAAAGGGGTGGCATGGATGGTAAATAGGGAGTGGCATGGTTGTAATAAGGGCGTGGCAAAGGTGTAAATAATGAGTGACATGATTGTAAATAAGGAGGAAGCTGGAGTAAGGAACAAGTTCCTTAAAATGAAGGTACGCGGGGCGTGCCTAATTATACGCAGGGCGTACTTTGGCTGTTGAACTCTTCTCCGGATCAGATACTCAAGTACGCGGGGCGGGCCCAAATCTACGTGGGGCGTACTTTGGCTGTTGAACTCTTTTCCGAATCAAACACCCAAGTTGCTTGCCACATATTGATGAGACGTGTTCGTTGTGAATGAACCCAAGCCCTCAAATCGAACCAAAGTGTTGTTCGAGATGAATTCAAGAAGTCCACTCCGCATATTGTCGGACTCACCTTCTCCTCACGAGCTTTTCCCCATATCTCCACAAGTGCCTCACCCCGGACTTCATTTTCCATGGTACTCATCTCCCCATCTCCACCAATATCGGATGCTCTTCCAACATCGAACGGTATGTCTTGGCGAAGCTTGTCAAACCACTTCCCAATAAATGCTTGGGTAATCTTCCAACGCCCCTCATTTGGTTGCACAGACCACCCATGGATCCTCTTGATCTCCCCATCACGAACTTGAGGAATCAACACACTCTTCTTTCGCTTTTGGCCTACCTTGAATTGAATGTCCCGACGACACGTATCAACCCAATTAGAATCAATCTCACAAATATTCTTCAAAACCCCAACATGATCTTGAGTCGAATATGCCCGGACCTCAATGTACCTCACGCCATCAACCCGGATGCTAGGCTCAATCTCCACTCGATCATAGCCAAACTCAAATGACATGTCCCGGTGCCATATATCAACCCAAATTGGAGCGATCCCTTGAGTACTTTTCACAACCCAAACATGACTTTGAATTGAATATGCCCGGACGTGGCTATCACTCATTCCACTAACTCGGCTATCATGCTCATTCTCTCCTTGCCTATGGCCCACATCAAACGGAATATCCCGACGACATTTGTCAACCCACATCATAGTGAACCCAAGTACACATATAGTAGCTCCATCCTCACCTTGGGTTAACAATCCCGGCACTTTAAAACTTGCCACCTTACTAACTTGGCCATCAATCCCCAAGTCTTGAATTTCTTCTACCTTCTCAACATCTCTCGGGTGGCTATCCCCATTCATCAAAGACTTCATAAACCCCACTCTCTTCATCACAAGCTTGCTTCTCATTGACTCCACATAATGTTGATGCTTCCTCAATAAGCACAACATATACCCACACACATACAAGTCAATAAGGCACACACTAGTGAATTCTGAATCTACCAAGTCTTGACTTCCTTCCATCTTCTCTATATTCCACGGGAAGCCATTCCCCTTCAACAAACAATCACCAAAGCCCACAATAAGATCAACCCTCATGGTCCCATCATAGGAAATGTTCTCCCTCAACATAAAGTTCACATCCCTCACAACAAGCTTGCCTCTCATATGCTTATCATAGGGAAGGTTCTCACTCAACATAGAGTCCACATTCCTCACAACAAGATCATCTCTCATGGGCTCATCATAGGGAATGTTCTCCCTCAACATGAAGCTCACACTCCTCACAACAAGATAACCTCTCATGGGCTCATCATAGGAAAGATCCTCCCTCAACATAAAACTCCCATTCCTCATGACAAGTTCACCCCTCATGGGCTCATCATAGGAAAGGTCCTCCCTCAATATAAAACTCCCATTCCTCATGACAAGATCACCCCTCATGGGCTCCTCATAGGAAAGGTTCTCCCTCAACATACATAACCAAGCTTCCAACACATATATTTCAATAAAGCACAAAAGAATAAGTTCATTTTACCCAATGAGTGACTCGATTCTTTTGCATGTGGCATGTTCTAGGCATCTCGGTGCTATCAAGAGGCTTCATAGAGTAACCTTCCTCTTCCTCTCTAGAGCTCAACTCACCATATGTAGAGCTAGGTGCACTATCTCCCGGATCCCATGCTATGTCTCGTGGTAGCCTTCTCAAAGGTGGAAGCCCTTTAGGAAGCCCTTTAGGTGGCTCATTGAAAGACACGTGCTTGTCACCCTTGAACATCGGCTCTACTTCCTCACTTCCAACTTTGCTACCCTCCTTCTCAACCTCATTCTCCTCTTTGGATTTGACTTCACTAGGAGAGTGGTTAGCTAACTCATCCATGGAACCCAAGTTAAGATGATTCAATGTCTCACCCGTTCCACCATTGCACCCATTCACGTTCAACTCCTGAGTTGGACAACCTTCCAAAGTGGTCTCCGTTTACTTACTATGAGAACTCTTCAAAGGTGTAAGGACATATTGGATTCCGCCTTTGCGTATGGTGTAGGTGTTGCTTCTTCCCGCATGTGAGGCATCACAATCAAATTGCCATGGCCTACCAAGTAGCACATCACAAGCACCCATCTCCACAACATCACACATAGCTTCATCCCCATAAGCTTCAATAGTGAAAGGAACTTTACACCAATGAGTAACTTGAAGTTTTTCCACCTCGTTGACCCAACCAAGGCGGTAAGGTCTAGGATGTGGCTCGGAAACCAACCCAAACTTACTCACGGCGGACCGACTAATGATATTCACTTGGCTTCCTCCGTCGATCACCATCTCACACTTCTTCCCAAGAACTAAGCATCGAGTTCTAAATAATCGATGACGTTGGCTAGGCTCCTCTTCACTAGGCATTGGCACCCTAGTCACCAAATACACATTGTGCTCATTGCCATCATCATCATCAACTTCTTAGGTGTCTTCATACTCAACACTTCCCGACTCATCCTCATCTTGGAACCGATTTTCTTCACCATCATAAGCATCTTCATTCCGGCTCCACTCTTCATTTCCCATCTCATAGTCATCTCGGAACCGATCTTCATCATACTCATAAGTGTCTTCATTTCGGTTCCACCCAATATTTCCCGACCCATAGTCATCTCGGAACCGATCTTCATCATCATAAGCTTCTTTGCTTCGGTTCCACTCTACATTTCCCAACTCATCACCACGATGGAACCTACCTTCATCATACTCATAGATATCTTCATGGTAGTTCCGTTCAACATCCTCCAACTCATCATCACAATAGAATCTAACTTCATTATCTTCATAAGGAGCCCCGTGTCGATCCCACTCAACACGCTGATGCCCATTCTCATCATAGTAGACCCCATCTTCGTCTTCCTCATGAGCGGCCCCATATTGGTTCCACTCAACTCTTTGACGTTCATCCTCCTCATAGTAAACTCCACTATCTTCATCATAATCAAACTCATATGCACTATGACAAAGTTCACCATCCTCACAGATTTCATATTTGGAAGCGTGTTCTCTCTCTTTAACCTCATCCACGAATTCGCCTTCATAATAATCACGTTCCCCATTTCTTTCTAGCTCATTCTTGGATTGGTTCTCCTCTCCATCAATCTCCTCTTCTAACTCCTCTTCTTCATGGTTGTATTCAAATTCATTTCCATCTTCATCAACGATCCATCTTTTCCCACGACCTTTTGTTTCCTGCCACTCCTCTTCATAATTCGAACCGACTAATTCATGTGCCAAGTCGTCCAACTCAAAAATCATGCTACAACCCAATATGGTAGAACCACCAACATCTCTCCCATCTCCATAGCCATCAATCTCGACACATAAACTAACTTCATCATGTTTCCCAAAGAGATTAACAAGCCCAAACTCCTTCTCCCCCTCTTCAAGACATATGCCATCAATTTCCTTAAGCATACTTATATAGCTAGGCCTAAGGGGCATTTTATCAAACACTTGGGGAGTATCCCTTGCAACATGGGTTTCCTTAATATTACCACACACAAATTCAACCTTCCCCATGTTCTCACACACAAGCATCCATTCCTCCTCATCCACACATACATTTAAATCCTCATTCACAAATATCAACAACTCCACAATGAGAATTTAAATTGCTAACAACACCACAAACAACCAAATCCTCACTAAGAGTAGGCATACCCACAACTTCCATATCAAGAATTGAAAGCTTTGGATTTACCTTTTCCTTGTGCAATAGAGGACAGATTTGGGATGAATCCTTAGGAGGCGAGATAGTGGTTTCTCCATCTCCTTTCCGTTGGGCTCGACGTTGTCGCCTCCGGCTACTTCGGGTTCTCCTTTGGAGTCTTTCCATCTCTTCTTGCTCTAATTTCTCTCTTGTCTTTCTTATCATCTCAACATATTGGAGCTCCATCTCCATTGTCTCGGCTTCAAGACGTTCCTTTAAGGCTTGTGAATAACTCGGTTGAATCATTGTCGAAAGAAGTCTCCGTTCAAGGAAAACGATCGGCTCTGATACCAAATGATATAGATCGGTTTTATCTGAAAGTTTTAATCGTAAACTTACAAAGATATTTCTTCTCTAGCTAAACTAGAAGGAGTGAATCCCAGGTTTTACGGACTAAATCCGTAGGAAATCAAAGATCCCCCATTGTTGAAGGTGAAAACCTTACCAAGCTTCTTGAAGAAGATTAATATTTGATTGATTAAAAGTTAAAGATTACAATAGAAAGAGATGTATTTATATCATCTCAAAACCCTAATTTTCAAATTACATAAAGGGCAAATTACATCACTAATTAAAACATAAAGATAAGGGGTAAATGAGTTAAATATAAAGGGGTGGCATGGATGGTAAATAGGGAGTGGCATGGTTTTAATAAGGGAGTGGCAAAGGTGTAAATAAGGAGTGGCAGGATTGTAAATAAGGAGGAAGCTGGAGTAAGGAACAAGTTCCTTAAAATGAAGGTACGCGGGGCGTGCCTAATTATACGCGGGGCGTACTTTGGCTGTTGAACTCTTCTCCGGATCAGACACTCAAGTACGCGAGGCGTGTCCAAATCTACGCGGGGCGTACTTTGGCTATTGAACTCTTCTCCGGATCAGATACTGAAGTACGCGGGACGTGTCCAAATCTACGCGGGGCGTACTTTGGCTGTTGAACTCTTCTCCGGATCAAACACTCAAGTACGCGGAGCATGCTATAAGGTACACGGGGCGTGCCTGAGCTGTTGAGCTGTTATGTGGCCCTGTTTTTGCCTCTTTACTCGCTTGTTGCTCGTGCTTGGTTCTTCCTCCGACTTCCCTCGTACGGACCCGATCCTAGGGAAAGATGCCCTGCATCATAAATGAGATGACTCGTGAACAAATGAGTTGTTATTCGAGCTGGATTTGTTGAGCTCATTAAGAATTTGCTGAGTCTGTGCATGTCAAAACTCGGTTCGGTTTGGCTTGATTTGCTTACACTATCCATGCCCATCTACCTTTTTATGTTTTCTTAATTTTTCCTAACTATAACGACAATGTTTTAGGTAGGAAAATTTTAAGGAAAAAAAAATAGGGGCTCGGCCCGCATCTTTGTCTGCGTTTTTTGTGATCTTCGTCTGGGGTAAATGCCTATGTGCCTTATAAGCTCTCATCTTGTACCTATTGCTGAGAATTTATCCTTTCAAAGTTCATAAAATCCATTCTTATTAAGTAATAGGAAAATAAAAATTAAAACCTCTAATTGCTGCGATGATATATGATTATAATAAAATTGGAATTTGAAATCATAAAGAGCCCAATTTAATAAGAAAGAACACTCTTATGTATGCAATTCTAATTTGATTAAATCCTTAAACTAAAAAAACCATACACATGTAGATCAATTATGATGCAGAAAACATTTAGCAAGTTTCAAGAAAACTGATACTAAACATGCATCATATCAATCTTTAATTAGCATTTGCAATTTCCACTGGTTGTTGAAGTGGATTTAGCCTCTCTTTTTCCTTTTCTGACTTGATTTTTGTTACGAGTCTCCCCCATCTAAGGACACAAGACTTTCATGACAAAGAAATGGATAGTTGCAAACCTTTTTACGATCATCATCAACTAGTTTTCTACTTTCAGTTGCTGAAAAAAAATCTTCTCTTTAAGCTCATACAATACAATGAACTTGAAACCTAGATCCAGCATAACCTTATCTCCGTCCGTCGAATATCCCAAAACTCTCGCATCCTTAAACCGATTCATATCGAAGAGTATCGGCATTTCAGCTGTAACAGAAAACAGTTTGCTCCATTTAAGCTTAGTTCCATCTTTCTCCCTCACATAAAAAAAATAGCTTTTGTAGGTTTCCAAGAGAAAGAACTTATACAGAGACACCCATCTATAACATGCAAATCAATTTGAAGCTATCGGCTAAAGGCCGGA
The DNA here is from genome assembly GCF_963576675.1 of Euphorbia lathyris. Lineage (NCBI taxonomy): Eukaryota > Viridiplantae > Streptophyta > Magnoliopsida > Malpighiales > Euphorbiaceae > Euphorbia > Euphorbia lathyris. The sequence continues at coordinate 83,753,033 of NC_088912.1, forward strand.
TAAAGAGACTGCGACACTATCGTCTCTTTTGTCATGTCAAATGTAACAAGAGCATATTCACCCAAGCCATTATTACGCAACCAATACAAATAACCATTTGCAAAATATATAAAGCCATTTTTTTCTCCCTGGAAAATCATGAATCCTTTTCCACGAATTCGACCTCAATCCGAAAACCCAAGATTGTAAAACATGAGTGTTGTTAACTGTCTTGACATCTTCAATTAACACAACCTTGTAACTCAATCTGATTGCTCTCTCTCTCTCTCGTATAATCAGCTTACGGTGTTTATTGTTTTCAGCAGATCTATTGTAATGCATATTTATAAACTGGTCGCTATCAATGATGATGCAGAAAGATTTTGAAACGCATCTTAAACACAATAGAGCTTTCACCGGTGAGAAGAGTAGAATTTCAAATATTAGTTTGGGTTATGACTCTACTAGTGGCGAGCACAAGGTTGTGCTAATTGAAGAAGTCAAGACAGATAACAATGTTCATGATTCATAAGTTTGGATTTTCGGGTTGAGGTCAAATTTGTGGAGGAGGAGCAGTCAAACGTTTCCTCACATAAGATATAAAGTTGCATACTCTGGATACTTTGTGATGGCTCTTTGTATTGGCTGTGTAGGCCAAATACGGTTAATTATGCTCTTGTTGCATTTGATATGAAGAAAGAGACTATATCTGAAGTGTCTGAACCTCTATATCCATACAAAAGCTGATTGCCTCAGACTGATATACATGTTTTAGATGGGTGTTTATGTATAAGTTTCTTGTCTTGGAACCCACTGGAATCTATTTTTTATGTGAGGGAGAAAGATGAGACATGGAACCAACTATTCTATATTACAACTGAAATGTCGCTACACCTGTTCAATATAAACCGGTTTAGGGAAGTGAAAGTTTTGGGATATTGGAATAAAGGAGATAATAAGATAATGTTGGATCTGGATTGAAGTTTATAGTATTTTATGATCTTAAAGAGAAGACAAAGTCTCCTGTCTGTACGCGCTGGACCATGAGAGCTATTATTAGGGCAGAAAAGGAAAAACAGAAGCCTTACTAGAATTGATGCTCAGAGAAGGGGTTGGTCCATATATATTGTGTCCTCTATTTCCTTGTTGTTGATAATTAGATTGACAGAATTAAGATATTATTTGACAATGGAAGCACAGGCACATGCACGGCCACTGATGGGACCAAATCAAAACATTTGGGATTAATTGAAGAGAATGGGTTTAAATTTTTATATATATATATATATATATATATATATATATATATATATATTTTGGGTAATTTATGTCTCAAATTTTGGTAATTCTAAATCAATTGATACTGTGAGTCCTATGGGGCAATGATTAAGGAAAATCCACTTTTAATATTGCTAATTCTACGTGCATGAATATGGTAAGTGGTGCACAATTAGCTCAAGTCTCTCTTACTAAAACTTTTATGGAATAATATATACAAATTTCTCATAAAAGTTGAATTACAACTACAATTGCGGATATTACTTATTAATATCTTTTGATTAGAAAAAATACCAACCAGACAAGCAAGGAATAGAATTTATTGGTCAATAAAAACAAGAAAACAGTAAAAAAAAATAGTGGAAATGTGAATTAAAAAGTGTGTTAATTATCTAATATTGTATACAAAGTAATAGAATTTTATCAAATTATATTCTTGTGGTTTAAAGGTGTATCTTAACTCGTAAAACGGTATATAGTAACAAAAGTAAATACGTAAAATATTAGTCTTTTAGAAAACGATTAGAAAAAGGGCTCAATAAGTCCCCTAAACTTGTTTTAAGAATATGATTGGCCTCTTAAATGTATAAAGTGTCTCGTTAACACTTTCAACTTACTTAAAATAATTTATTAGTCATCTATATTTATTTAAAGTGACTCATGGCCTCATGAACTTGCTTATAGTGATTCATTTTCCCCTTAAACTTTTTTAAAGCAATATACATTTTAATTTATCTAATTTTGTAAAAAAAAAAATAAACTTAAAAAATAAAAGCATAATTCATTATTCTAATTCTTTAAAACAAATTAACTTTCTGTTTTGTACATCTATATGACTTTTTTTATAGATTTATGGACTTAATCATGACGCTTCAAGCAAGTTTATAGGGTTAATGAGACACCATATAAATTTAAAGAGTCAATCAACTTTTTGGATGAGTTCAAAGGACAATTTGTTAAGTTTAGTAGCAGTTGTTAACTAGCTGTTAGTTTGTTAACAGTTAGTTAATCATCACTAGTTAATAAATCTAACTATAGTTACAAGATTAGTTAGACAGTTAGTTATTAAGGACAGCTGTCCTAGATGTAGGCTATATAGGCTAGTATACTCTTGTATCTTTTCATTACGATTTTGGATTGTAATTTCTGTTTTCTCTTCAATCAAAGAATTGTCTTCTCTTCATCTCATTTCTCTAGATGGTATCAGAGCATTCCGCATAGATAATTGATGGTGGGTAGGAGAAAGAAGAAACAAAGACAGAATAACAAGAAAGCCAGCAATCTTCGAATCCTTGAATCAGAATCCGAAGAATTTGAAGAACCACAATCGCATCACCGTTCTAATTCAGCAAATTCCAGTCGAAGTCAGCAAATAGAGGAAGAATCAAGCGAAGAAAATTCCAGTCCCAGAAGTCAGCAAGACCTAGAAGAATCAAGTGAAGAAAAATCGAAGGCCTCTTCAGAAGCATCTTCAGACGAAATGACGAGCGATACTGATTCAGATTTGCTCAAATTGCAAAAGTCTGATAATCCTGGATTATCTCTTGTAAGTGCACCACTTACTACCACAAACTATTTTTCCTGGCTTCGAGCAGTAAAAATAGGACTTCAAGCTAAAGATAAGATGGAATTTGTCCTTCGTGATGATCTTGAGCCACCAATTGATTCAGTTGCCTTACATAAGAAATGGAGGAAGTGCGATAATATGGTTCTTTCATGGTTACTTGGGTCTATAAGTAAAGATCTTTCAGAATCTTTCTTATACGTGAAAACAGCAAGGGAACTTTGGCTTGAGTTAGAGCAAAAGTTTGGCGAGTCAAATGGGCCTCTGATTTATCAAATCAAGAAAGAATTGAACTCATTGACTCAAGGAGATATGAATGTTTGCGTATATTTCACAAAAATGAAAAGGCTATGGGAAGATCTTGCTGACCTTAACCCAATACCAACTTGCAATTGTACTGTTTCTGCTAAAAAGATGGCAGATATGATGGAAGTAGATCATTTAATGGGGTTTTTGATGGGTTTAAACGATTTCTATGAGCATACTCGAAATCAGATCCTTATGATGGATCCCCTACCTTCTGTCAACAATGCGTATTCCATGGTCCAGAAGATGGAAAAGTAGAAACAAAATGTCCACATTGGTGCTCAGTTTGATAAATTGGAGATTGCCAATGTAGCAGCAAGTTTTAAGAATGATTTGGATGGAAAAAGTAAAGAAGAAATGGTATGTTCTCATTGCAAGAAACCAGGTCATCTCAAGGAAACTTGTTTCAAGATTAAGGGTTATCCTGACTGGTTTAAACCTAAGAAACGAGGAAATAAGAGGGGCGGCACACAGCAGGCTCATTTGGTTCAAGAAGCATGTGCAGAAGGAGATGATGAACAGGATCAGTCAACTTTTCTTTCTCAGTTAATATAGAAAGAGTTCCAGAAATACCAAAAGTCTTTCTCTGCACCAAAACCTGCAAATGATTATGCTTGCTTTTCTGGTTTTGCAGGTAACACATTTCATTCTAAATCATTAAAATATGCAAGTAGTGACATATGGATAATTGATTCGGGAGCTACAACACATATGTGTGCACATTTGTCTAGTTTAGTTGAGATCTATCCATTGCCTCAAACACAATCGGTTTATCTACCAGATGGGAGTATAAAACATATTACACAGAAGGGTGTGGTGAAGTTTAGTGACATTTTTCAATTGAAGAATGTCCTATATGTACCTTCTTTTAAATACAATCTACTGTCAGTAGGATAGCTACTTCAGGAAGAACAGATTGGTATCAAATTTTACCCTGCTCATTGTGTTTTACAGGACCTGAAGACTAAAAGAGTTTTGGCAATAGGGTTCTTGGAAGAAGGACTTTATATCTTGTCAAAAAGATCTCTTCAAGCTGAGGTATTACAGGATAGGAATTTTCTTTAAGATTTTGCTTTAAGTAATGTTTGTAAGTCTAAAGTAATAGATGAGAATGTTCTTTGGCATTATCGGTTGGGTCATGTGTCTTGGAAGAAGTTAAAGAATGTTAAATCTATTCAATGTACTGAAATAAATGTTCCTTGTGAAGTTTGCCCTCTTGCTAAACAGCACAGGCT